>NC_138581.1:12777681-13246175 GCF_964289735.1 Phaethon aethereus
CATGGGAGGGACCCAACACTGGAGCAGTTCATTCCTCAAAGACTGCACACTGTGGAAAGGACCCACCCTGGAGCAGTTCTTGAAGAACTGCAGCCCTTGGGAGGGCCCCATGCTGGAGCAGGGGAAGAGTGTGAGGAGTCCTCCCCCTGAGAAGGAAGGAGCTACAGAGACAACGTGTGATGAACTGACTGCAACCCCCATTCCTCATCCCCCTGTGCCACTCAGGGGGGAGGAGGTAGAGAATTCAGCAGTGAAGTTAAGCCCGGGAAGAAGAAAGGGGTGGGGGGAAGGTGTTTTTAAGATTTGGTTTTATTTCTCATTATCCTACTCTGATTTGATTGGCAATAAATTAAATTAATTTCCCCAAGTCGAGTCTGTTTTGCTCGTGACAGTAATTGATGAGTGATCTCTCCCTGTCCTTATCTCAACACACAAGCCTTTTGTTATACTTTCTCTCCCCTGTCCAATTGAGGAGGGGGAGTGACAGAGCAGCTTTGGTGGGCACCTGGCATCCAGCCAGGGTCAACCCACCACATTGTTCAAGAATAGATTTAAGTAGAATCATAGAATCATAGAATATCTCAAGTTGGAAGGGACCCATAAGGATCATTGAGTCCAACTTCCTGCTCCTCGCAGGACTACCTAAAACTAACTCATATGACTAAAAGCGTCATCCAGACACTCCTTGAACTCTGACAGGCTTGGTGCCGTGACCACTTCCCTGGGGAGCCTGTCCCAGTGACTGACCACCCTCTCAGTGAAGAACCTTCTCCTAATGTTCAGTCTGAACTTCCCCTCACACAGCTTCATTCCATTTCCTCATGTCCTATCACTGGTCACCAAAGAGAGAGAAGATCAGCACCTCCCTCTCCACTGCCCCCCTTGAGGAAGTTGTAGACTGTGATGAGGTCACCCCTCAGCCTTCTCTTCTCCAAGCTGAACAAACCAAGTGACCTCATCTGATCCTCATAAGTCTTGCCCTCAAGGCCTTTTTACCACTGAGGTAATATTTTAGATAAAAGCCACTGATGAGTTCCTAAAGCTTATAGGGAGGACTCTAAAGGATGTTCTATTTTGTTTAGATCATGTATGGCTGTACTAAGTTTGTTTGCAAGTATTTCAGCATTTATGCTGTTTAAGACTCCCAATCCTCTCCCTAAGGTACCAGTTATATCTCTCTTTGTTCATTTTGAAGGGTAAGGCTCACGTAACCATGCTAACCATCCTGTATAAGATGTACTTACGAATGGTGAACAGGTTGGTTTAACTGCGGAGATTAATTTGCATTAATAGTTCTACTTGTTTGAGGGACCATGATGGGTTAAACATCACTTGCTGTCATCCTACGTATCTGATTACATATGATCCAATTTCAGAGATCAATGGGTATATAGTTTGAGTGGTTGTATAAGTAGTAGTATGAGGTTTAGGGGTAGGTGTTAGCATGATCTTTAAGGATAGTCCATTTCCATTATCTTTCCATGTATCTACCCATAAGCATACTGCTGCCAGAGGTGTGTCACTGAAGAAGAAGCTAATGTTACAGTAGGGGCCTGAAAAGCAGCTTTCCCTTTCCTTTGACGGAGTTTGATTCATCATTTTGATGACTATAGAGGCATGTCCCTTTCGATAGTTTGTCACATCACATTCAGCAGAGATTCTATAACCTGGATGGTGTAACAGAAATAAGGTACCTATTTGGTTTTGTCATTATATGATTTCCAGGGATTGTCAATGTAAGGTTTTGTATTGGCTTTCCCATTGTTCCTGTGTTTCACAGAATCACAGAATCATTAAGGTAGGAATGGACCTTCAAGATCATCAGGTCCAACTGTTAACCCAACACCACAATGCCCACTAAACCATGTCCCAAAGCGCCACATCCACACATTTTTTGAACACCTCCAGTGATGGTGACTCCACCACCTCCCTGGGCAGCCTGGCCCAATGTTTGTCCACTCTCTCAGTAAAGAAATTTTTCCTAATATCTAGTCTAAACCTCCCCTGGCACAACTTGAGGCCATTTCCTCTCGTTCTATCACTAGTTACTTGGGAGAAGAGACCAACACCCACCTTGCCACAACCCCCTTTCAGGTAGCTGTAGAGAGCGATAAGGTCTCCCCTCAGCCTCCTCTTCTCCAGACTGAACAACCCCAGTTCCCTCAGACGCTCCTCAGAAGACTTGTGCTCCAGACCCCTCACCAGCTTCGTTGCCCTTCTCTGGACACGCTCGAGCACCTCAACGTCCTTCTTGTAGTGAGGGGCCCAAAACCGAACACAGTATTCAAGGTGCGGCCTCACCAGTGCCGAGTACAGGGGCACGATCACTTCCCTACTCCTGCTGGCCACACTATTTCTGATACAGGCCAGGATGCTGTTGGCCTTCTTGGCCACCTGGGCACACTGCCGGCTCATGTTCAGCCAGCTGTCAACCAGCACCCCTAGGTCCTTTTCCACCGGGCAGCTCTCCAGCCACTCTTCCTCAAGCCTGTAGAATTGCATGGGGTTGTTGTGACCCAAGTGCAGGACCCGGCACTTGGCCTTATTAAACCTCATACAGTTGACCTCCGCCCATCAATCCAGCCTGTCCAGATCCCTCTGCAGAGCCCTCCTACCCTCCAGCAGATCTACACTCCCACCGAATTTGGTGTCATCTGCAAACTTACTGAGGGAGCACTCAATTCCCTCATCCAGGTCATCAATAAAGATATTGAACAAGACCGGCCCCAGAACCGAGCCCTGGGGAACACCACTCGTGACCAGCTGCCAGCTGGATTTAATGCAATTCACCACAACTCTCTGAGCCTGGCCATCCAGCCAGTTCTTTACCCAGCGAAGAGTGAACCTGTCTAAGCCACGAGCCGCCAGTTTCTCCAGGAGAATGCTGGGGGAGATGCTGTCAAAGGCTTTACTAAAGTCCAGGTAGACAACATCCACAGCCTTTCCCTCATCCACTTAAGTGGGTCACTTGGTCATAGAAGGAGATCAGGTTGGTCAAGCAGGACCTGCCTTTCATGAACCCATGCTGGCTGGGCCTGATCACCTGGTTGTCCTTCACATGCCCCGTGAGCGCCCTCAAGATGAACCTCTCCATGATCTTCCCCAGTACCGAGATCAGGCTGACAGGTCTGTAGTTCCCAGGATCCTCCTGCCGGGCTTTCTTGTAGATGGGTGTCACATTGGCAAGCCTCCAGTCATCTGGGACCTCCCCTGTTAACCAGGACTGCTGATAAATGATGGAGAGTGGCTTGGCAAGCTCTTCCGCCAGCTCCCTCAGTACTTTTGGGTGGATCCCATCAGGCCCCATAGTCTTGTGAGTGTCCAGGTGGCATAGCAGGTTCTTAAGTGTTTCCTGCTGAATTATGGGGAGTTTATTCTGCTCTCCAACCCTGTCTTCCAGCTCAGGGGGCTGAATACCTGGCGGATACCTGGTCTGGCTATTAAAGACTGAGGCAAAGGCGGCATTAAGTACCTCAGCCTTGTCCTCAACCTTGGTGACAATGTTGCCCCCCATATCCAGTAGGGGATGGAGATTCTCCTTGCCTCTCGTTTTGTTGTTAATATATTTGTAAAAGCATTTTTTGTTATCCTTTATGACCGTGGCCAGACTGAGTTCCAGCTGGGCTTTTGCCTTTCTAATTTTGTCTCTGCTTGACCTAACGAGATCCTTGTACTCTTCCTGAGTTGCCTTCCCCTTCTGCCAAAGGTGATAAACTCTCCTTTTTTCCCCTGAGTCCCAGCAAAAGCTCCCTGTTCAGCCAGGCCGGTCGTCTTCCCCGCCAGCTCTTCTTACGGCACATGGGGACCGCCTGCTCCTGTGCCTTTAAGATTTCCTTCTTGAAGAATGTCCAGCTTTCCTGGATCCTTTTGCCCTTCAAGACTGTCTCCCAAGGGACTCTCTCAACCAGTGTCCTGAACAGGCCACAGTCTGCCCTCCAGAAGTCCATGGTATTGTTTTTTCCTGACCCCTCTCCTTACTTCACTCAGAATTGAGAATTCTATCATGTCATGGTCGCTAAGCCCAAGATGGTCTTGGACCACCACAACTCCCACCAGTCCTCCTCTGTTTGTAAACAGCAGGTCAAGCAAGGCACCTCCCCTGGTAGGCTCACTCACCAGCTGTGTCAGGAAGTTATCCTCCACACACTCCAGGAACCTCCTAGACTCTTTCCTCTCTGCTGTGTTATACTTCCAGCAGATGTCCGGTAGGTTGAAGTCCCCCACAAGAACAGGGTCTAGTGATTGTGAGATTTCTGCCAGTCGCTTATAGAATGTTTCATCTGCCTCTTCATCCTGGTTGGGAGGTCTATAACAGACTCCCCGCAGGATATCTGCCTCATTGGCCTTCCCCCTCATCCTTACCCATAAGCACTCGACTTGGTCTTCACAGTCGTTGATTTCTATGCAATCAAAACACTCCCTAACATACAGAGCCACCCCACCGCCTCTCCGTCCATGCCTATCCCTTCCGAAGAGCTTATAGCTATCCGTTGCAGCAGTCCAGTCATGAGATTCATCCCACCATGTTTCTGTCATGGCGACTATGTCATAGCTGTCCTGCTGCACAGTGGAGTTTCCATCAACTCTGATCACATATGGTATAGAGTGTCTTATTAGAAGTAAAAGCAAGAGTATCTTCATTAATATTCTTATTGTCATTGTGATTTAGTTTGAAAAGATCAGTGTTACCATAAACCATATTATAACTATAAACAGTTCATTAGCCCACAGAGTTTTTAGAAAGTCTTAGCTTTAGCGCTCCCATTGGTACAGATGTCCACTGTTCCTCTGGTGGAGCTCCCTTCACTCTCATGTAGTGGATCCAGGAGCTAAGCCCTTCTACTTTTCTTTTAGTGGTTCATCCTTCCAGGTCCAGATGTAAACCCAATCTCCAGGCATGAAGACATGTACCAAAGAGTTCAAAGGAAGCGGAGTCCACTGGTTGAGATACCTGTGTAAAGAGGATAATATCCACGAGAGAGATAACAAATAATCTTTCAAAATTCCTTCACCTTTAATGTGTATCTAATCACTCCAGCTACACACCTCATTGACGGGTGTCGTGGTTTAGCCCCAGCCGGCAACTAAGCACCACGCAGCCGCTCGCTCACTCCCCCACAGTGGGACGGGGGAAAGAATCGGAAGAGTAAAAGTGAGAAAACTCATGGTTTGAGATAAAGACAGTTTAATAAGCAAAGCAAAAGCCGCGCACGCAAGCAAAGCAAAACAAGGAATTCATTCACCACTCCCCATCAGCAGGCAGGTGTTCGGCCATCTCCAGGGAAGCAGGGCTGCATCACACGTAATGGTTTCTTGGGAAGACAGACGCCATCACTCCGAATGTCCCTCCACCCCTTCCTTCTTCTTCGTCCCAGCTTTATGTACTGGGCATGACGTCATATGGTAGGGAATATCTCTTTGGCCAGCCTGGGTCAGCTGTCCTGGCCGTGTCCCCTCCCAGCTTCCCGTGCACCCCCAGCCTTCTTGCTAGCAGGCCAGCATGAGAAGCTGGACTGTCCTTGACTACTTAGCAACAACTGAAAACATCAGCACATTACCAATATTTTCTCATCCCAAATCCAAAACATAGCCTCACACTAGCTTCTGTGAAGAAAATTAACTCTACCCTGGCTGAAACCAGGACAAGGGGGTATAGTTTTCCATATAGTATTTCCAAGGGGCTTATCCCTTCTCTCACTCATGGAGTGATCCTAAACCTCATCTTGATTGCAATTGATAGGATAACTACCCATTTAAGCTGGGTTTCTTGACATAATTTGGAAATTTGTCTTTTAAGGGTCTGATTGATTCTTTCTACCTTCCCACTAGACTGTGGTCTCCAAGGGGTATGTAGATCCCATTTCAGTTGGAGGAATCTCGACACCCCTTGGATTATTTCTAAAATAAAATGACGTCCATTATCGGAGAATAAGCCCTCAGGGATTCCAAATTGTGGAATTATTTCTTCTTATAAAATTTCAATTACTTCCCAAGGGAAAGCTTCTGGCCACCCAGAGAATGTGTCTACTAAAACAAGTAGATAGTTATACTGCTCACACTTTGGTAACTCAGAAATCTATTTGCCAGTGCTCCCTGGGGGCTGTTCCCCTTTTTGCTTCACCCCTCGGTAGCTTTCTTTAAATCTTAGGGTTGTTTGTGCAGCAGGTCTGACATCTTCTTGCTATTAGGTCTGCACTTGATTGCATTTTTGGCCTTATAGCGTATCTCTTAACACTGCTGGTCATAGCATCAGCTCCCAGCTGAGTTTCTTCATGTAGTTTCTTGAGGAGAGCTTCCATCATTTTGGCTGTAGTAAGAACTTGCTGATTCAGGGTTACCCACCATCCTTCTGTCTCTCTTGAACATTTTGGTATTTCCACCAATTGATTCTCCCTTTCCTGCTATGCATTGTAACAGAGTTGCATCATCATTCTCACCCCACCATTGTTCTAAGTCTTTTGTCAATATGTTACCAAACAGAGTAGGGCTGTTTGCTTTTTTTTTTTTTTAAATCCCTGGGGGAGCACAGTCCAACACAATGGCACCCTTCTTCCAAGTCCAAAACAGTAAAATAGGTGTTTGTTTCAGGTACCAAAGTTGTATGGTGTAAGGTTTCAATACAGTGGGGTGTATGTCCAGTCTTGTACTCGTCTATATTCTTCAGTATGAGGCTTCTTTACTGGTAAAATAGGAGTATTAAATTCAGATTGACATTCTCTAAGCAGTCTGTATTGCATAAAAGTATTTGTCAAGGGCTACAGACCCTTGTGTGCTTCCAATCTAATAGGATACCGATTTACCCTTACCAGCTTTGCCCCCAGCTTTAGTTCTACTGTAATCTTAGTTACATTTGTCGCTTTACCTGGTCTCTTTGAGGCCCATGGTGAAGGAATTACCGCACCCAATATCATGTCCGGGATGTTGTTTCCAGGCTTTTCCAGGGGTTTATCTGTCAGTAGGCAGATTTGTGCCTTCTGTGCCATTTCGGGTGGGATGTGAAGCTGTACAGAGTTTTCAGGAAAGGTTACTTGTGCATTCAATGTACATAAGAAGTCCCATCCTAGCAGTGGAAGGGGGCATTCTGGCATATATAGAAACTTGTGAGTTAGTTTAGTATTTCCAATTGTACATTCCACAGGTGGTAAAAATGACCTTAATGTTCTCTTTCCCGTTGTCCCAACAATCTGTACAGTAGTTTTGCTTAGGGGCCCTTTACAACGAGTGACTACCGAATGAATGGCTCCACTATCTATTAAAAAATCTATGGTCTCGTTCCCCAGCTTAACTGAAACCAGGGCATCGGCTGGGGAGACTTTAATGTTTTCCCTGATCCTCTTCATTCACTGTCTGAATCTTCTAACATAATAAGATTAGCGTTTCCTGCTTGATCGTGTTCCTCTGGCCCCTTTTGGTTTGGGCATTTGTTCTTCCAGTGCCCTTCCTGCCTACGGGCCGCACACTGATTTGGACCTAGAGAGGTTCAGTTTTGTGGGCCTCTTCCTCTACTTTTCCCTTGACACTGTTTCTATTTATTGCTGCTGCCAGCAAAGATGCTTGTAACCTCATTCTGCTCTCTTTTTCTTTTTCCTTTTCTCTCATCCCGATCGTTATACACGTTATATGCTATTTCTTTGAATTGTGAAATGGACATTCCCCCAGCCCCCTCAACTTTCTCCTTGTATCCTGAGTGGCTGCCCAATGAACAGCATCTTGAACATCCTCTGATTCGCCTCATTGTCTCATTCAAGTCCATCCATTTTCTAGCTACTTCACATAACCTCTCGTAAAAGGCCGATGGATTTTCATTGGAGCCCTGTCCCACCTCTGTCCTGTTTTTGGCCAGGATAGAGTTAATTTTCTTCTTAAGTAGCCAGCACAGTGCAGTGTTTTGGATTTGAGATGAAAAGAATGCTGATAACACACTGATGTTTTTAGTTGTTGCTGAGCAGTCAAGGACTGTCCAGCTTCTCATGCTGGCCTGCCAGCAAGAAGGTGGAGGCTGCACTGGAAGCTGTGAGGGGGCATATTTTTCGCTTTTGGTACTCTGTGCCGGACCCCATATAATATTAATTGTCCGTATTGCTTCAGCTGGGTCTTTCCCCCCCCCCCCCCGTTAGGGTCCTCCTGTTTATTTCTTTTCTCACCTTCTTCCCTTTTTGTTTGGGTTTGTTTGTTTGTTTGTTTGTTTATTATCATTCTTTTTCCTTTGCTGTAAAGAAGTTATTTAATAATGCTTGTACATTTCCCATCTCCCCAACTAGAACTGTGAGTCAGCAGTATAGTCTCTAAAAGTTGGTGCATTCTTTCAGGATTTTCTCTCTATAAACCAACAGATTGTTTCCAATTTAACAGGTCAGAGGTAGTGAATGGAACATGTACAAAAACTGTCAATCCTTCCGGTCCCTCCACTTATAAAGGTGGAAGGTGGGGCCGTTGGGACTAACAATTGTGCATCCTCCTGCTCTTCTCCCTCTGTGATTTTTATTATCACAGCCTATGCTACAATTCTTTTTTTTTTTTTTTTTATAATCAGAAGCTGTATACATCATTAAGTCAGTTGTTATTTTACATTTTTCTGAATATCAGGATTTCTGTATAGAATCATAGAAGCATAAACATACAAAACTTCATCCCATTTTCCCAAGTCGACAACAAAACAACATTAACTGCAGTATAATATTAAATTGTAAAAACTCATTTTCGAGCCATCATCCAATTTGTAATTTAGTCACCAGTGATTACAATAATTTTTTTATCTTTAGCCATTGGATCTCACCCAAATTTATTCCAGTTCTTCAAAATACACCCCAAAGGGCTACAGGGAGGAATCATGGATTGGTTCGAGTCCTTTTTGCCAGTTGTTACCTATACCTGGTTCTCACACTCAGCAAGGCACCCCCCGGTACCAAGATTCAGCATGTAAAGAACGTACCCCTGTGCGCCCTCGGCTCTGACCCCACTGGTCAATTAAGGCACCCCTTGCCAGCATCTATGGGCGACTTATGTGCATGCGACTTTTTTTACCTTTTTGTACCTTTTCTGTGAAAATAATTAAATTTTAATACTCACCAATCCAAGGATTCACCCCTCTTTCGCCCTATGCAAATATCTCTTTTCAGGCATTGCACCTTTGTGTCGCTTGTTGCCCCGACCTCAGAGGAGATCCGGAGGAGTCCCCGATCAACAAGTCGGTGCGTGCTGGAGTCCTGTCCGGTCCGATTCTCCGCTGTCGGGGTCGGCAAGATGATCCAGGCAATGCCTTATGGCAGTCCCACCTGGGTCGTCAAAACTGTTGTCCCAAATATGGGTTCTTCCACCCGGTGTGCAGAGAGCCGAAAAACACACAGAGACAAGATATTTGCTTTCATTCCAAATCTGCACAGAGTTGGGTGCTGGGTGGTAGGCCCACAAAGCCAGCACACCTCAGTTAACACACAGAAAATATTTATACACTTTGAGCAACAGTTATCAGTATTTTTTACAAGTTGGCTCCGTTCCCCTTGTTCCCATCGGTTCTCACAAGCCTCATCTCCACTTAAAGTTACAGCGTCCTTCTTTTTTCTAGGCATGCTCAGTGAGGAAGGGGCTTTTGTGAGGAGAGGGCTTTCCCACCCCAGGGGCAGGTTTCTATTATGCATATTATATGCTAATTAGATATTAATTAGGATAGCTCACTCAAGGTTCAGTAGTTGTGTTTCTTTTCTGATTATCTTGTTCCTTCCCTCAAGGTTGCACCTTGTTAACTGCTCACAGAGACTAAACAATACCCGCAGCTTAATTCCTTGCATGCCTTCAACATATCCAGATCTCTCTGTAAGGCCACAGCTCCTCCTAATTTAGTATTGTTGGCAAACTTACTTAATGTACATTCGATTCCTGTGACCAGATCATTTATAAAAACATTAAAGAGCACTGTCCCTAAAATTGAGCCCTGTGAAACCCCACTGGTGACTGGCTGCCAGCCTGATGTCACCCCACTCTTTACTCTTTGAGTCTGACCCATCAGCCAATTGTTCACCCAACGTATTATGGACTTGTCTAGCTGTGTGATGGACATTTTATCCAGAAGGATACTGTGTGAGACAGTATCAAAAGCTTTGCTAAAATCCAGAACCCCCACATCTACTGTCTTCCCTTGGTCAACTAGATGGGTGACCTTGTCATAAAAGGAAATTAAGTTGGTTAAGCAGGACTTTCCCCTCATGAACCTGTGCTGGCTATGACCAATGACTGCGTTGCCTCTCAAGTGTTTTTCAATAACTCCCAGAATAATCTTCTCCATAATTTTACTGGGCTCTGAAGTGAGACTGACAGGCCTGTAATTACCAGGGTCTTCCTTCTTACCCTTCTCAAAAACTGGGACAACATTTGCCAGCTTCCAGTCAACTGGGACCTCTCCAGACTCCCAAGAGAGAGGTCCCGCAATAACATTGGCCAATGCTTTCAGTACCCTGGGATGAATCCCATGGGGCCCATAGATTTATTTGCATCCAGCTGGAGCAGCAAGTCTCAAACCAGTTCAGAGTCAGCTGGGAGTTTATCATCCCCTCCAGTCACAGTCTTCCAACACAGGACTCCAGGGCTCCCAGGGCCCATCATTGATGTTGAAAACAGAGGTGAAGGCGGCATTAAACATCTCTGCTTTGTCTACGTCCCTATTTCTGAGGTGACCGACCTCATCAAGTAACAGACCACCTGTCCTTGCTTCCAATGTCCACATGCTTTCCTTTTCTGCCTAAGTTCTAGAAGACAATCCCTGCTTAGCCAAGCTGGCCTTCTGCTCTGCTTGCTTGACTTCCATCACTTTGGAATTGCCTGCTCCTGTGGTCTTAGGAGATGTCTCTTAAAAAGTGACCAGCATTCCTGAAACCCAATACCTTCAAAAGCAGATTCCCAGGGGACCTTACTAACTAGCTCCTTCAGCAGCCCAAAGTCTGCTCTCCCCATATCCAGGGTTGAAGTTTTGCTGGCAGTTTTTCTCCTATCACCAGTGATTTGAAACACAACTACTTCATGGTTACTGTGACCAAGACAGCCACCAATCACCACTTCACCCATGAGTCTCTCTGTTTACCAACAACAAATCTAGGAGAGCACCTTTCCTAGTCAGAAAGTCCCATGTGTCATTTAGTCCCATGTGTCTGTGTATAATTTCATAAAATTATGAATGTCACCCATTAATGTCAGTTAGAGATGTAGAGCCTGCTTGATAATACGGACAGTTGGTTTGGTCATACAAAAAATATGCAAATCTTAGAGAAACAATGCTCTTGAAATCTTTTTAGTAACTCCTTCTACCTCCTCCCCCCCATCTCCAAGTACTAATATAACTAAGCAATAACCTTTCACTGAAAGCAATTATTCATAAACGTTCATTGGATTACAACAACAAAATGGGGTAGAGTAGTTTTTCTCATGAGTGTGTTTCAAGTACGCTCATGTTTCATACACCTCAATATTATTACAGAGAAATTTGAACTAAGGGTGGTTGTCATTAAAACTTTATCAGTTCCCTGCTATGCCTATTGTAGTCATCACAGTAGTGATAATAACAGGAAGACAGTACTTATGAAGATCTTACTGGTGAACTCTACATATATAAGCAACAACAGAGAATACAACATAAACTATTGAGAACATTAACAGGAAAAACAGTAATTGGGATTTTTAAGTGCGTTTGCGATGAAGCAACAAATTTAAATCTCACTGACTCAACCTCTCATTCACAGACTGCCTGAGGCACAAAGCAGTTGCTGTCATCCCTGCTCCATGGCCAGGTCTCAGCTGGGAGCTGTACGAACACCTGCCTGGTGCCTTGCCCTTGCACTGGAGACACATGCCATGGAGGCAGTCCCAAGAGCTGGGTGCTGGAGAGGAACCCACTGCTCGGCCCAGACCAGGAGTTACAAGGAGACACCCACTCCCTCTAGGTGCCTGGCTCTACAGAAATCCCAGTGCCAACCATGCCATGGGTGTAGGCACTGGTGGGAGGTGAGCAGCCTGCCCAGGTGGCTACTGTAGTGGGGTCACCAGCCCAGGGCTAAAATGAGGGCAAGTGGATATAATAAATCAGTGAGTGTATGAAAAGGAGAGAAAGAATGCCAAGTCATCGTGCAAGGAAATTATAAGGGTTATAAGGAGGGATCACATGGCTCTTGGATGTGATGATTGAAGAAATAAAGTCTTATTGCCCAGCACGAGCTCTTTCTGTAAGACAAAGAGCTTACTTTGGGACCATGAATTCTGAGACCACATGAAACACACCATCAGCTTTGGTGCTACACTGAAGAAAGGGTTTTTTTTCCCAATGATTTTATGAAAGTGTGGCTTGAAAAATGTATTTTCTTCAGACTAAAGTGAAGAATGCATATGAAATATCATTTCTATGAGATCACTCTAGCTATGATTACAGGGACTCTGTAATTACTGGTTTGTGAGTACTTGAATAGAAAAATTGACACTTTCATTCATTTCTTATAGATAAGACAGACTTGACCTGAACTTTGCTTTGTTTTTTGTGCAAAAAAAGCATTGAAATACTTCCTGAAAAAAAGTCATGAAGGTCATGATTTTCATACAAGTAAATGTCATATTTGTTTGATGTTTTATTTTGTTTTCACTTGTGGAAATCAGGTTCCATTTTTATGTGGAACAATGACAATTGTCAATGAAAGCACCACATATTCTGCTTGACTGTGAGTTGTTAAAAATCCAACTAGTTTTGACCCTATCAGTTTTACAGGCAGTTCAAATTGCCTCATAAAACTCTAATGGTTTTCCTCATACACAAAATGTATTGTGTGGCAGGCACATAAAGCACAGTTTCTGCTAGGTAAAATGTATATCTAATCAGATCACTGTTCCACCTTTAACATTTTTTTATTGTAAAAAAGTTGTGAGTAATATACTATCAGGTAAGACCCACTTTTTAATTGTTGCCTTTTTAAAGTAAACTATGGAAATTATTTTAGACTTAAAGCTTTCTTTTTTCTGGAGAATAAACTTGGTGTGTATAAAAAATTTTTAACTTTTATAATATTGTTAAATGTAAAAAATTTAACAGCCTGAGAAAATCACAAAAGATTTTTTTTAATTGTCAGATGTCTCATTTTGGTAAAGAAATAAAGCTCATTATTTGAGGGGGCTTTAGACATAAGCACCAGCATTAATAGATTTCTTATGGTGTACTATTGCTTGTATTCAGGAGGGATGCATAGGCCATGACATTTTCTAACACCTTGCAATAGATGTATGAGAGATACATAGATGAAAATTCTCCCAGACACTCATTTTTTTTTGCTTTCTAAGTATGATAAATAAATAGCGTTATCAACAATCTAAAGTGCTCAGAATCTGAAATTTAATTCTCGGAAATCAGGACATCTGCTTAGAAGTCATGAAGTTTCTGGTGGTGGTGTTTAAATTGTCATATTTGCCAGGTTCTTTTAATCTGCTGTCTACATTCTTAATTTTAAAGGACACTCATTTCACAGTTTTGATATTTTTGCAGAACTGTGAGGGTTAAGCATCTACATGTTTTTAAATCTGGAATTTTTATTAAATCCTATCAGTCCAGTAGTTATCACTGTTAAATATATAATCTAAAATACAAATTCATGACACAAGTACAAGAGTTAGCTCACTGGAGTGAAAAACATTTTTAGAAGTTTGTGTGTGAGCTGAGACATCTGGGGTAGTATTAATCAGTCTTAGAAGGTTGAGGGCTTTTTAGTTTAGTTTTAATGCTGTCAAATTGCCTTGATGTGCTGCAGAGTTGTTTACTCCTGTCAGCTCCACCCTGCCTGGGGTTGGCTGCTTCCTTTCCTTGTCTAAGAAAAAAACTATGATTATGAATGTATAGTTGCTTGTACGAAGTACATAGCTCCAAAACTGACACTTCATGCTCACCCTTAGGTCCATATGTTAAATCAGTCAGCTCCCTAAAACTGTGTAACATCCCTTCTAGCATTCAGCTAACTGTTATTAGGTGCAGTTGTTGCATTAATAATCTTAGAGATTATCATTAATTATTATTATTATCATAATAGACATTGATAGTCTAAGAATATAATCAATGCAAGATTCATGGGGAGAAATATTATGGTTTTTATGAGCCGGATAATACAGTTGGAAAAAATAAACCAGGACACACAAACCTTTATTAGACCTGAAATAAAAGCGTCAAACTTCAAAGCTAACCTGAGTTTATATCTTGACCATATTTTGTATTAGCACTTACAGACAGGCATAGTGGAGGTCCATTGTGCAAAGCACTGTACAAACAGAAAATAATTGAGTTAACAGCTCCACTGAATTCACAGGCCAAAAACACTGAGTGGAGGAAGAGCAGGAGGGCAAACAGGCACACAGAAGTGAAGCTTTAACAGCTCAATAACAGAACCAGAGAGGAACTCAAATCTCCTGGTCTGTAATCCAGGCCCAAATTGCCTAGATAGCATTTGAAACACAAACAGCTTACATCATTGAAACAAAACAGTTACATTTCCTCCCTCATAATCCTTAACAGGAGAGACTTACATGTATGAAGGTCAAGGTAGACCCTACATACGTCACTGTATTCTAGACTGTGGGGCCCAGTTCTGCAAATCACTCATCCAAGCTGCAAAATTATTCCCCTGCAAAGTCATGGAAATCAACTAGTGGAAACACAATGAGCCCCATGGAAAAGAAACAATTGATGGGATGAAGCCCTTCATCTGGAGCTCCTCATTTTTACTTGCTTTGTAAACACATATCATAGTTCTGAAAGATACTCAGCCAGCATTTTTACTTGTTGATTATTAATAGATCATTTAAAATTAACCATCTGCTGGAACTGATATATCAGTAGGTTAAAAAATAATATAGTCATCTAATTTCCTTTTTTCCCCATTTTCTGGTAGAGATTTTTTTTCTCCATTTACAGGTACAAAATTAAAGAACATGTTCACTCATTATATTATTGATGCACTTAAGTGGAGTGTTACAAAGCATATAATTACCATGTAGGCTTATGGCCCTGAAGTAGATTGGGACAGTGGTGCTGCCTATCCATGATTTGAAGGACATACAGCGATGATTATAGAGGCAGTACTCTACATCTATTCCATCCCTTTTGTGTTTAGCTGGTTGCCATGGCAAATAATTGGATAGAATTTAAGCCACTTTCTTCCAAGTGGGAAATTCATAATTTTACCCTTCACCTAATTTTCAACATACTTTTAAAGAATCTTAAAGTTTCTGCAGGAATGGAATACAGAACTGGTGGAAAAAAATTAAATTTCTACACATGGAAAAATGCTTCATGTGGAGGTTTCTTTCTTTTTTTAATCCTAAAGAATCAGGTTTTTAAAGAAGATGATAGAGCAAAATGTGAGCCTGATGAAAGCCCAAAAACATTTGATTGCAGAAAGATAGGAAATCTGAAACTTAATGATCAAATTCAGCTTGCTCTAGCAGTTGGTATCAATTAGAAACAGACATAATTTTTCCCACTCCAATTTTCCAAACTTATTTAGCCCAAACCTTTTTTAATCTTTGAAAATATTTATCATGTTTTGTTATGGTTCACAGTAATCATTTATCACATCCCGGTTTTAGTTTGTGTCATTTCCTGAAGACATGGATAAAATTTCCAAAAGAGTCTGTGTGATTTCACATCAGTTCCCAATATATATAGTCCTAGCTCAATTAGGGTTTTATTATCTTATAGACTGTGATCCTCAACTGTAAAGCTTCAGCAAGCATTGTACAACACACGGTAATACAGGAAAATTCAAAGTTCCTCTGCTCACTGTAATATTTTACAACGCGGGTCTCTGGAGGAAGACAGAATACAAGAATTGGGTCTTGTGCCATTAAATGACTTCTGTGCCCAGCAGGAGCCATCGTTGCTTTCTTGCCTTTAAAGGAAGCAGGACTCTGACAAGGCAAGAAAGTGCACCTGTCCCTATAACACCTTGTGCTGGTTTTGACTGGGATAGAGTTAATTTTCTACATAATAACTAGTATGGGGCTATGTTTTTGATTTGCGCTGGAAACAGCATTGATAATACAGGGACTTTTTGTTATCGTTGAGCAGTGCTGACACAGAGTTAAGGTCTTTTCTGCTTCTCACACCACCCCGCCAATGAGTAGGCTGGGGGGTGCACAAGAAGCTGAGAGGAGACACAGCTGGGACAGCTGACCCCAACTGACCAAAGGTATATTCCATACCATATGACATCATGCTCAGCATATAAAGCTGTGTGAAGAAGGAAGGGGGGACATTTGGAGTGATGGCATTTTGTCTTCCCAAATAACCGTTAGGTGTGATGGAGCCCTGCTTTCCTGGAGATGGCTGAACACCTGCCTGCCCATGGGAAGTAGTGAATGAATTCCTTGCTTTGCTTTGCTTGTGCGCGCAGTTTTGCTTTACTTATTAAACTGTCTTTATCACAAATGACAAGTTTTCTCACTTTTACTTTTACCCTTCCAATTCTTTCCCCCAAACTACCAGGGAGGAGTGAGAGAGCGTTTGTGTGGTGCTTAGATGCTGTCTAGGGTTAAACCATGACACACATACATAGGGAAGGCCAGATTCACCCCATTTTCCTTAGGCAGTTAATTTGTGCTTACTTTTAAGATTTTAAAGATGCAGCACTCCCAAAATAAGCAATTACTTGGATATTAAAGAAGTAGATGTCTGATCCTTCTGGAAAGAGTCACATCTGCCTATATTTTCCATGTCTAAAATAGATGGACAGGATAGCTCCAGAGGCCTTCAGAATGACAGCTACATCTTCATTGGTTAGAAAGGAAACTTAAGCTCTTCTTTACTTTGTTATATGTTTAAACCTTAAGCATATTTTCCTTAGCAGCACTGAGTGAGCTGGACTGTAATTGTGCTTGTGATGTGGGGACCAGAATAGTATGCCTGACCTTTCTGTCTTTCTAATTCTTATCACCTTTCATAATAATAAATTTGTCTCATCTTCACAAAAATTAGAAAATTACTTTCATGCTTTTGATTTATACTGCTACATTTCAAACTTCCTAATAAACTAAATTGTGGTTTTGTTACTGCTTTAACAGCAGTATTAAATACAAGACTACGTAATTAAACTTTGATACTGACGCTGAGTAAGCCTGGTTAATTTAGGAATTAAGTCAGTTGAAGGATTTAGAATTTAAGGATAGATCTGATCAGCAAGGTTATTTCATAAATTTTATTTTCATAATCTTCATTTTGCACATTCAGTGTTGAAACTCAGTCCCAGTTATTTTTTTTAGATTCCCCAATACTGAACATCTAATCAGGACAGAAAAAAGGAGATATAATTTTTAAATCAAAAAGTGTTCCAAATACATTCACCATTATTTTTCCTTTTTTTCAGATTTTTGCAATGTTTTTTATGAAAGGCTTTATCCTTTACTGAAAGATTCAGCATTAAATCACTCAGCTATTGTTAGTAATATTTTACTATTTACAAGTAGTTAAGAGTAGGCATAATTTTTCACATTCTGGAACTTAGTAATAAATTCTATTTTTTAAATTATGACCTGCCTAGAATCTAAAATAAGGGGAGCTTCTACCTGACTTGTGAACTAATCAATCAACTTCGGGACATCTTCTTTGAGTCTCTTGTGTGTGCTGGAGTCAACCCATGTTTTCCTTTCTTCTACCTAGCTCAGAGTACATGGCAACAAATTTGTTGTATTTGTATATCTTTGATAAGGACACTTCATTGCTTTTAAATTTGCTATATGGAGAAATCAAAAGAGAAAATGTGGAGTACCCTTTGGCCTCCAAGTAAAACAATTTCAAAACATCTTTTGTAATAAGTTTGGAATTAGAAAATACATTGCTGCCTTTCTGAAGATGTATTATGTTTCCAGTGGGGCAGAGGCCATTAGTAGCCTCTTCTTGTTGAGCAGGAAAACTATGACTATATTCTGTAAACAGATGTGCCGTCTTTAACCACATATGGAAACAGTGTGAAAAGAAAACTAAGTTAACAACAGTTTTATTACTCAGAGACAGTGGTGACTAAAGGATATTTCTTAGGTGAAGGTGGTCACGGATATTCTTCCTGAAGAAATTCAGAAGTGACAGAAAGTACGTTATCCCGGTAAAAAAAAAATATTTCTACAAGGAGTAAATGTCTACAAGGAGAGCCATTCTTAACATAAAATTTTAGATACTTTAGAAATGGAAGACTAACATACTGAAAAGGGAAAGCACAAACAGGATGGGAGAGAGAAAAGAAAATATAAATAACATTACTAGTAACATACCAAATTCCTCTGTGAATGACAAAGCACAAGGCATGGGATGGATAAAACAACTAAACCAGCAGTGCTTCCTCATATTATCTATCTCTCTCTCTCTTCTGAGTGAGTTAGGAAAGATCATTTCATTTCTTACCTCTTGAGTCAGCCTCTGCATTGAATGCTGCCACAGATTAAGAGAAAAGGCTAAAGGAGGGCACCTGTGTCCATGCCACAGAAAACTAATCTAAATGTTCACAGTATTTTCAGTACCATCTTAGCAAGCAAATAGTTGCAATTAGCAGAGTTCATGACAAGGGAGAGATCTGGCAGACAAGAACAGGAGACTCACCTTGGCAAATACACGTATGTATGTGAAAGAGAAATTAAAAAAAAGCTTCTGATTAGTGGTACCTCCATAAACTCTACCTAATGGACAACTTCAGAATTAAACAGGAAGTTGGATGTAGACTGGAAAAGAAATTGCTGAGGGAAGTCACTGACTTTCTTAGCAGCATAAAGCTGTAAGTGCAAAACACACTGGCGATTCTCCCCTGTCAAAGTTTAGAAAAAATTATGACATCTGGTCTAAGTGATATCTTAGGTCAGCAAAGTGTTTTATTCCATATGCCCCAACAAACAATGACTGCAGTGATTGGAAACAGCTCTCTTCTCCCCACCCACTTCAGCAATAGCCAAATAGTTTCTCTTGCTACAGCTCTCTGGCTTCCTTCCCATTTCTAAGTCCGGACAGACCTCACCTACATCTTCTGTTTTTTTTAAAAAAAACTGATGAATCAGTGTTATATTCCAGCCCTTTAATACCCAAATCAGATACAGCTGACCTGAATTTCCTCTCAAACACCTCTTGCTTAGGTTCTGTTCCCCAGGATTATTCCATCGCAGCTCATGATATTCAGAAATCTTGACCACTGTATCTATTTTTCAAAGATTAGAAAAGAAACTTGGGTATATGTGGGCTTAAAATCTGAACAATTCAAATTTGAAATGTCCAGTATGGGAACCATTTACTGTCTGTCTTTTCATCAGGATTTCTTCAAAGTGGAGGGATTATCTAATTAACATTTGCAGTGTAAATTAGTCTCCAAAAATCACAGGGAACCATTATAAACTCTTCCTTTTCTTCAGAAGTGATTATGTTTGTCATGTGAGCTGGGAGTCCTTAGTAGTCTGTCCTGGTTTCAGCCAGGATAGAGCTGGTTTTCTTCACAGAAGCTAGTGTGAGACTGTGTTTTGGATTTGGGATGAGAAACTGTTGATAATGTGCTGATGTTTTGGGTTGTTGCTGAGCAGTCAAGGACAGTCCAGCTTCTCGTGCTGGCCTGCTAGCAAGGAGGTTGGGGGTGCACGGGGAGCTGGGAGGGGACACAGCCGGGACAGCTGACCCAGACTGGCCAAAGAGATATTCCCTACCATACGACGTCATGCCCAGTACATGAACTGGAGTTGGCCAGGGGGTGGAAATCGCTGCTCGGGGACGGGCTGTCGATCGCCAGGTGGTGAGCAATTGCTGTATTGGGCATCACTTGTTCTTGTACATTCCTTTGTTGGTATTATCATTGTTGTTTCCTTCTTTCTTTCTGTCCTATTAAACCATGTTTATCTCAACCCACGAGGTTTTTTTTTTCCTAATTCTCTCCCCCACCCCACTGTGGGAGGAGGAGTGAGCGAGTGGCTGCGTGGTGCTTAGTTGCCGGCTGGGGCTAAACCACGACATAGTCTCAGTAGTATCTAATATTGGTTTATTTCAGGGTAATAGCTTAGCATTAGATTTTCCACTTTTTTAAAAATAAATACTTGATTCACAGTAAGAATATATTTTACTTTACATGGTAAAATGATATTTCATCACATGTACTTGATCAAAAAATCCTATTGTTTACCTGAGCCTTTTTTATATATACAAATTATTTTAAAGGTTTGGGATCACATTGGCTTTTCTTATGACAGTCAAAATCTGCAAAGGCTTCAGCACTTGGCTGAACATATCTGAGCTACCTGTTAGAGCAAACCTGGAAATTAATGGATTGTCAGTGTTCTCTCAAAGCACTGAAAAAAAAAACCCTTTTCATTTCACACATCATTTACAGCTTGCAGCAATATGCCCCTATTTGCGTCATCAAAAAAAAACAAAATACAAAGCAAAACCAACTCAGTGAAAGTGGGCACAAATTTTATTGTATAACGCACGAATTCCAGTGGACAGCAGCAAAGTTGCATCTACTATATTTAACGCAAGGCCAACAAGAGATTTTTTTTTTTGTCTTTACATTCCAAATTGCTTCTTAAGGAACAAGAACTTGCAATGAACACATCTATTAAACCATTGTCTGCTCTTAATAAAAGTCACTCCAGACTCCATGGACCAGTTTTGTCTATGTAGACTGGTAGGGCTGGTTTGGCAAACACACCGCAGAACAAAGAGGTGGATGGCACCTACATGTATTGCATATTTATACTCACCTGCATTAGACAGAGGCTGAGAGGTGGCATAAAGACAGAAAAGGTACTGGCCTGAGATCCTGGAGACCCCATCCAGTTTCCACAGCCACAAACTTACTGATATGAAACTTTCTTCAGAGTGTAATTCAGACTTCTGAAAGAGCCCTGTCTCACACCTGAACAGTACATCACATTCAGGCCAGACACCCCATGGCTCTTAGGGTGACAAATCCTGGGCAGACACCCCATATTGTCACAGGGCTCAGCATAGCATAGACCGGTGGGGAATGGATGTGCTTGGCTTGGACTCCACAAGGACCAGACAAAACCTGAGAGTCCTCAGTGAAGCTACCAGCTTTGCTGAAACACAGGCTGAAAGCCCTCATGCAACCTGTAAATGTAAATTCATCTGTACACTGATCCAAGGAGCATGTTTTGCTTCAGAAATGCCATGTTCCCGTGGCTTCAGATATATTTTTTTTTTCCCCCACAGTTTCATGTAGATTGAGAACTCTGCTATTTAGCCTCTGCAAATGTAAGAGAGAGATTTTCATTAGTTCCCAAGAGGTGTTCACAGAGGCAGCCTCTGAGGAAAATTGTCTCCTGAGCCTCCTCCTGGGGTAGTGTAACTTGTCCATCATTCCATGCTTCAGCCTCTGCTCACAGGCAAATTTGTAGCAAATTTGTGCTCTGCTGCCTGCCAGTGAAAGCTAATGAAAGCATTGCTGCAAGGGATTACATGGATATTGAGCTAGTTGTTTATTCTTTCTGACTAGCATGAAATACTCTGAGAGAATGTAATATATTTTTTTTAATTACAAATACATATTTTGTAAGTACTAAAGGATCCTTTAAATTATTCCATAACATACTGATAGGCAAATGAACTTATTGCAGCCTGGTGCTAAATACACCACAATATATATGTACATGAAAGCAATTACATAATTTTCAAGCTAGAAAACCTATTTCAATTCAGTTCAATTAAATTTTATTAATTCACAGATTCCAAGACATAAATAATTAAGCCAATTACATAAAATTAAAGAAGGCATTCCTTTTTCATTGGGGAAGTTTTCCTCCTTAGCAAATCATTAAGCATTTAATTTGAAGTGCCAATACCTGGCCTAATTACTCAGCAATACTGAATCATGAATGGGGATATTAATGACCAAAAGCAAATTCAAAATAGCTATAAATCATATAATTTATAAGCTATAAATCATTTTGTCATGGTTTAACTCCAGCCAGCAACTAAACACCATGAAGCCGCTTGCTTACTCCCCCACGGTGGGACGGGGGAAAGAATCGGAAGAGTAAGAGTGAGAAAACTCGTGGGTTGAGATAAAGACAGTTTAATAAGCAAAGCAAAAGCCGCGCACGCAAGAAAAGCAAAACAAGGAATTCATTCACCACTCCCCATGGGCAGGCAGGTGTTCAGCCATCTCCAGGAAAGCAGGACTCCATCACACGTAATGGTGTCTTGGGAAGGCAGACACCATAACTCCAAATACCCCCCCCCCCCCCTTCTTCTTCATCCCAGCTTTATATACTGAGCATGATGTCATATGGTATGGACTATCCCTTTGGTCAGCCTGGGTCAGCTGTCCTGGCTGTGTCCCCTCCCAGCTTCCCATATACCCCCACCTTCTCGCCGGCAGGCCAGCATGAAAAGCCGGACAGCCCTTGACTACTTCGCAACAACCCAAAACATCAGTACCTTATCAACATTTTCTCATCCCAAATCCAAAACATAGCCTCACACTAGCTTCTCTGAAGAAAATTAACTCTATCCCAGCTGAAACCAGGACATTGCTGGATTCCTTTTTTATTATTTTTTTTAAATGATAGGGTTTTCTTGGTTTCTTTGATATAAGTGCAAAGAAGCGGGATCATTAATTCAGTACGCAGTTTCTGCAAATAGCTATAGTCATGCTTTACTTCAATAATTCACAGGGCTCAAGTTAATTACTTTGAAGCCACCCAAATATACTTGATATCCCAAATACACTTGAAATTCCTTTCAGTATATAGAGGTGCCATTTTCTCTTGAAGGGAGTAGTGCCTTTAATCCAAAAGCAGTGGAGGCTTTACTGCCATTTTATTTGGTAAAAACAAATATAATCTGTTTTGGATTTAGTAGATATTGGTTCTATGACCAGAGGTGGTGGTAATTTACAGCATGCTCTTATGGGCTAATCATGTAGTTTCTTCTTTTAGAGCCTAAATGTAGATTTCACAGAGCTTTTTGCCACAATAATTTTCTTTCTACCCGGCTCTCTGTCTGTTCACATATTAAAGTAAAAATTACCCTTTGCATGGCCTGTTTGCTGGGTGGACTCTGTGCCTGGCTGACCCTGGCTGGTGACAAGGAGAAGCAGTGGCTTGCAGGTCCCTGCCTGCAGCACTGAGACCAGGAAACTCACTCCTAATGTGATAAACTAATCTTGATCCAGGTGGTGACTCCTTCTCAGTAATGAAGGTTAGGGCGGGCCCCTTTGTAGCTTGAGCAGCTGAGCAAGCATCCTGTGGTTGTTCAGGCTCCATACGTCTGCTCCTTGCCTCATCCTGCTGTGAAGGCATGCAGAACAGGGTTATTGTTCCCACGTGCTCCGCAGACATTTGGCACCACCGTCAGTGTCACAGTGGCAGATTTTGGGGCATTATACATTACAGGCATGGAGCCCAGCGCTGTTATCACAGCCTCAAAATGAACCTCTATTTTCTGCAGTCAAAAAACAAACAAACTAAAAAAATCCTGAGATATGATTCTTTTATATCAAATATCAGAGGTGAGATGCAGTAGTGAGGCAAGCTCAGAAGGTAAAAAGAGGGAATCCATGTTTTTCCTCAGGCTCTCAAGTAGTGACACATTGTACATTGTTAGGAGTATCTTCCATGCTTGAAGCTGATAATTTGATACCTACATTACCTTGTCTTAAGCTGCTTTTCTTAAATGTAGGGCTTTGGATGAAGCTTGGAGACCAAGCACTGAGGACAGGGGCATTATTTCAAAAACATTTTCCTGCAAACATCCAAGTATTGTGAGGCCTTACCTGGGCCAAGGGTGGAAAAACGGTATCTATAAAAATATGAAGATAATCACAGAACTTGCATTAGCTTTAGTGGGACCTAGGCTAAATTTCTTCTCACCTGGCAGAGAAAATATATTGGCTGAATATATTAGTTGATCACTTTTGGATGCACTCTATGATGGTAAAATCAGTTCAATGCTTTTCACAGATGCACCCAGCTCACTAAGGTCTTTTTTTTTATAAGACCTCTGGGGTGGAATTATAGTTGTAAATCTTTCTTTTGCTAGGAATAATGCAGGTTTAATTTGGAATTGTAAGACTTTTCATTACATGTTATTTCATGAATATCACCTTAATTCCAGTTAGTGACATGCAGAAATCAGTGTAAATGAACACTAAGGAGGAACAGAGAGCTATATTGTATGGCCTAAATATCCTTCTTTTTGTTAGGCACTGCTGTGCTATAGCTGTTGGTTAATATATGTCTAATCAGTTAGGAAATATTTTTAATCAATTCCTACAAATATGACCAACTCCAGAACTTTAAAATTATAAATAAATACAGACTGTTAGAGAAAGTAAAATACGCTGTAGAAATGTAATGTGCATAATAGGGACTACCTCATTTCCTGTCTAGAACAGTATCACTCTTAAAGGTGCTCCACTTCTTGTTTTATAATCTTGTCTGAAAATATTTCTTTTTCTTTTATGTTATTTCCTTTAGCACTCGAGTCATCTAAGTAACACTTTAGTTTTACACCATTTAAAACACTGTTGTTTTTATATTTTAATATATGAACACAGTGCATTTACCTGCGTTGATGGTTCTCTCCATGTGAAAAGAGAAAAGAATATACATGCCTTAAATTTTTCCATTCACCTTACTACGATAAATGTGAGATTCATACTTTATGTTAATTACTATGTATAAATCCTTTAAGTGAACATAGGACCTAGTGTGCAGTTATGGTGTCATTAGTATAAGCCTCAAGTACAGTAGCGGTATGAGGTTGACAATGCACACCCTGGAGTATATTACTGCTTTTATAAAAATAATACTTCTTTCAATGACTTCAGTAGTGGACTCCAACCTGTGCATATTGTGATTGTGTAATTACACATCTGAGAATCCTTATTAACCAATCAATCAGGGTTGTCTCCCCTCAGCAAGTCATGCATTTTGGGCAATTAATCCTATCAGGAAAAGCTCTCCTTGGGCAGCTGATAGGATCTGCAAAAGTATATTATCAAAATCATTCTAAAATATATGACCAAAAGAAGAAAACCAAGAAAAATAAAATCAACTCTAACATGAAGAGTGTATTACATTTGTCCATTCTGTCCCTTCTTTCTATGTAATTCATTGTCTTGATAATAAGAGATGATCTCAATGAAAGCACCACAGTGTTCAGGAGCAGCTGACAAATTCACAGAATCACAGAATCACTAAGGTTAGAAAGGACCTTCGAGATCATCAAGTCCAACCATTAATCCAGCACCACCATGTCCCCTAAACCATGTCCTGAAGCGCCACATCCACACGTTTTTTGAACGCTTCCAGAGATGGTGACTCCACCACCTCCCTGGGCAGCCTGTTCCAATGCTTGACCACCCTCTCGGTGAAGGAATTTTTCCTAATATCCAATCTAAACCTCCCCTGGCACAACTTGAGGCCATTTCCTCTCGTCCTATCACTAGTTACTTGGGAGAAGAGACCAACACCCACCTCGCCACAACCCCCTTTCAGGTAGTTGTAGAGAGCGATAAGGTCTCCCCTCAGCCTCCTCTTCTCCAGACTAAACAACCCCAGTTCCCTCAGCCGCTCCTCATAAGACTTGTGCTCCAGACCCCTCACCAGCTTTGTTCCCTCTGCAGAGCCCTCCTACCCTCCAGCAGATCAACACTCCCACCCAACTTGGTGTCGTCTGCAAACTTACTGAGGGAGCGAGCACTCAGTCCCCTCAACCAGATCATTGATACAGATATTGAACAAGACCTACCCCAGAACCGAGCCTTGAGGAACACCATTTGTGACCGGCCGCCAGCTGGATTTAACGCTGTTCACCACAACTCTCTGGGCTTGGCCATCCAGCCAGTTCTTTACCCAGCGAAGAGTAAACCTGTCTAAGCCACGAGCCGCCAGTTTCTCCAGGAGAATGCGGTGGGAGACGCTGTCAAAGGCTTTACTAAAGTCCAGGTAGACAACGTCCACAGCCTTTCCCTCATCCACTAGGCAGGTCACCTGGTCATAGAAGGAGATCAGGTTGGTCAAGCAGGACCTGCCTTTCATGAACCCATGCTGGCTGGGCCTGATCCCTTGGTTGTCCTGCAGATGCCCTGTGAGCACTCTCAAGATGAACCGCTCCATGATCTTCCCCAGTACGGAGGTCCTCAAGACGAACTGCTCCATGATCTTCCCTGGTACGGAGGTTACATGATCCAGAAAATCTTTGATACGCCTATCATTTTAACTGATTTTCCTTATATATGCCTTTTATTATGTGCTTTTAAAGTGTAAAAAAATGACCAAGATGTTTTCAATCATCTACTATGTTTTTAAATTCAGTAAAAATATATAAAAATACATATATTAACTATTTTAAAATAAAAATGGAATAAATTAACTTATGGTAGGTCACAGTCTCCTTTACATTTTCCTAAAATAGTTTATGCAGTATAGCGGAATCCTGTTATATGTTTCCTCCTTTAAAAAAATATACATATATCCAGCATGACTGTTCTTTAACAGGTGTGTTATTGGATAGAAACAAAGGCCAATTTCTTAGTGAAATTAATGAAACACTTGCTATTGACTTTAATGAAAGTGGGATTGAGTCCCGTCTCTTAAAATTTTATTATTGTATAATATGGGAATTATGGAGGCATTTATTGCTGATTTTATTATGAACAGTAATGATTCTTGGCCCATATATGCCAGTATTTGATTAAGTCCCTATATAGTATATTCTTCAAGCAATTTAGTCAATAATTACATCTGCTTGACCTTTGAGATTGATCTTTTTCAAAAAATGTTTAACTATTTATTTGATAACTTGTTTATTATTTTCCCTTTTATTGAATGAAACTTTACTCCTTAAATATTTAGTACCCAAGCACTATGTCTTGTATGTCTTTAATAAAGATTGATGGGTTTTGTCTTTTCAGGGTCTGGACTTCAACTCCATTTCTTTAAGTATTTACTTATAAAACACACATTCACTCTTCATCTTTCCCCCTTTCTGAGAAAAACAGAGTACTGTCAGCCTAAACAATCACGGCCTTATATTTTCCTGTGGGTTAGGTGTATATTTTATGGCCCATACTTAAGCCTAGTTCAGACAACAGAAACAATGCAGACAATGGACACAACACCATTGAATTCAACCATTCAGATTAAGAATGTTGTTAAGTAAGTAACATTTGAAAATATACTATATTGAGTTTTTACTCCTTGTGGCTTTGATAGTGTAAAATAAATGGAGGTGCTCTCATTAACATTACTTTTATATTTTGTTCATCAGAGGGGCTTTTGTCTAGCTGGCATAATTTAGTATGAAAGATCACAGTCAAAAGTAGGCTACATTGCTCTAAACAGCTACGCTTTAAAGTGAAGATGCCTTGCAAATATTTATTCATGATAGCACACTGTAGTAACCTTCCCTCTGTCTTCCCCTCCTTCTCTGAAGTTTTTTTTTTTCTTTAACCGATCCCTCAGGCAACAAAAAACAACAGCTAACAATTAGTAGCTGTCACACTGTTCTGACACAGAACAATAAAACAATGCAGAGGTTAAAATGTCTCTGGTTAATGTTAAGAATAACAGTTCTGGTCACTTATATGCCTCTAGCATAAAAGTTTTATATCATTTAATTTTTTTAATATTAAATTAGTTGTAGTACCAAAGCATGTTATGTTTCATTTATGTAAAGAACACAAGCCACCATTCAACAAATGGCTTATGTTTTCAGTGAGATTGCAATTGTATTTTTAGGTATCTGAAGGCTGGATTAAAAAAAGAGAAAAAAGTCTTCAAATAAGAGCTCCTTTCCTAGGTATCCCAGCTGTCTAGTTATTAGCATTTTGTTGCTCTGAGAAAGGCTCTACATACTGTGTATATAAAGGCAGTCATATGCTGAATTGTTCTTTGTATCATCTTGCCAATTTCATTATCTGCTTAATGTAGCATTTTTTGTTCTAATGAATGTTTACAAAATGCATTCTATATTATTCAAATAATAATTAATTTTTTAAAAAACTAGTCCTCATGTTGCAAAGGACATCTGAGGACAGGTAACCTAATTCACAATTAATTTATCCATGTTACTTCTGGTTCTACATAGGATGAAAAGGCATGTCTGACTGCCGTTAATATAAAAATATAAGTGTTTGTTGAAGTAATAAATATTATTAACCATTTATATTCTTATAATGACTCCTAATAGCTTCCTTTCTCAAATATCTTATAGCCTTTCTAAAGTGACATTCACAATAATTGTATTTTGTTTTTTAACCTTAAAAATTTCCCACTTTGTATGACAAGGAAGCTCTGATTTTGGTTCAGCAAATAATGTTTCTGTAATTTAATTCAGTAACTGATAATCTTAATTTTCCCAATCAAACTATTTAACTTTGTTATAGCTCACTTACAGTGTCCTTGTTTTGTGGAAATTAAGTACTGAAAAGAAAAACAATAATAACATAGATGTTTCCATACATTTGGTGCAGGAACCAAAAATTTGGTTTTTTTAATGTAATCAGAATATCCTTGATTTATAAGGGAAAAAGCTCAAGAGTCAATTGTATTCCTGCAAGACCATGGCCAAATTCACTGTGAACAGATCTGTGTCCACAGTGCCAGCATGACACAAAAAAAGAAAACAGTGAAAATTGGTGACGTTTGTGTAACAAAATTGTGCACATCCAAAACCAAAACATTCACGTACATGTACCAGCTGGACCATAGAGGGTTTCCTCTTCACCAAAAGGAGTAATTTCTATGTGTGAAGCTCTCCTTTGCAGAGAGAAAACAAAAGGTAATTTAGCCATGTTTTGTATGGACTACATTGGACCCTGGAAACCTTCAGAGGTATCTGCATCTCTCCAACTGACCATTTAACAACTGCCTGTAGGACGAATAGTTCTGCACATCTAAAATGCTGGTGTATCCACGTACAAGTAAGCTATCTATCTATCTATCTGAGTTAATCATGCTCTATCAGGATATCAGGGCCCTTCAAGCAGCATGCTGCACTGGGCATTTTGCTAACATTTTGCTCAAGGACATATTCCACCCTTGAATATGAAGTCAGGTTTTAACGAACAAGCATCTTGGCACTTTCTCACAGACATTTCATACATTTCCTAGTAACACTTCCTCACAGTGTTGCTTATTATGATCTAATCTCTTTAAAACACAAAGTGGATTAAGAATTTCCAGCACCCCCAAAAAACAAATAAGAAAAAGTGGCTGAAAGTGACTGATTTATTACCTAAATACTTACTTTACATGATAGACATCAGGACTCTGAAGGAACTATTATGAACCATTGTCGTGGTTTAGCCCCAGTCGGCAACTAAGCACCACGCAGCCACTCGCTCACTCCCCCCTCCCCCAGTGGGACGGGAGAGAGAACTGGGAAAAAAACTCGTGGGTTGAGATAAAAACAGTTAAATAGAACAGCAAGAGAGAAGGAAACAACGATAACAACAATAATAATACCGACAAAGGAATGTACAAGAACAAGTGATACCCAATACAGCAATTGCTCACCACCCGGTGATCAATAGCCCGTCCCCGAGCAGCGATTCCCGCCCCCCGGCTACCTCCAGTTCATGTACTGGGCATGATGTCGTATGGTAGGGAATATCTCTTTGGCCAGTCTGGGTCAGCTGTCCCGGCTGTGTCCCCTACCATCTTCGTGTGCATCCCCAGCCTTCTTGCTAGCAGGCCAGCACGAGAAGCTGGACTGTCCTTGACTACTTAGCAACAGCTCAAAACATCAGCACCTTATCAACATTTTCTCATCCCGAATTCAAAACACAGCCTCACACTAGCTTCTGTGAAGAAAACCAACTCTATCCTGGGTGAAACCAGGACAGTATCCACCCCTTATTCCATACCATTTACATAATGCCTGGGTCCTACACTTCTCAATACATTCCAATTATTCATTATTACTCTTCCTGTCTTTTAATATATACACACAGATACCATTCTCTTAGTCCATGGGCCATCCCTTTAAAATGTCTGCGGAGTTCATTCGGTCCATGACTCTGGGCTTCATCCATGACAGCAGTCTCTCAGGGAAGGGGAGATGGTATGTGGTGTTGGATTGTCATCTGGCACGGTCCATGTCCATGGTCTGCAGATCGAAGATGTCAATCTTGGGGAAGTTGTTGGGCGCAAGCTGCTGAAGCCAGTTCTGGTTCCATCACTGCTGCACATTGCTCCGTTTCATTTAAAGCTCATTCCTCATCAGTCTGGGTGATTCTTACTGTAATACCATTAATATGGTAGATAGCAACCATAGTAGAAATGTCATACTGTATTGTGTAACAATTAACATAATACAATTCAAATCACTGACTTTTTTCACCCCAAATCAAATCTCCTTGAGGTACACATCGGACGTCCCCATCCTTCCGCATTACCCACCAAGTGCGCCCAGGTCCCTGGGCAAATGCAGTCCCACAAATGGGTTTGCCTTTGCCTGAGGCAGGAGTAACCCAGACTGTCTTCCCCAGCATATTTCTCATGTGCACCACAGGGACTTTATCCCCTTCTACAGTACGTAAAAGTTTTGATTGGGCAGGGCCAGCTCTATTAGTAGAACCCCCGGTGTTGACTAACCAGGTGGCTTTTGCTAAAGGTTTATCCCAATGTTTGAATGTCCTGTCACCCATGGCGCTCAGTGTAGCCTTTAACAGTCCATTGTATCATTCGATTTTTCGGAAGCTGGTGCACGATAGGGGATGTGATATACACACTCAATGCCATGCTCTTTGGTCCAGGTGTCTATGAGGTTGTTTCAGAAATGAGTCCCATTGTCCGACTCAATTCTTTCGGGGGTGCCATGTCGCCATAAGACTTGCTTTTCAAGGCCCAGGATAGTGTTCCGGGTGGTGGCATGGGGCACAGGGTATGTTTCCAGCCATCTGGTGGTTGCTTCCACCATTGTGAGCACATGGCGCTTGCCTTGGTGAGTTTGTGGAAGTGTGATATGGTCAATCTGCCAGGTCTCCCCACATTTATATTTCAGTCATCATCCTTCATACCAGATGGGCTTTAACCGCTTGGATTGCTTGACTGCAGCGCATGTTTCACATTCATGGATAACCTGTGCAATAGTGTCCATGGTCAAGTGCACCCCTCGATCCCAACCCCATCTATATGTTGCATCTTGTCCCTGATGGCCTGAGGTGTCATGGGCCCAACGAGCTATAAATAATTCACCCTTATGTTGTCAGTCCAGATCCACCTGAGCCACTGCAATCTTAGCAGCCTGATCCACCTGATGGTTGTTTTGATGTTCTTCAGTGGCCCGACTCTTGGGTACGTGGGCATGTACGTGACGTACTTTTATGACCAGATTCTCGAGTCGGGCAGCAATATCTTGCCACAGTTCATCAGCCCAGATGGGCTTGCCTCTGCGCTGCCAGTTGCTCTGCTTCCATTGCTGTAGCCACCCCCATAGAGCATTTCCCACCATCCATGAGTCAGTATAAAGATAGAGTATTGGCCGTTTTTCTCGTTCAGCAATATCTAAAGCCAGCTGGATGGCTTTCACCTCTGCCAAGTGGCTTGATTCCCCTTGTCCTTCAGCAGCTTCTGCGACTCGTCGTATACGGCTCCATACAGCAGCTTTCCACCTTCGATGTTGGCCTACAATACGACAGGACCCATCCGTAAACAGGGCATATTGCCTTTCGTTCTCTGGCAGTTTATTATGTGGTGGAACCTCTTCAGCACACACCACTTCCTCTTCTGGTGATATTCCAAAACCTTTGCCTTCTGGCCAGTCCATGGTCACTTCCAAGATTCCTGGGCGGTTGGGGTTTCCTATTTGAGCCCACTGTGTAATAAGTGTCACCCATTTACTCCACGGAGCATCCGTCGCATGATGTGTAGAGGGGACCCTCCCTTTGAACATCCAGCCCAGCACCGGCAGTCGGGGTGCCAGGAGGAGCTGTGCTTCAGTACCAACCACTTCTGAGGCAGCTCGAACTCCTTCATATGCTGCCAGTATCTCCTTTTCAGTTGGAGTATAGTGGGACTCAGATCCCCTATATCCTCGACTCCAAAACCCTAGAGGTCGACCTCGGGTCTCTCCTGGTGCCTTCTGCCAGAGACTCCAGGTAGGGACATTCTCCCCGGCTGCCATGTAGAGCACATTTTTAACATCTTGTCCTGCCTGGACTGGCCCGAGGGCTACTGTCTGAACTATCTCCTGTTTAATTTGTTCAAAGGCTTGTCGTTGCTCAGGGCCCCATTTAAAATCGTTCTTCTTCCGTGTCACTTGATAGAGTGGCTTACAATCAGACTGTAATTTGGAGTATGCATTCTCCAGAAAGCCACAATGCCCAGAAATGCTTGTGTTTCTTTTTTGCTAGTTGGTGGAGACATAGCTGTTATTTTGTTGATCACATCTGTTGGGATCTATCGACGTCCATCTTGCCTTTTTTTTCCTAAAAACTGGATCTCCTGTGCAGGTCCTTTGACCTTACTTTGGTTTATAGCAAAACTGGCTTTCAGAAGGATTTGAATTATTTTCTTCACTTTCTCGAAAAATTCTTCTGATGTGTTGCCCCATACAATGATGTCATCAATGTATTGCAGGTGCTCTGGAGCTTCACCCTGTTCCAGTGCAGTCTGGATCAGCCCATGGCAAATGATAGGGCTGTGTTTCCACCCCTGGGGCAATCGGTTCCAGGTGTATTGGACACCCCTCCAAGTGAAAGCAAACTGTGGTCTGCACTCTGCCGCCAAAGGGATTGAGAAAAATGCGTTAGCAATATCAGTGGTGGCGTACCACTTGGCTGCCTTTGACTCCAATTTGTTTTGAAGTTCTAGCATGTTCAGCACAGCAGCACTCAGTGGCGGTGTGACTTCATTAAGGCCACGATAGTCTACTGTCAGTCACTCCAGAAATACAGATGGGTTCTGCCCCTATATGGCTTGATGGCATTAGGGTGCATTGTGCACCGGTGTCCACTAAAGCCTTATATTGCTGTGGGTCTGATGTGCCAGGCCATCTAATCCACACAGCCCAATAAACTCTATTACACCTCTCTACCACCAAGTTGGAGGCAGGGCCCCTCTAGTCCTGGTCATTGTATCTGTTATTCACTTTTGTGAATACGAATCAGAACTCACTTTATTAAGATCGGAAGTCTGACCAGCCCTTCTACTCTGTCTGGGAAACTGCTCACTGGAAACTGGAGCAGCAATGCTCCTGGAATAACTCCCTTTTGTGATCGTTTCTCCCTGCAGCTCAAGTACCCGTGCCTCTAGGGTCGAGGTAGTGTCCTGGTTTCAGCCAGGATAGAGCTGGTTTTCTTCACAGAAGCTAGTGTGAGACTGTGTTTTGGATTTGGGATGAGAAACTGTTGATAATGTGCTGATGTTTTGGGTTGTTGCTGAGCAGTCAAGGACAGTCCAGCTTCTCGTGCTGGCCTGCTAGCAAGCAGGCTGGGGGTGCACGGGGAGCTGGGAGGGGACACAGCCGGGACAGCTGACCCAGACTGGCCAAAGAGATATTCCCTACCATACGACGTCATGCCCAGAACATAAACTGGAGTTGGCCGGGGGGCGGAAATCGCTGCTCGGGGACGGGCTGTCGATCGCTGGGTGGTGAGCAATTGCTGTATTGGGCATCACTTGTTCTTGTACATTCCTTTGTTGGTATTATCATTGTTGTTTCCTTCTTTCTTTCTGTCCTATTAAACCATGTTTATCTCAACCCACGAGGTTTTTTTTTTCCTTATTCTCTCCCCCACCCCACTGTGGGAGGGGGAGTGAGCGAGCGGCTGCGTGGTGCTTAGTTGCTGGCTGGGGATAAACCACGACAGTCCTTTTTGGCGCCCAACGTGGGGCCCGAGGCTTGAGATAATAACGGTTGCACGTCACAATATTAGTTTATTTGATTTGCATGATGCTCTCGTCTTTGTTGTACATGTTAAGGATTGGTGTTGGTTTCTGTGGGCTGCTGTACTCGCCTGCGAGTTTTGTTTTTAGAACACTGACCTTGAGCTTAATGTCGTATCATCTGAGCTCTGTACTAAAGCAGTTACTGTATTATGGCTACAGACTTGTGGAGATGATTAGCAATTATACTTCTGCCTCTGAAAGGCTTTTTATGGAGGAAATGCAGAATGGTACCTTTGCTACCCTCTATCATGATGTCTCCTCCTTCATCACAATAATTTTTCTGTATTTTGAACACCCTTGGGTAGTTATAATACCTCTATTGCTACTTCTGGGGAACATTGTTTCGGTTTTGTCTAAGGTTGGCAAGCGATTTAAGAATATCACCCGGAGATCTGCCCCAAGGCTGGATAGTTATGAATGGCAGGGTGTGTGGAGCAGCATGGGCAAATGCCTGGGGCGGTGGGCACCTCCGGTGTTTTGGAACTTCACTCCCGAACAAGTGCAGAATCCTGATAAACTAGCAGAATATTTGGAAGAAGTATGCTGTCGGCCTGGCAGTTCCAAGGAGACACAAATCATTGCCATGTGCTGGGGCCTGGCCCATGCATACCGAGCTCTATTTAACACTATGCAAAGGGGAGAGAAGCTCTCTGGGTCTGATGGCAATGTGGCAGGCACTGTGACTACTCCAACCCCTGCAACAGGCACTGTAGCTACTCAGACTGTTGCAGCTGAACCAGAGAACCAGCTCAACCCGGTATCAGTTGCCCCTGTACAAAAGAAGAAACCTTGGAAGCGGAAGTCAGCTCGTTTAGTAAGGGACGAGGAAGATTCTGCTAAGAAGGAGGCAGAGGAAGAGAGTGAGGAGGCAGAGTGTTCTGAAGCAGGGCCATCACAAGGACTGAAGAGGGAAGAGAGCGAGTCATCGCTTGAAGAGGAGGAAGAGGAAGAACTCATAAAAGAGACAGTAACTACCCGATCTCCATCCCTGAGTGAATTGCGAGATATGCAAAAGGATTTCAGCCGTCGTCCAGGTTTGCACATTGTCACCTGCCTGCTCCGATGCTGGGATAATGGGGCCAGTAGCCTGGAATTAGAGGGTAGGGAAGCCAAGCAGCTGGGATCCCTTTCTAGGGAAGGGGACATTGACAAAGCAATTGGAAAAGGTGCACGAGTCCTCAGCCTCTGGAGACGACTCCTGTCGGGTGTGAAGGAAAGGTATCCCTTCAAGGAAGATGTTCTATGCCACCCAGGCAAGTGGACCACCATGGAGAAAGATATCCAGTACCTGAGGGAGCTAGCTGTGCTGGAAGTGATTTATGGTGACTTGGACAATGGACAATCATCCAAAGATCCAGATGAAGTCAATTGCACGCGACCTATGTGGCGGAAGTTTGTTCGGAGTGCACCATCATCATATGCCAACTCATTAGCAGTAATGGCCTGGAAAGAGGGAGAGAGACCAACGGTGGATGAATTGGCTGGCCAAGTCCGGCAATACGAAGAAAGTCTCTCTTCCTCCCTATGGGCCTGCGTCTCTGCTGTAGAGAAACTGTCCCGGGAGTTCCAGCAATTCAAAGAGGATATGCCCTACCCTCCACCCGTACGGACCAGTGTCTCAGCCATTAGGAGTAAGCGCTCTTCTGTTCAAGAGAGAAGATATAGAGGATACACACCACGAGCCACCCTGTGGTTTCAATTGCATGACTACGGAGAGGACATGAGGAGGTGGGATGGAAAACCTACCTTGGCCCTAGAGGCATGAGTACGCGAGCTGCAAGGAAAAACAATTGCAAAAGGGGGTTCAGGTTCCTCCAGAAAAATCGTCACTCCACTTTCCAGTGGGCAGTTCCCCAGAAAGAATAGAAGGGCTGATCTCACCTCTGATCCTCCTAATAAAGGGACTTCTGATTCCTATTTACAAGAAGTGGGTAACGAGTACTATGACCAGGACTAGAGGGGCCCTGCCTCCAGCCAGGCGGAGGAGAGGGACAACCGAGTTTATTGGACTGTGTGGATTAGATGGCCTGGCACATCAGACCCACAGGAATATAAGGCTTTAGTGGACACTGGTGCACAATGTACCTTAATGCCATCAAGCCATATAGGGGCAGAACCCATTTGTATTTCTGCAGTGACAGGGAGATCCCAGCAGCTGACTGTACTGGAGGCTGAAGTGAGCCTAACTGGGAGTGAGTGGCAGAAGCACCCCATTGTGACTGGCCCAGAGGCTCCATGCATCCTGGGCATAGACTACCTCAGGAGAGGGTATTTCAAGGACCCAAAAGGGTACCGGTGGGCTTTTGGTATAGCTGCCTTGGAAACGGAAGACATTAAACAGCTGTCCACCTTACCTGGTCTCTCAGAGGACCCTTCTGTGGTGGGGTTGCTGAGGGTCAAAGAACAACAGGTGCCGATTGCTACCACAACAGTGCACCGGCGGCAATATCGCACCAACAGAGACCCCCTGATTCCCATCCATGAGCTGATTCGTCGGCTGGAGAGCCAAGGAGTGATCAGCAAGACTCGCTCACCCTTTAACAGCCCCATATGGCCAGTGTGAAAGTCTAATGGAGAGTGGAGACTGACAGTAGACTATCGTGGCCTGAATGAAGTCACGCCGCCACTGAGTGCTGCCGTGCCGGACATGCTAGAACTTCAATATGAACTGGAGTCAAAGACAGCCAAGTGGTACGCCACCATTGATATTGCTAACGCGTTTTTCTCAATCCCTTTGGCGGCAGAGTGCAGGCCACAGTTTGCTTTCACTTGGAGGGGTGTCCAATACACCTGGAATCGACTTCCCCAGGGGTGGAAACACAGCCCTACCATTTGCCATGGGCTGATACAAACTGCACTGGAACAGGGTGAAGCTCCAGAGCATCTGCAATACATTGATGACATCATCATCTGGGGCAACACAGCAGAAGAAGTTTTTGAGAAAGGGAAGAAAATAATTCAAATCCTTCTGAAAGCTGGTTTTGCTATAAAACAAAGTAAGGTCAAAGGACCTGCACAGGAGATCCAGTTTTTAGGAAAAAAAAGGCAAGATGGACGTCGACAGATCCCAACGGATGTGATCAACAAAATAACAGCTATGTCTCCACCAACTAGAAAAAAAGAAACACAAGCATTTCTGGGCGTTGTGGGTTTCTGGAGAATGCATATTCCAAATTACAGCCTGATTGTAAGCCCTCTTTATCAAGTGACCCGGAAGAAGAACGATTTTAAATGGGGCCCTGAGCAACGACAAGCCTTCGAACAAATTAAACAGGAGATAGTTCAGACAGTAGCCCTCGGGCCAGTCCAGGCAGGACAAGATGTTAAAAATGTGCTCTACACGGCAGCCGGGGAGAATGTCCCTACCTGGAGTCTCTGGCAGAAGGCACCAGGAGAGACCTGCGGTCGACCTCTAGGGTTTTGGAGTCGAGGATATAGGGGATCTGAGTCCCACTATACTCCAACTGAAAAGGAGATACTGGCAGCATATGAAGGAGTTCGAGCTGCCTCAGAAGTGGTTGGTGCTGAAGTACAGCTCCTCCTGGCACCCCGACTGCCGGTGCTGGGCTGGATGTTCAAAGGGAGGGTCCCCTCTACACATCATTGTTGCGTTAAGAGGCAGAGCAATTTGGCAGAAACTAAACCCCCTTGCTTTCCAGTCGATCCTCAGATATCAGAGGGACTGGGGGCGGCTGAGCTTAGGTTCTGAGTGATGCCCAAAGTCAGCGTTAGTAGTCCGGTCGCGCCCAACACCTTCGTTGGACTATCACGGGTCCGGATGCACTACTAACATCACACTACCTGCTCAGCCGGACACCTCCTGAACTAACACGACCGCACTCAGAGGTACGGTCGCGTTCAGGGACCACACACGGCTGAGTCAATCAATAGTGCGATTTATTGAACACACGGCTGAGTCAATCAATAGTGCGATTTATTGAAGCAACAGATACACAGGTTCTTTGGATTGCCAGTGATAAATTCACTACCTATAAAGCATGTGCAAATGCTAAAACTACGAGGGACACTACTTGGCTATAAACGCGTTAAAAGATTTAAAGTGACTCTATATAGAGATTTCCAAGTTTCCCGGGGAGGCACTTGGTATGACCAAGGGTTCGAATCTTACCCAACGGCGTCCCGATGGGGGGGAAGAGAGGCTCAGCCCATCGACTGATCCCAGAAGTTAGAGTGGTACACGACGATGGTATCTTCCCTAACATCCAGCTCTTAAAACATTATTTTATAGTGTTTTACTTTGCAGGTGGAGCTTGAGTGACTCTAGTCATACATACCTTTATCAGGATTGGTGCAGAATTCTCTCGCTTCGCGTTTAAAGGTACAGACTAGGAAAAATTCAGTGCGCACACTCATTGAGGAGGGGTCGCACCTTGGGGGGGTGGTAACTTTTGAGAGGGGTGTGCGTTTTAGTGTTATAATGATATTATAATTAGCAAAGTTCATTCTAAGTACAGCACTTCATCAAAGTTGACAGGTCTTTGGCCCAGGACATTGTAAGCGCAGCTTATCAATGTACATCCTGTGCATCCCTAAACTCCCCTGTTCACAGAGCGTGGCCGCGAGGTCTCCACTCCGCTCCACCCTCCATGTAATCTCTCCCAGACTCAGCACACCAGGCACCCCTGATGTTGCCAACATCCAAGGCCGTTCAGGGAGTCTCCATGTCACAGACCCGTTGTATGAGTGCTACGTTCCACCCGGTTTCAAGGCTGTTCTTAGAGGGTAAATTTCCAAAGCACCCCTCAGCGATTACTCCACAATCATGCACCTGATGCTACGTGGAGTAAGTGGGTTGCTCTTATCACACAGCGGGCTCGAATAGGAAACCTTAATCGCCCGGGAATCTTGGAAGTGATCATGGACTGGCCAGAAGGCAATGATTTCGGAATATCGCCAGAAGAGGAGGTGGCACGTGCTGAAGAGGTTCCACCATATAATGAACTGCCAGAGAACGAAAGGCAATATGCCCTGTTTACGGATGGGTCCTGTCGTATTGTAGGCAAACATCGAAGGTGGAAAGCTGCTGTATGGAGCCGTATACGACGAGTCGCAGAAGCTGCTGAAGGACAAGGGGAACCAAGTCAGTTTGCAGAGGTGAAAGCCATCCAGCTGGCTTTAGATATTGCTGAACGAGAAAAATGGCCAATACTCTATACTGACTCATGGATAGTGGCAAATGCTCTATGGGGGTGGCTACAGCAATGGAAGCAGAGCAACTGGCAATGCAGAGGCAAGCCCATCTGGGCTGCTGAATTGTGGCAAGATATTGCTGCCCGACTAGAGAATCTAGTCATAAAAGTACGTCACGTACATGCCCACGTACCCAAGAGTCGGGCCACTGAAGAACATCAAAACAACCATCAGGTGGATCAGGCTGCTAAGATTGCAGTGGCTCAGGTGGATCTGGACTGGCAAGATAAGGGCGAATTATTTATAGCTTGGTGGGCCCATGACACCTCAGGCCATCAGGGAAGAGATGCAACATACAGATGGGCTCGGGATCGAGGGGTGGACCTCACCATGGACGCTATTGCACAGGTTATCCATGAATGTGAAACGTGTGCTGCGATCAAACAAGCCAAGCGGTTAAAGCCCCTCTGGTATGAAGGACGATGGTTGAAATATAAATATGGCGAGGCCTGGCAGATTGACCATATCACACTTCCACAAACTCGCCAAGGCAAGCGCTATGTGCTTACCATGGTGGAAGCAACCCCCGGATGGCTGGAAACATACCCTGTGCCCCATGCTACCGCCCGGAACGCTATCCTGGGCCTTGAAAAGCAAGTCTTATGGCGACATGGCACCCCCAAAAGAATTGAGTTAGACAATGGGACTCATTTCCGAAACAACCTCATAGACACCTGGGCCAAAGAGCACGGCATTGAGTGGGTGTATCATATCCCCTATCATGCACCAGCTTCTGGAAAAATTGAACGATACAACGGACTGTTAAAGACTACACTGAGAGCAATGGGTGACGGGACATTCAAACATTGGGATAAACATTTAGCAAAAGCCACCTGGTTAGTCAACTCTAGGGGATCTACTAATAGAGCCGGCCCTGCCCAATCAAAACTTTTACATACTGTAGAAGGGGATAAAGTCCCTGTGGTGCATGTGAGAAATATGCTGGGGAAGATAGTCTGGGTTACTCCTGCCTCAGGCAAAGGCAAACCCATTTGTGGGATTGCCTTTGCCCAGGGACCTGGGTGTACTTGGTGGGTGATGCGGAAGGATGGGGAAGTCCGATGTGTACCTCAAGGAGACTTGATTTTGGGTGAAAATCGTCAATGATTTGAATAGTATTATGTTAATTGTTACACAATACAGTATGACATTACTACTATGGTTGCTATCTACCATATCAATGGTATTACAGTAAGAATCACCCAGACTGATGAAGAATGAGCTTCACCAAAACTAAGCAACATGCAGCAGTGATGGAACCAGAACTGGCTTCAGCAGCTTGCGCCCAACAATTCCCTCGAGACCGACATCTTCGATCTGCAGACCATGGACATGGACCGTGCCAGATGACAATCCAACACCACATACCATCTCCCCTGCCCTGAGAGACTGCTATGATGGATGAAGCCCAGAGTCATGGACTGACTGAACTCCACAGACATTTTAAAGTGATGGCCCATGGACTAAGAGAATGGTATCTGTGTGTATATATTAAAAGACAGGAAGAGTAATACTGAATAATTGGAATGTATTGAAAAGTACAGGACCTGGGCATGACGTAAATGGTATGGAATAAGGGGTGGATACTGTCCTGGTTTCAGCCAGGATAGAGCTGGTTTTCTTCACAGAAGCCAGTGTGAGACTGTGTTTTGGATTTGGGATGAGAAACTATTGATAATGTGCTGATGTTTTGGGTTGTTGCTGAGCAGTCAAGGACAGTCCAGCTTCTTGTGCTGGCCTGCCAGCGAGCAGGCTGGGGGTGCACAGGGAGCTGGGAGGGGACACAGCCAGGACAGCTGACCCAGGCTGGCCAAAGAGATATTCCCTACCATACGACGTCATGCCCAGTACATAAACTGGAGCTGGCCGGGGGGCGGAAATCGCTGCTCGGGGACGGGCTATCGATCGCCAGGTGGTGAGCAATTGCTGTATTGGGCCTCACTTGTTCTTGTACATTCCTTTGTTGGTATTATCATTGTTGTTTCCTTCTTTCTTTCTGTCCTATTAAACCGTGTTTATCTCAACCCACGAGGTTTTTTTTTCCTAATTCTCTCCCCCGTCCCACTGTGGGAGGGGGAGTGAGCAAGCGGCTGCGTGGTGCTTAGTTGCTGGCTGGGTCTAAACCACAACAAGTAGGTTTTCCATCCCACCTCCTTATGTCCTCTCCGAAGTCACGCGAAACCACAGGGTGTTGGGATCAGTCTGCACGGCTCAACCTTGAGGAGAAGGAGCTGTGGCATTGATCTGCACAGTTCGAACTTAAGGAGAAGGAGCTGTGGCATTGAGAAGATGGTAAACAGCTGGACACCTGCAGGGCTCGGCCTTGAGGAGAAGGAGCTGTGGTAAACAACTAAGAAGAAGCAAAGGAGTGCAGGAACACCTGCAGGCAGCGAATCCTGACTGTGTGAGAGGCACGTGGACAGCACGTGATATTTTGTATATAGCCAATTGCAATAATGTGTGTAACGAGCTGTAACCAATCATGAGTGTGTGCGCGGTGACTAAACAAAAATTATGATATATATTTGAGTCAGACAAGACAATAAACGGCTTCGGAATATAACTCTCATAGAATTGTGAAGTCCGTCTTTCTCCCACAACAGGGTGGCCCGAGGTGTGTATCCTCTATATCATCTCTCTTGAACAGAAGAACGCTTACTCCTAATAGCTGAGATACTGGTCCGTACGGGTGGAGGGTAGGGCATATCCTCTTTGAATCGCTGGAACTCCCAGGACAGTTTCTCTACAGCAGAGACGCAGGCCCGTAGGGAGGAAGAGAGACTTTCTTCGTATTGCCGGAGTTGGCCAGCCAATTCATCCACCATTGGTCTCTCTCCCTCTTTCCAGGCCATTACTGCTAATGAGTTGGCATATGATGATGGTGCACTCCGTACAAACTTCCGCCACATAGGTCGCGTGCAATTGACTTCATCTGGATCTTTGGATGATTGTCCATTGTCCAAGTCACCATAAATCACTTCCAGCACCGCTAGCTCCCTCAGGTACTGGATACCTTTCTCCATGGTGGTCCACTTGCCTGGGTGGCATAGAACATCTTCCTTGAAGGGATACCTTTCCTTCACACCCGACAGGAGTCGTCTCCAGAGGCTGAGGACTCATGCACCTTTTCCAATTGCTTTGTCAATGCCCCCCTCTCTAGAAAGGGATCCCAGCTGCTTGGCTTCCCTACCCTCTAATTCCAGACTACTGGCCCCATTATCCCAGCATCGGAGCAGGCAGGTGACAATGTGCTCACCTGGACGACGGCTGAAATCCTTTCGCATATCTCACAGTTCACTCAGGGATGGAGATCGGGTAGTTACTGTCTCTTTTATGAGTTCTTCCTCTTCCTCCTCTTCAAGCGATGGCTCGCTCTCTTCCCTCTTCAGTCCTTGTGATGGCCCTGCTTCGGAGCACTCTGCCTCCTCACTCTCTTCCTCTGCCTCCTTCTTAGAAAAAGCTTCTTCGTCCCTTACTAAACGAGCTAACTTCCGCTTCCAAGATTCCTTCTTTTGTACGGGGGTGACTGATGCTGGGACGGGCTAGTTCTCTGGTTCAGCTGCAACAGTCTGAGTAGCTACAGTGCCCGTTGCAGGGGTTGGAGTAGTCACAGTGCCTGTCACATTGCCATAAGATCCAGAGAGCTTCTCTCCCCTTTGCATAGTGTTAAATAGAGCTCGGTATGCATGGGCCAGGCCCCAGCACATTGCAATGATTTGTGTCTCCTTGGAACTGCCAGGCCGACAGCATACTTCTTCCAAATATTCTGCTAGTTTATCAGGATTCTGCACTTGTTCGGGAGTGAAGTTCCAAAACAGTGGAGGTGCCCACCACCCCAGGCATTTGCCCATGCTGCTCCACACACCCTGCCATTCATAACTATCCAGCCTTGGGGCAGATCTCTGGATGATATTCTTAAATTGCTTGCTGACCTTAGACAAAACCGAAACAGTGTTCCCCAGAAGTAGCAATAGAAGTATTTAAACTACCCAAGGGTGTTCAAAATACTGAAAAGTTTTTGTGATGAAGGAGGAGACATTATGATAGAGGGTAGCAAAGGTACAATTATGCATTTCCTCCATAAAAAGCCTTTCGGAGGAAGAAGTATAACTGCTAATTTTCTCCACAAGATAGTACCCAAAATACAGTAATGGCTTCAGTACAGAGCCCAGATCACAGAATCACAGAATTACAGAATCATTAAGGTTGGAAAAGACCTTCAAGATCATCAAGTCCAACCATTAATCCAGCACCACCATGCCCCCTAAACCATGTCCCGAAGCGCCACATCCACATGTTTTTTCAACACCTCCAGTGATGGTGACTCCACCACCTCCCTGGCCAGCCTGTTCCAATGCCTGACCACTCTTTCGTTGAAGAAATTTTTCCTAATATCCAATCTAAACCTCCCCTGATGCAACTTGAGGCCATTTCCTCTCGTCCTATCACTAGTTAGTTGGGAGAAGAGACCAACACCCACCTCGCCACAACCCCTTTTCAGGTAGCTGTAGAGAGCAATAAGGTCTCCCCTCAGCCTCCTCTTCTCCAGTCTGAACAACCCCAGTTCCCTCAGACGCTCCTCAGAAGACTTGTGCTCCAGACCCCTCACCAGTTTCATTGCCCTTCTCTGGACATGCTCAAGGACCTCAACATCCTTCTTGTAGTGAGGGGCCCAAAACTGAACATAGTATTCGAGGTGCGGCCTCACCAGTGCCGAGGACAGGGGCACAATCACTTCCCTACTCCTGCTGGCCACACTATTTCTGGTACAGGACAGGACGCTGTTGGCCTGGGCACACTGCTGGCTCGCGTTCAGCCGGCTGTCAACCAGCACCCCCAGGTCCTTTTCCGCCGGGCTGCTCTCCAGCCACTCCTCCCCAAGCCTGTAGAGCTGCATGGGGTTGTTGTGACCCAAGTGCAGGACCCGGCACTTGGCCTTATTAAACCTCATACAGTTGACCTCAGCCCATCGATCCAGCCTGTCCAGATCCCTCTGCAGAGCCCTCCTACCCTCCAGCAGATCAATACTCCCACCCAACTTGGTTTCGTCTGCAAACTTACTGAGGGAGCGAGCACTCAGTCCCGTCATCCAGATCGTTGATACAGATATTGAACAAGACCTACCCCAGAACCGAGCCTTGCGGAACACCATTTGTGACCGGCCGCCAGCTGGATTTAACGCCATTCAGCACGACTCTCTGGGCTCGGCCATCCAGCCAGTTCTTTACCCAGCGAAGAGTAAACCTGTCTAAGCCACGAGCTGCCAGTATCTCCAGGAGAATGCTGTGGGAGACAGTGTCAAAGTCTTTACTAAAGTCCAGGTAGGCAACATCCACATCCTTTCCCTCATCCACTAGGCAGGTCACCTGGTCATAGAAGGAGATCAGGTTGGTCATGCAGGACCTGCCTTTCATGAATCCATGCTGGCTGGGCCTGATCCCTTGGTTGTCCTGCACATGCCCTGTGAGCATTCTCAAGATGAACTGCTCCATAATCTTCCCTGGCACTGAGGTCAGGCTGACAGGCCTGTAGTTCCCAGGATCCTCCTTCCGGCCTTTCTTGTAGACGGACGTCACATAGGCAAGCCTCCAGTCTTCTGGGACCTCCCCTGTTAACCAGGACTGCTGATAAATAATGGAGAGTGGCTTGGCAAGCTCCTCCGCCAGCTCTCTCAGTACTTTTGGGTGGCTCCCATCAGGCCCCATAGACTTGTGGGTATCCAGGTGGCTTAACAGGTCCTTAGGTCTTTCCTGCTGGATTATGAGGAGTTTATTCTGCTCTCCATCCCTGTCTTCCAGCTCAGGGTGTTGAATACCCTGTGGATATCTGGTCTGGCTAATCAAGACTGCGGCAAAGAAGGCATTAAGTACCCCAACCTTGTCCTCATCCTTGGATAGAATGTTCCCTGCCATATCCAGTAAGGGGTGGAGATTCTCTTTGCCTCTCTTTGTGTTGTTTATATATCTGGTAAAAGCATTTTTTTCATCCTTTACAACCGTGGCCAGATTGAGTTCTAGCTGGGCTTTTGCCTTTCTAATTTTGTCTCTGGTTGACCTAACGAGATCGTTGTACTCTTCTTGGTACTTTAGGTCAGTGTCCTAAAAACAAATCTCGCAGGCAAGATATTACTAATCATTGCAGAATACAGAAACCTGCAGAATCCAACATCAGTCTTTAACATGTACGGCAAAGATGAGAGCATGGTGCAAATCAAATAAACTGATATCGTGACCTGACACCGTTTTTAGCTCAAGCCCTTCGTGTCCCTGTTCAGGTGCCAAAAAGGGCTGTCGTGGTTTAGCCCCAGCCGGCAGCTAAGCACCACGCAGCCACTCGCTCACTCCCCCCTCCCCCAGTGGGACGGGAGAGAGAACTGGGAAAAAAACTCGTGGGTTGAGATAAAAACAGTTTAATAGGACAGCAAGAGAGAAGGAAACAACAATGATAACAACAATAATAATACCGACAAAGGAATGTACAAGAACAAGTGATACCCAATACAGCAATTGCTCACCACCCGGTGATCGATAGCCCATCCCCGAGCAGTGATTCCTGCCCTCCGGCTAACTCAAGTTCATGTACTGGGCATGACATCGTATGGTAGGGAATATCTCTTTGGCCAGCCTGGGTCAGCTGTCCTGACTGTGTCCCCTCCCAGCTTCCCGTGCACCCCCAGTCTTCTTGCTGGCAGGCCAGCACAAGAAGCTGGACTGTCCTTGACTGCTTAGCAGCAACTCAAAACATCAGCACGTTATCAACATTTTTTCATCCCAAATCCAAAACATAGTCTCACGCTAGCTTCTGTGAAGAAAACCAGCTCTATCCTGGCTGAAACCAGGACAACCATCTTGACAAAAATCCATTTAAGTGTGCCTTTCTATACATGTATACAATAGACTGTGTGATCACAGCATATGGGGTAAATAGGATATGTTTTTAAAATCAGTATCCATGCCAAAACACATTTACTTTAGAGACTGTAACAGCTTTGAGGCAGTTATTTTAGTCCAACAGGTAAATAGCACACATTTCCAAAATGCTGCACAAATGTATGTTATTATGCAGTATGTATGTTATTATATAATAGACTGTAGTGGCTTTGAAAAAGACAAACTATTCTGTTCTGTCAATACTTCTAAAAATTAATGACATCATATTTTAACTTCCTTATGTTGGGAATAAAATAATAAAAAGTGAAGCAAATAAATGAACAAAGGCAGTTCTGAAACAATAATTAAATCCCCCACCCCTACTGCTGCCCAAACAATCATTAGGGGTTTCATTTTCCACTTTCACCGTTTCAGAGCATTTTCATGTGGGACAGAAGATTCTGCTCAGTGTAGTAGGAAAGGCAGAAAGAGCAGTAGTTTTGCATATTACTGATGTCCTATTTCTTTTTGCTGGAGTAAAAGAATAGAATTTGATTAGCCTTAACATCAAAATTTCTTTTGCAAGTATTCCTTTCTGTGATACATATTCTTTCTTCTTACATTTGTATGCTGTTTGTCTTGTATCAGAACTATTGTGCTGGGTATGGGCCATCCAGAACTGAAATAGCATTTGAACATGAAAATATGAAATCCACTAGGACAAACAGGAAAGGTTTCAGAAAAAAATTAACAAAAGCAATGAAAGAATTTAAAAGAAATGGCTTATGAGGAGCGATAAGAGAAAAACAAACAGAAAATAAAAAGTGTGGTCTGAGGGTATGAGGGTATTCATTAGGGCATAATGGACCAGAAGAATGAAGGTCAAAGATCCTTTTCCCCTTCTCACCTATCATATGCCTTGCAAATAGATCAAGTAGTATCAGAGTCTATGTTCACAACAAATCCTAAGGAATGATGATATAAAATCATGGATCTATACTAGTACAAGGAGAGAAAAGGAGGAGACAAGACCAAGGCTGAAAACCTAAAGCAAAGTGATCTAATCCTGACAGTCTTAGATAAAAAATAGAGTTTGGGATCCTTCGCACTTCTTTGTGGATCAGTCATTCCTCCTCTTTCCATCTGTGAAAGGCATCACTTGCCTCCTATAATCTCTGCCCCATACAGTCATCCTGTGTCCTCACTGACAAGTAGTCAGCCTAACCCTCTCTCCTCCACCCAAAAGCAGGAGCCACAGCACCTACTCATGTACCGTCATCCTCCAGTGCCACAAGGGCAGCGAGCAAGAAAAGGAGTGTAGCTATAACCCTGCTCAGCTACCCCAGCTCAGATACGGGAGTCCAGACCTGCTGGTGGTGTTTTTGGTTTTTCCTTTCCCTTTTGAAATGACTCCCCCAGAAACTTCTTCTATCTATCTCCCTTATTTCATCCAAGCACCTGCGTGAGTGAAGTAGCAGAAACAGTTTGGTATTGATATGTGTGGGGAGGAGGTGAACATAACTGTTCAAGCTCTCCCACTGGAGTTCGACACTGCTCCTCTCCCCAGTCACTCACTGTGTTCTGGTCCCATTTCCCTTCATCCAGGCTGCACCTTATGTTTCTTCACCTGGAAAAAACAGACAATGCTATCCCATCCACCCTCCTTCGAAAAAAATAAACCTCCCTGTGGCGGACCAATATGTGGTTTCTATCTTAAACATTTCATGGTTCCGAGGAACTCACACCTTTTTTTTTTTTTTTTGGTACAACGGCTTGAACATGCCTCAATACGGAGTGGACCCCAGAAAAAAACGAGATGAGGTGCCATTCCCTGATTGAATCAGTCTGCACAATGACCGGGAGGAGACACCAAGGCCTGCAGAGGTGCCATTGCCTGATTGAATCAGCCTGTTGCATATGCATGCAGCTTGTTGTATATGCATGCAGACGGAGATTGTGGGACGCAGACTGTATAAAAATGACACCATCAGAAGCAAAAAGGGGGACCCCAACACCATGGAGCATCAAGAGGACCAACGGGACGCCGCTGGATCCACAGGTGGTGATATCTTCTTTGCTGTCTTTCACAGAATCACAGAACCACAGAATCACTAGGTTGGAAAGGACCTTCAAGATCATCAAGTCCAACCATTAATCCAGCACCACCATGTCCCCTAAACCATGTCCTGAAGTGCCACATCCACACGTTTTTTGAACAGTTCCAGAGATGGCGACTCCACCACCTCCCTGGGCAGCCTGTTCCAATGCCTGACCACCCTCTCAGTGAAGAAATTTTTCCTAATATCCAATCTAAACCTCCCCTGGCACAACTTGAGGCCATTTCCTATTGTCCTATCGCTAGTTACTTGGGAGAAGAGATCAACACCCTCATCGCCACAACCCCCTTCCAGGTAGTTGTAGAGAGCGATAAGGTCTCCCCTCAGCCTCCTCTTCTCCAGACTAAACAACCCCAGTTCCCTCAGCCGCTCCTCATAAGACTTGTGCTCCAGACCCCTCACCAGCTTCATTGCCCTTCTCTGGACATGCTCCAGCACCTTAGCATCCTTCTTGTAGTGAGGGGCCCAAAACTGAACGCAGTATTCAAGCTGCGGCCTCACCAGTGCCGAGTACAGGGGCACAATCACTTCCCTACTCCTGCTGGCCACACTATTGCTGATACAGGCCAGGATGCTGTTGGCCTTCTTGGCCACCTGGGCACACTGCCGGCTCATGTTCAGCTGGCTGTCAACCAGCACCCCCAGGTCCCTTTCCGCCAGGCAGCTCTCCAGCCACTCCTCCCCAAGCCTGTAGCGTTGCATGGGGTTGTTGTGGCCGAAGTGCAGGACCCTGCACTTGGCCTTATTAAACCTCATACAGTTGACCTTGGCCCATCGATCCAGCCTGTCCAGATCCCTCTGCAGAGCCCTCCTACCCTCCAGCAGATCAACACTCCCACCCAACTTGGTGTCATCTGCAAACTTACTGCGGGAGCACTTTCTCTCTCTCTTCTCTCTCTCTCTATCTCTTTCTCTCTCCTCTCTTTGTCGAAGTGTAAAAGATGTGCTGTAGGGGACTTGTTTGTTTAGTTGAATTGTTTAGTTAGAGTAATTGCCATTGAGTCATTTACGTAACCTCATGCCTTGCATTTTGTATTATTAAATTGTTAAATTGGTTGGCTGGTGTCGTTTCACCTTAATTCAGTCCAGGGGGACCACGAACTTGGTCGTTGGTCTCACAGGGAAGGAGGTCATCCTGAATGACTCCTTTTGGGCCACGACATCTAAATTGGCGTCACGGACAGGATCCCCTTGCGAAACTGAACCAACCAGGAGGGACCAGGGCCCTTAGCGCGGCCCCTTCCTTGGGAAGTGCCTGACAGGAGAGAGAGAGAACAGAGGATCTTGTAAAGATCCGCACTGGGTACGTGAACCCACAGTAGGCTGAATACTTTGGAGTACTCCTTTTGTATTGTGTGACAGTTGTTGTCGTTGTTGGGATCGATTTGAGGATCCGACGATGGGGGAAAATCCCCTCCTTGAGAAACTGAAGGGCTATAAAGCCCTACCCTCTCTTCCTGGCATGGCTTGGGCTCAAAAGAATTGTCATGACTCGCAGGCAGTTGTTGATCGAATCACTCTTTTGGCAAAGGAACGAAAACTGCGACTGGGGAAAGGAAAGGCAACAGTCTGTGCAGTGCTGGGGGCAGCACTAATTGCTGCCCAAGAGGAAAAGCAAGCAGATAAAGAGACAATTGAGTCCTTGCAAGAACAGATAAGAAACTTGCAAAGCCAGCTCACTGCTGAGCGTAGCACTACTCAGCAGCCTCACGTAATTTTGTCAGATTCATTAGACCGAGAGAGAATGTTACGGACTGAATTGCAAGAAAATGGGCAGGTGTTTGACGATAGGAAAGAAACAGGCTCAGATCTGGAGAATGAACTGGGATTTTCGAGTTTGGCGAAATTAGGAGAAAAACAGACATCTGACCTGAAAGCTATATATCCAGTTAAAGAACTAGGGGAAAGTAGGAATGTCTTTTATCCTAGAGATGAGGAAGTGGTGATGAGACCCTTGATCAAAACTGAAATCATTGATACTGGTCAGGGGGGTGTCCAGCAACATACCACATGTACCATCCCCTTTTCCCCTACGGACTTGGCCAAAATACAGGAAAAATACTCTCGGGGCCCCCGAGAAACTGAAACCGAGTACGTGTGGAGAGTCTCCCTTACTGGGGGAGATCGCATTCTGTTGAGCGAAGATGAGGCTAGAGGATATTGGGGACCTGGCGTTTTCTTAACTACTAATGATCACCGAGAACCCTGGTCCTTGACCCAGAGGGTGGCTTATTGGGCAGGAGGATTAGACCCAATGGAGAGAGGGGACCCTTTTTCTATCAAAACACCTACAGCAAGTCACATTTTGGAAAGCGTGCAGAAAGCTGCCTGCCTCCAATTAATGCATGACCGGTTGTTGCTTCCACGACAGCCCTCCCCCATGCAGCGTGTGGCAGACCCGGAGAGGTTTCATCCTCTAATCAGGGGACTTCCCAATGCTTTAAGCTGTATACTGTTCAGCTGCAAGACCGGTTGCGAACTCCCGAACTCCCCGACCGAGGCGAAGGGGAGACTCCCCCGAAATGACCTGGGGGGAAGTGGCACAAGAGCTAATTAATTACGGAAGACGCATGGGATTCACTGGCCAGGGGGAAACAAAGCACAGGGCAGAGATAAGGAGAGTAGAAGAAAGTGGGAGGAAATTTAAACCATCATGACCCCCACGTTCTGAGAAATTGGTACGGGTACCGGACAGTAAAAGACAGTTATTATGGGCAGAGGGCATTTCAAAGGGCATTCCCAGAGAAGTAATGGACAGGTTACCCACTCCCAACCTGGAAAGTTTGGTGAAAACCTGGGACAGAATAAAGGGAATCCCATCCCCCTCAATCCCCAAAGATCCTTCTTCCTTATCCCAAGAACCCGGAACAGTAACCCCGTCTGCACCCCGTGAGATGGATTTGATTGATTTAAAAACCTCGGAGTCGGGAAACTGCCCGCACCATCCTTTTTAAGTGAGCCGGAGGACGGCCAGTGGGCACACTTAAGGAGGCTCACAGAAAACAGCAAAGGAGACTTGTTGATGACTTTCCCTTTGGGACCCCTTAAAACTCCAGTGACCTTCCTAGTAGACACTGGATCCCAAATGTCAGCTCTCAGGACAGATGTCGCTGATAACACTGGCATAGTCGCAGATAAGAAACCGATCTGGGTTACTGATGGTTTTGGCAACTCTAAACCACAACAAACAGCTCGAGTTAAATGTTGGCTGCCGGGAGATGAATCTCCTGTTGAGATCACAATGATATTGGGAGATTTGCCAACAAATATTATGGGGCTCGATTTACTTAAAGGTCGTGCCTGGGTAGATTCAGTAGGAAAAGAGTGGGTGTTCAGACTCCCCACAGCCTCAATGAGACTGCTTCAATCAGCACCCACACTCCCTTTTTCAAAGATAGTCAATGTCAAACCCTATGCCCTGCCATTAGGAGCAAGGGAGGGAATTACCCCTGTAATAGCTGAATTACGGGAACACGGGATAATTGTCCCCACTCACTCACCTTATAACTCCCCTGTGTGGCCAGTCCGCAAACCAAATGGGAAGTGGCGACTGACAATTGATTATCGGCGCCTGAATGCCAATACATGTCCCTTGACTGCTGCTGTACCTAATATAGCTGAACTAATTGCGACTATACAGGAGCAAGCTCACCAAATTTTAGCAACCATTGATGTGAAGGACATGTTTTTTATGGTTCCCCTGCAAGAAGCAGATAGAGATCGCTTTGCTTTTACATGGGAGGGCGTGCAATTCACCTTTACACGTCTTCCCCAGGGATACTGTCACTCACCGACCATCGCTCACTGTGCGCTGGCACAGGAACTTACTCAAATTACTCCCAGAGAAGGAGTTAAAGTATATCAGTATATTGATGATATACTGATTGGCGGCTCTGATGCCATTGCAGTAGGACAAACCCAATTTGAAATAATTGATCATTTGGAAAATTTAGGACTCCAAATCCCAACAGAAAAGGTACAGCTTCCCTCTTCTGAAGTGAAATTCTTAGGCATTTGGCGGAGGGGAGGAACAATATCTATTCCCCCAGAGACTTTAACTACCCTTGAACAAGTAAAAATGCCTGAAAACAAGGAGGAGTTACAACATGCCCTAGGTCTGCTGGTATTTTGGAGAAAGCACATTCCAGATTTTTCCATCATAGCACGTCCCTTGTATGATTTAACACACAAAAAAGCTGCCTGGGACTGGACCCCAGCTCATGAGGAAGCCTTAAAATTGTTAATTTTTGAGGCTGGAGTGCATCAGGCTTTAGGGCCAATACACCCAACAGATCCATTCCATATCGAATGGGGTTTTGCAATCCATGGATTATCCATACATATGTGGCAACGTGGACCTGACGGTCCGACTCGCCCCATAGGATTTTATTCATGCAGTTTTAAAGATGCAGAGAAGCGATACACAACTTGGGAGAAAGGCCTTTTTGTAGTTAACCTTGCCTGGCAAGAAGCTGAAAAAATCATACGACAACAGTCAATTATTTTAAGAGGACCCTTTAAGGTTTTGAAACCGATACTAGCTGGAACCCCACCTCCTGTTGGAGTTGCACAGCAAGAAACAGTAAGGAAATGGTATGCACAGTTAAACCACTACTGTCATACGCACCAGGTAGAGGAAGGATTACCTAAGATGCTTCAAATACAGGATCCAACTTCTGATCACCCAGATCAGGAGCCTCCTCCTTCAGTTATAAAACCTGCTCCTCCCTTTGATTCCCAACTAAAGAATGTATGGTTTACTGATGCATCCTCTAAAAGAGAGAAAGGTATGGAAGTACTGTGCAGTAGCGCTGCACGTTGATGCAGGGAACCGGATAGTGACAGAAGGGGAGGGAAGTGCTCGGGTAGGAGAGTTGATAGCAGTTTGGAGTGTGATAAAACGAGAAGCAGAAAACAAAGAACCAGTGTTTATTTATACCGATTCATATGCTGTATTCAAGGGATGTACTGAATGGCTCCCATTTTGGGAACAAAACCAATGGGAAGTTAACCGGATACCGGTGTGGCAGTGAGAAAAATGGGAAGACGTTCTAAGCATTGCTAAACAGAAATCTCTTCTAGTAGGATGGGTAGCTGCACACCAAAAAGGAGATCACCGTTCCCACCTTTTGAACAATCAAGTAGATTCACTAACCCACTTAACCACATTAGCAGCAGAAGCGGAAGGGGAAAAATGGGAACATCTGTTAGAATGGTTACATGTTAAACGAGGCCATTCTGGAAGTAAAGACCTTTATAAAGAGGCAATTAGCAGGGGATGGTCTGTGACCAGGGAGCTATGTAACACTGTCACCTCAGCATGGGGCCTATGCCGTACACGATTAGGGGAGCATAACCCTCTCAAGGATCAACCCCTACACTTAAGGGACAATAAGGGACTGTGGGACACTTGGCAAGTAGACTACATCGGTCCTTTTCGTCTCTCAGAAGGAAAGAGGCACATATTGGTAGGAGTTGAGGTAATTTCTGGACTAACTCAAGCTGAAGCTGTCCCACGAGCAACAGGAGAGTATACAGTGAGCAGTCTGAAATCACGGTTTAGCTGTTTTCCTAAACCCAGAGTTATCCAATCAGACAACGGTAGTCACTTTACTGCCGGGGTGGTCCAAGAGTGGGCACGAGATGAAGGGATACAGTGGATTTTTCATACCCCGTATTACCCTCAGGCGAATGGTATTGTAGAACGTACTAATGGACTCCTTAAACAAACCCTGAGACCACATGACCCTGGATGGGCATGACGAGTATCTGATGCAGTAACTAAAGTCAATGGACGCTGGGGAGTAAACGTTTGCCCCAGACTCACAGCTTTTTGCCCTAATCCCCCATCCCTCTTACCTGGACTAAGGAGAATAAGAACCTGAGGAATTCAGTGTATTATCCAGGACAACCAGTTTTAGTGAATCTACCCACTGTGGGACAAGTACCTCTAGTACTGAAAGCTCAAAAAAAATCTGTACGCATGGGTAGCCACAGATGTCTATGGGAAAGATCATCGAATCCATACTAGATGGTTCATTCCATCTTTTTAACCGGTTCGAAATCGAGCTGAGTAGTTTTATCTGATCTCTTGCAGGTGGAATCCAGAGATCAGGAGAAGAAAGGAGAAGAACACTGGGGAAGAAGATTTGTCTCATGTTGAGCTGGAGTGTCCTCAAGGGATACTATCTTTTGTAGTTATAATAGTTATTTTTATAGTACTTGTAACTATGTGTTATGATCATAATTAGCTTTATCGTTGAAAACACAACAGCTAAAAATGGCATTTTTAACGTGTGTTAGAAAGATATGCCTTGGTTTAATATGTTTATATGTGTTATGGCAAATCTATTGCCAGAATCAGGAACATACCCAAGGTAAAAACAAGTGAACTTTATCAGTCCAAGCCACCCATGGTTTGGAGGATAACTTAGTTTTAACCTTGATAAAGGGGCTTGCAAGTGCCCTCAATGAATCTAGTATTACCGCTTGTTTACCTTTGCCTAAATCTGTAGAAGATCCCCTTCCGATGGGTATTCTCCCTACGGACGTAGCAGGAAGTTTATTACGACTGTGGAATACCCGAGGTATCATTGAAATAGTAAATCCTTATTCCCCAGATAGAAGGCGAGTTTCTGTACAAATTAATCAGCCATTTAATTTTTCTACCATTGATAGCACAACCTGTACATATTATGAAAAAGGCTTGAAGGTAACTTTTACCTGCAATCAGATCATATGGGGAACATCTGATTTGCGACCCTGGGGAAGAGCAACTAACATCCTACAATATAATCAACCCATAAATACAACGCGGTGTACACAATGGAATAGAGGAAAAGATTGTCCCAAGAAAAAGAGGAAAAATCCCAATAAGGGTTGTGTCTGGTTTGGATCAGACGGACAGGGTTTTACACCATTCAAACCAGGATTTTCTTCTGGCTCAGTATCAAACAAGTCAGCGTTGTGGTCCTGTCAAAATGTAATAAATTGTTCTAACTGGAAACAATACGATTGGGTTAAATATTATTGGCCAGTTTATATTACCTTAAAAATGGGCTGTTTATGTCGAAATCATAGTATATCATGTAAATCAGTGAGTGCAGATTTTGCACCTCACAATGACTGTCATGTTGCCTCTGGTGACACTCCGGCTGGTTTGATTTGGGCCTGTAGCAATGGTAATATGTACACTTCTTTATGGGCGGGACTACCTGAACTCCAATGTACTTTGGGTCTCCCGACATTATGTCCCATGTGGAAGCGAACCCCTATTCGACCCCACTGGATAACCCGCATGAAGCGGGCAAAAGCGACACTAGACAGAGAGGTAGAGGGGTGGCAAGACCCAGGGGCCGCCACCCGCATAGCCTGGGGAATGGAAGGATTCTGGGGATTTGGGAGTTGTACCGTGTGGACGCGATTATGGTTAAGTAGGTTAGCTTATCAAGTAGAAAAACTAGCTAATACTACTGAAACTAGTGTACAGCTGCTTAATCAACAATTGCAAGCTACATCAAAAATGGCTCTTCAAAACCACATGGCACTAGACTTAATGTTGGTATATCAAAATGGTCTTTGTGGTTATTTGAATCTTTTGGATACTGATTGTTGTATTCATATCCCTAACGTTTCACTGGATCTTAATGTCCAACTAGAGAAGATGCGACAAGTAGCGAAGGACACCCATGAGCTCCAAGAATCAATGAGTGTTAGCTGGCTTTCAAAGGTATTTAGTTGGTTTGGATTTGGTGTCACTGGTTGGGTCCAATGTTTGATACAATCTGTAATGATGTTTATTGTAATTGTAATTATTATAGGTGTAGCAATATCTTGTATAAAATCAACTATAATGAAAGCTGTTAACATACAAATGATCCAGCTAACTAATTATACACCCTTGCAGGAAGATGAGGAAAACTTAATCGATGTCCCTAATTCTGAAATAGCAATTTAAGATCAGATGGACTCACAGGGTGAGGGGAGGTGAATACAGCAAATATTATTGATAATTTGTATTGGAATTGAAACAACGAAACCGGAAGGCGGGAAAAATCCGTGACGAGAGTACCCAGACCCAAACTACACATGCGCTCTGGGCTGGAGGCATGGAAATCCATTTTTCTTGCTGCGTATGCAGACCTCACCTCCAATGCGCCAGGGTAGCGTGGCCATCAGCCTCTGTACTGACCACGAGGACCTGAACCGACAACAACGACCAGCTTCGTATTGCTGAAAACCCGAGATCAACGCAAAAAAGATACTCTCCCGTCACAACAAAGACACCATACCGGAAGAATCACAAGAGGAAAACCCAAGACCAACGCAAAAAAGGTACTCACCCATCATGACAAAAGACACCATCTGTGAACTGCATTACCGGAAGAATCGCAAGAGGAGAGGACGAAATGGCTGAAATATACCTAATCGTTACACTTTATTTTGTGGCGTTAATTTTGTTAACTGTTGCTGTAATTGTTCTTTTGATATATGTGTGTTTACCTTGTGATTATCACTGTGGACAATCACCTCCTGCTTCTAATCCCCCTGAGCCGTAACCAAGTTCTCAAACTCGGCATGGGACATGTTTCTGTTATGTAGAATCTGTTAGATTTAGATATATTATAGTTATAAGGAGATGTTGTGAACCTGTTAAAAATAGTTGTAGTTACCGTGTACATGCATTGTTACTTCTACCTTTTCTTTTTCCTTTTTCTCTCCCTTCTAAACTTAACTTCATATCACACCCGTGGATGAGACTTTCGATCAATGTTTAAGCCACGGGGTGGTGTGGTGGACCAATATGCGGTTTCTGTCTTAAACATTTCATGGTTCCGAGGAACCCACACCTTTTTTTTTTTTTTTTTTTTTGGTACAACGGCTTGAACATGCCTCGATACGGAGTGTACCCCAGAAAAAACCGAGATGAGGTGCTGTTCCCTGATTGAATCAGCCTGCACAATGACCGGTTCCTGCAGAGCAGAGATACAGTAGGAGGAGACACCAAGGCCTGCAGAGGTGCCATTGCCTGATTGAATCAGCCTGTTGCATATGCATGCAGATGAAGATTGCAGGACTCGGACTGTATAAAAATGACACCATCAGAAGCAAAAAGGGGGACCCCCACCACCAAGGAGCATCAAGAGGACCAACGGGACACCGCTGGATCCACGGGTGGTGATATCTTCTTTGCTGTCTTTCTCTCTTTTCTCTCTCTCTCTCTCTTTCTCTCTCCTCTCTTTGTCGAAGTGTAAAAGATGTGCTGTAGGGGACTTGTTTGTTTAGTTGAATTATTTAGTTAGAGTAGTTGCCATTGAGTCATTTATGGAACCTCATGCCTTGCATTTTGTATTATTAAATTGTTAAATTGGTTGGCTGGTGTCATTTCACCTTAATTCAGTCCAGGGGGATCAAGAACTTTATCGCTGGTCTCATGGGGAAGGAGGTCGTTCTAAACGACTCCTTTCGGGCCGCGACACTCCCAAAACTTAATTATTCCTTGAAGCAACCCTCCCTCACTCCTTCTGCCATGTACTCTAAACATCTCGTGGGTTTGTGTTTGCATTGTCCCTTCACTGCCTATACATTGTAAATTCCTAAGGAAGCTTTATGTTAGAATCATAGAATCATTTAGGTTGGAAAAGACCCTTAAGATCATCGAGTCCAACTGTTAACCTAACACTACCAAGTCCACCTCTAAACCATGTCCCTAAGCACCATGTCTACACGTCCTTTAAATACCCTTTCCTCTAACTGGTAAAATAGATGAAAAGATGACTTGAGCACAAATCCCTTTCAATCGCACTCCCAGAGCTTTGTAGTCTTGCTTGATTCTGCCTATGTTCTGGCTTGCCGTGTCATTTATGACCACACGAAAGAGTAGTAGTGGATAATAGTCCATGTTTCTAACAAGTTATGGCATCCTCTCAGTGACATCCTGGACCTTAGCATCTGGAAGGCAGCAAACTTCATGTGATTCCCTGTCAGACTGACAAGTGGTTGCCTCGGTGCCCCTTAGCAGAGCCACCCACTATAAGCACTTGTCATTTCTTTTTGTGGTTTCTAGTGTGTGCTGCTGGCACAGTTTCTCCCTGTGGAGCTTGCTCACAGGTGTCTTCAGCTGTTAAGACATCATATCTGTTCCTGGCTGTTATGCAGGAGAGTGGAGAGTGGAGTCCTGCTCTTGTGTGTCACCAGGGTTCATGGTGCCTCGTTCTGAGTAGCGTCAACCATAACAGACTGGTTGTGAAACCACTCATCTATCTCTTCTTCAGCCCCTCTAATATCACGCAATCTTTTCACTGTCTCCTGTAACTCAGCCACCTGGTGTGACAGATCCTTGATCTGCTTGCATCTTTCGCAGGTACTTGCTTGTGCCTCAGGAGGAAGGTCTGGACGCTCATTGCAACCTGAAGTCTGCACCGCAATCTCCTTCCTTAGCAGTTCTGTCTGGGTGGAAGCATCAAACATCTTGGGGGATGTTGCTGTAGAAACCCCAGCTTTAGCTCTGTGACAAGTGCCCACCATTCTAAGAGGGGCAGATGGAGCTGACCAATAACAGGAATAGAGGGTGGCATCATTTCACGCTACGTATGGTGCATGAAAGAATATGTATGGTATTCTTCTTTTTGAAGAAAAAATTAGATTCTTAGATAAACTTAGGAATCCAATAGTGTGTCTTTAAAAAAAAAGTAATCAAAACTAATAATAGTGAAATGCTTAGAATATTGGATATCTTTCTAGTATCAGAGGATATTTAAGCAGTATGTTGTCAGTAATGCAGATATTTTTAATATTAAATCAACAAATGGCAAAAAAACCAGCAAACTTCAAAATCAAGGATCATGAGCATTACTCTTCGAAAAAGCTGAGAACATTAGGAAACCATTTATTGTGTAAATCCTCTTAAAGAGGATTAATTAACCTATTTTATTTAAATATCACTCAACCATTATTTTCCTGTTATAGCTCCTAAAAAATAAATTAGAAACATTAAAAATATTGAGATGAGAATGTAGTATTAAAAGCAGCTTTAAATTTATTCTGTTTTCCTGGCTGATTTAATAAAGGAAAGAAAACTGTTTCAAACGAATTTTATGCTTTTTTAAAGTCAATCTGTAGGAATCATCCTTTAAAGTTGAATACCTGCATTCTTCCCAATGAAAATGCCCCCCAAAGCACCAGAATTAAGTTATAAAATAGGATAAAATAAGTTATTCCTTTAAAGAAAGTGTCCTGGTTTTGGCTGGGATAGTGTTAATTTTCTGCCTAGAAGCTGGTATAGTGCTGTATTTTGGATTTAGTGTGAGAATAATGTTGAAAACACACTGATGATTTAGGTGTTGCTAAGTAGTCCTTACATTAGTCAAGGACTTTTTGGCTTCTCATGCCCTGACAGTGAGAAGCTGGGAGGGGAGACAGCTGACCCAAACTGGCAAAAGGGGTATTCACAGAATCACAGAATCACTAGGTTGGAAAGGACCTTCAAGATCATCAAGCCCAACCATTAATCCAGCACCACCATGTCCCCTAAACCATGTCCTGAAGCGCCACATCCACACGTTTTTTGAACACTTCCAGAGATGGCGACTCCACCACCTCCCTGGGCAGCCTGTTCCAATGCTTGACCACCCTCTCAGTGAAGAAATTTTTCCTAATATCTAGTCTAAACCTCCCCGGCGCAACTTGAGGCCATTTCCTCTTGTCCTATCACTAGTTACTTGGGAGAAGAGGCCAACACCCTCATCGCCACAACCCCCTTTCAGGTAGTTGTAGAGAGCGATAAGGTCTCCCCTCAGCCTCCTCTTCTCCAGACTGAACAACCCCAGTTCCCTCAGACGCTCCTCATAAGACTTGTGCTCCAGACCCCTCACCAGCTTTGTTGCCCTTCTTTGGACACGCTCCAGCACCTCAACATCCTTCTTGTAGTGAGGGGCCCAAAAGTGAACACAGTATTCAAGGTGTGGCCTCACCAGTGTCGAGTACAGGGGCACGATCACTTCCCTACTACTGCTGGCCACACTTTTTCTGATACAGGCCAGGATGCTGTTGGCCTTCTTGGCCACCTGGGCACACTGCCGGCTCATATTCAGCCGGCTGTCAACCAGCACCCCCAGGTCCCTTTCTGCCAGGCTGCTCTCCAGCCACTCCTCCCCAAGCCTGTAGCATTGCATGGGGTTGTTGTGGCCGAAGTGCAGGACCCTGAACTTGGCCTTATTAAACCTCATACAGTTGACCTCAGCCCATTGATCCAGCCTGTCCAGATCCCTCTGCAGAGCCCTCCTACCCTCCAGCAGATCAACACTCCCACCCAGCTTGGTGTTGTCTGCAAACTTACTGAGGGAGCACTCGATCCCCTCATCTAGATCATCTATAAAGATATTGAACAAGACCGGCCCCAGAACCGAGCCCTGGGGAACACCGCTTGTGACCGGCCGCCAGCCGGATTTAACGCCATTCACCACGACTCTCTGGGCTCAGTCATCCAGCCAGCTCCTCACCCAGCGAAGAGTAAACCTGTCTAAGCCACGAACCGCCAGTTTCTCCAGGAGAATGCTGTGGGAGACGCTGTCAAAGGCTTTACTAAAATCCTGGTAGACAACATCCACAGCCTTTCCCTCACCCACTAGGCAGGTCACCTGGTCATAGAAGGAGGTTGGTCAAGCAGGACCTGTCTTTCATGAACCCATGCTGGCTGGGCCTGATCCCTTGGTTGTCCTGCACATGCCCTGTGAGCACTCTCAAGACCAACCGCTCCATAATCTTCCCCGGTACAGAGGTCAGGCTGACAGGCCTGTAGTTCCCAGGATCCTCCTGCCGGCCTTTCTTGTAGATGGGCATCACATTGGCAAGCCTCCAGTCTTCTGGGACCTCCCCTGTTAACCAGCACTGCTGATAAATGATGGAGAGTGGCTTGGCAAGCTCCTTCGCCAGCTCTCAGTGCTCTTGGGTGGCTCCCATCAGGCCCCATAGACTTGTGGGTATCCAGGTGGCTTAACAGGTCCTTAACTGCTTCCTTCTGGATTATGGGTGGGTTATTGTGCTCTCCATCCCCATCTTCCAGCTCAGGGGGCTGAATAACCTGTGGATACCTGGACTGGCTATTAAAGACTGAGGCAAAGAAGGCATTAAGTACCTCAGCCTTGTCCTCGTCCTTGGAGACAATGTTCCCTGCCATATCTAGTAGGGGATGGAGATTCTCCTTGCCTCTCTTTTTGTTGTTAATATATTTGTAAAAACATTTTTTATTATCCTTCACGACTGTGGCCAGACTGAGCTCTAGCTGGGCTTTTGCCTTTCTAATTTTGTCCCTGCTTGACCTAACGAGATCCTTGTACTCTTCGTGAGTTGCCTGCCCCTTCTTCCAGAGGTGGTAAACTCTCCTCTTTTCCCTGAGTCCCAGCAAATTCTCCCTGTTCAGCCAGGCCGGTCGCCTTCCCCACCAGCTCTTCTTACGGCACATGGGGACTGCCTGCTCCTGCGCCTTTAAGATTCCATACCATATGACGTCATGCTCAATATATAAACTGGGTAGAGTTGTCCAGGGGCACCATGGCTCAGGAACTGGTTAGGCATTGGTCATTGGGTGGTGAGCAGTTGTATTTTGCATCAGTTAGTTTGTATATTCTTTTATATTTTTTTTTCCCTTTCTTTCCCATTAAACTGTCTTTATCTCAACCCATGAGTTTTACCTTTTGTTTTGATTGTCCTCCCCATCCCACCAGCAGGTGGAGGGGAGGAGTGAGCAAGTGGCTGCATCCTGCTTTGCTGCTGGCTGGGGTTAAAACACGACAGAAGGAAAAAAAAATAACGTTAACATACCATTTGACTGACCTGGGAAGGTATCAGAAGCACACCAAGGAAAAGCTTCATATCAAATAAATTACTTCTGGGGTTCAAAAAATAATTAGAAGAAACAATAGTAGATTACACTGTAAAATAAAATTATTTCATTATGCTTGTTTAGGATGTAATCTTGAAATATTTACCCATATGTTTACCCTAACATTTTGAAAATTATTCCAGACCTTGGTATTTATAAAGGAGAGTAAGCACAATGTCTTTGAATGATTAGGTGCTCTGTTATAGAAGCAGGGAGAAATGAACCAAGTATAAACTCTGATTTTATTTCTTTATTTTAGCTGCTGCTAAATACAAAGTTACATGACTCTATAGAGTACTATGTGGTTTTAAAAATACATGCCAAATTTTGCAGGTCAATGAGATCAAATTTTGAAAAAGATGAGATTATCACTGTCATTCTGGTACCATTCCCTGCAGTCTTGTGTTCTGCAAAAAACAGACATACCTGGAGAAAACCAAGAAGGTGGAAGAAAACATCTGAAAATAAGTCATTCTACTGATGCTCAGTTACAGTATGGATTCATTAATAAGAATCACCATCAGACTTACTAGAAAGATTATTTTCTTCCATTTGTATAACTCACCAGGGGAAAAAGAAAAGAAAAAAAACCAAAAACACCCCCCCCAAAACAACCCAGCCTAATGTGGCTTTAATTCATCACAGCACTACTCCCTGTGTTGCAATGATATTGCTCCATTGCTGTCAATGGATTGACCCGATCTGCAGAAAGTCCAGGTGATTAGAAATTATAAGTTCTTGTATTATAAATTCTGTATTACGCTACTTATAGATTGTACTATATTGATTCTGCTTGTACAAATCCTATGCCATTCTAATAATAAATTCTGTGCTATACTAATCATAATATCCTGTTAAGAAAATAAAGCTTAAATTGTAACTACAATTAGTGCCATCATCATTCTGCCAAGGATCCCTAAAAGAACCTGTCTGTCGCCTTAGTGTAGGGTGACAATGGGTTCCAGAGATCTTTCTTGACAGCAGCATAATGCAGAGCTAGAAATCTTGAATTTCTTTCCATCCTGTAAGTCTGAACCACCATCTCTGTGTCTTGTCTAGCCTTTATAATTAATTTTTCTCTTTCCCTCTTGGTTGCTCATCATAGTCTGCCTCCTCCCCCCTCACAATCCAGACATTCTTATTCCACTTGTGCTTATGGCTTGGCTCTTCATCCCAGTACTACATATCTGAAATGGAAAAATAAATGGGAATATATTATGTCCTAACACATGAATGTTAAATGCATTTGCTAAAGACAGGAAGTCTTGGTATCTCAGCCAGAAACTGAAGTTTTAAGACTGGGTATTTTGAGACTGTACGTCAAGATTAATGGTATTTATCATGGGTAATTCTTATTTGTTCCCATATGACAACCTAAGGAAACTTGAAAGCACTGTCTGTTTGAGTTTGGCAGTGAGAAGGGAGAGGAATCAGCACTTGAATGGTGTCCCTACACCTTTCAACTCTGAATCAAGAAGTGACACATCATATAATCGATATGTTGTGTTATAAATTCTTTCTACACTTGATATTAAATTGTAAGGAAATGAAATAAAACTGTGTTCATAAAGTTGATGATTTAGGTTTGAATAGTTTACACGGGAGTCATATTCTTATTTGCAAATCCCAATCCTTCAGCTGTCTCAGAGAAAATGAAGCTACTAACATGATAATAGATAGATAGATCTGATTGATGTGCATATGCCTTTACAGGAACATACATTTCATTCATATGACCTCACTACAATCAACAGTAAATACTCTTCCTGGCCCTCCCCCTTCCCCACTGATTTCAATAAGGAAAAGTATTATAAAATTCTACATTAATCTGCCCTGCATTCCCTCTTCACCCATCTCTGGTGCAGTGCCTATGCATGCATACAGTAGAACTTAGAGGCAATGTAAACAAAGGGTAACTTTTCTTTATGATCTACATAAGGACATTCAGCATTTCATGGGTCCAATATCATAAAATGCTCAACTTTCAGATAGGAAGATAGAACGTTCACCAAAATCATGTAATTGATAGACATGCAAGTTGTGAGGTACAATCAGCAATCTTGGACTGATTCCAGGATACTAAAGTTAAAAAAATTTCAGGCAATCTATTTTCAAGCATTTTCTGCTTCACCACTGTTCTGTATATGTGAGTGAAAAATGTCACCAATTGCACATACTGTATACATTCAGCGTGCTCATCAGGTCTTTCTTCTCAGAGAACAATGGGAGAAATACCACAATAGGAAACCCTCTAAAGTAAAACTATGCTCAATAACATCAAGCTGAGATACAACACTTTCATTGCTTTTATTTTGCTCCGTGCTTAGTAATGTAATAATACTAGGCATTACAGAACTCACATGTTATGGAGCATGATTGAAAAGCTCTAGGTATCTGAGAATTAATCTTCTTTTATCATGACAGACTAGCATATTAAAAATGGTCCCACTACTGAAAATTGCTTTTGGAATTCAGTCAAGTAAAAGAGGTACAAAAATTCTTTTTGAAAACTGCATGAGAACAGAAAACCTGAAATGTATGCAAAGTACCACAAGAAAGATATTTCAAATGTATTTTGAGTATCAGGAATAGATTCTGTGCCAAAGATGTGGCGAAGAAAATGTGGTACTGCACTGCATGTAAATGGGTGGTTACGAACTAGTAAAATAAATATATGTTGCAAATGACACATATTTATTTAATGACACTTTGAGTTCATGTGAAGTTTGTCAGTGTAATAAAAGTCTCATCTCTTGCCTCCACTGTTATTGCACACATTTAAACTGCTGTCTCAGAGGCAATTTTACTATCTTTTTCAATCTCTCCCATAAAAGTTGGACTTGATTTGCTCAGCATGAGAACAGATCAATAAAAGCTGTTATACAGCAGATTAAATCACTAACTCAAAGATGTTAAATACAAGTTGTATAGGAACAATTAGATCAAAAGTTCAGTTCAAATGCACTATACTTGTTTGTAAAGCTCAAAAGAAATGTCATTCTGATATGAAAAATCATCGGAATATTGTCAATTTTATTTTTTTAATCTAGAAATAAGAAAGTTGTTTCTGAAAAGCCAAAGACACGATTTTGAACCATAAAATAAGATCATTTAGGTATTGATTATTTTAGATAATTTTTCTCATTATTATACCAGAAAGCTAATCTTCTAAAAAGTCATTCAAATTCAAGAAGTTAACTGTGCTCAGTGAAGAAGAAAGATCAATGATTTCTAAAATATCTTTGAGGTATTGACAATATCCTGAGCAAGGATCTCTAGATGTCTATATGCTTTAAATATAACTTTTTTTTTTAAATTAGTCTATTTAAAAAATTTGTGTCCTATTCAGCAAGGAGGTGACATCCCTGTCCTGGAAGACAGGGATGGAGAGCACAATAAACTCCTCATAATCCAGCAGGAAACAGTTAAGGACCTGTTAAGCCACCTGGACACCCACAAGTCTATGGGGCCTGATGGGATCCACCCAAGAGTACTGAGAGCTGGCGAAGGAGCTTGCCAAGCCACTCTCCATCATTTATCAGCAGTGCTGGTTAACAGGGGAGGTCCCAGAAGACTGGAGGCTTGCCAATGTGATGCCCATCTACAAGAAAGGCCGGAAGGAGGATCCTGGGAACTACAGGCCTGTCAGCCTGACCTCAGTACCGGGGAAGATCATGGAGCAGTTCATCTTGAGGGTGCTCACAGGGCATGTGAAGAACAATCAAGGGATCAGGCCCAGTCAGCCAATGATTCAAAAAAGTCAAAGAAATTTAAACTCAATAACATCAAAGTGTTATTAAGCAGACATCTTTATTGCAGCACTGGATGCATGGGGGATATCTCCTCCTAACATGCATGTGTTGAAACAGAAGTTCATCCTTTATATACCTTAAAGACATGAATATTCACACATTTTCCAAGAAATCATCGCCTCCTTGCTTATCTACTACATTTACATAATGCTGGCGTTGCAAAACTACACTACGCATGCGCGGGGGTCTCGGGTGGTCGTTTGGGGAGGTAGCCCCCTACTCCTTTTTCCCTTTTATGGTCACAGATCTCTTGAGGATAATTTCTTCTCCTTGGATGTTTGCCCCTTCTGTTGTCCAGCCAAGCGGTTCCTTCTTATCATCCTTGTTTGAGCACTCCTGCCAGTCTGTCTCTATGCTCAAGGTTAAGATATCTTCTCTGTTCTCTTTAATCTCTCAGTCCTTGCTCTTAACTCTTCTTTGTTTTAATTTTCATGAGACCTGCTTTCCTTGTGATTAACTGTTTACACATAGTTACAACATTAGCATTGAGGAAATACAGTCTAAGGACTATGAACATAATCACACAGTTATTAGGCTAAAGAATTCTATACTGAAGTTAAACTAATCACGTAATCAATAGCCTTCCAGAAAGTACATATATTAAGAAATTTGCAAAACTTACAGTTGATTAGTGACACATGCTAAAACCTTATAATTGTTTTAGATCCTTGTTTCATTCCCCCTTCTCTATTATCCTTGCGAATTCTTTCGCAATCCCCCATAACATACCATTATCATTTGTCCATCAATTAAAATACCTCCCTGTTGCGACTTCATGTTTGATCTTATTCTTTTTCCAGATAACATAATCATTCACATTCTTCTGACAACACCATATTGAACATTGAATCATACAACAAATACATAAAATGAATAAGGTATCAACTAATAGGAGTACAAACAGCTCTTTGATCCATTTAAAATTTGGTAACCAAGAGGTTAATTTCTTCCAAACTTCTTCAAATCCCCAAGAGGTATCATCTAAAGTTATTCTTATCATGACCTACTCCGTAGCAGGGGTTTTAAATAGAGAGATGTTAACCGGAACTGGAACTCCTATTAGAGATAATGTCTGGCTAGAATCTCTAGGCATTTGCAATCACTCTTGTTTAGAATTTCCTAATATTATTATACATTTCTGTAGATTATTTTTTCCTAACTGGGTGAGATCTTCCCCTTGGTATTGGGTTTGGTAAGGCCGCCCAAACAAAATTTCAAATGGACTTAAATTCTCTTTAGTTCTCCATTTTACCCTGATTCGTAATAGGACTAGTGGGAGCACTTGGTACCAATGTAGATTTGCTTCTTGACTGATTTTAGCTAGCTGTTGTTTGATTAAGTGATTCATTTTCTCAACTTGTCCGCTTGCCTGTGGCCGATATGGGCTGTGTAGTTGTCAGTTTGTTCCTAAAATTTTACTAACTTGTTGCACTATTTGCACACAAAAATGAGTACCCCTATCAGAAGATATTACTGCTGGTACTCCAAATCTAGGAATGATCTCGTTTAAAAGTACTCGTGTCACTTCCCTAGCCTTATTAGTCCTACAAGGAAAAGCTCCTGGCCGGCCTGAAAAGGTGTCTGTTAATACTAACAAATACTGAAACCCCCCTTTTCATGGGAGTTCAGAAAAGTCTATTTGCCAATTTTGACCTGGAACTTTCCCTTTATCAATACTTCCAAATTTTACAAGATTTTCTACCTTTGGATTATTCTTTAAGCATATTTCACATTTATTGACCATGGCTTTTACAGTTTAAAACAAATTCCTGGCTACTATTTGCTTCATAAGGGAATTATACAAGGCTTCAGTTCCCCAATGAGTCATCATGTTCTGCTTTTACCAGTTTCCATAATATTCTAAAGGGAACTATTATTCTGTTATCTTTTAATTTTGCCCAACCTGATGATTCAACTTCTGCTTCCAAATCTTTAATTAATCTAAGAACCTTCTCATCATAATCAACCAAGTCTCATCGTGGCAAAGCTTTTTCAGGAATCAAACTTAATACCTCACCTTGTTCCGCAGCTCTTTTTGCCTCATAATCTGCCGATTTATTCCCCACTTCCTGAGCAGCATTACCCTTTTGGTGCCCCTTGCAGTGCATAATTGCAACCGCCGAAGGCAATTGTACCACATCCAAAAGTCTTAGGATCATCTCAGCATGCTTAATATGTTTTCCTTGGGCTGTCAAAAGTCCCAGTTCCTTCCAGATAGCCCCATGGGCATGAACTACACCAAAGGCATATTTTGAATTTGTCCAGGTATTCACTGCAGTCCTTCAGCAAGCTCTAATGCTCTCACTAAAGCAATTAATTCGGCTCTTTGTGCAGATGTACCCTTAGGGAGTGACTCTGCTTCCACCACTTGGTGTGTGGTGGTCATGGCGTACCCCGCCATTCTTTACAAAACTACTCCTGTCAGTGTACCAAGTGTGTTCAGCTTCCTCCAGCGGCTCCTCCTTCAAGTCAGGCCTGCTTACATACACGGTCTCAATGGTTTCTATGCAGTCATGCACAACAGTCTCCATTTCCTGCTTATCACTGTAAAAAAGAAGCAGGGTTTATAACAGTAGATGTGACAATTTCTATGTCATCCTGTTCCATCAGGACTGCTTGATATTTCAGGAACCTTGATGGCAAGAGCTAATGTCCTCCTTTTTGTTCCAAAAGGGAAGTTACAGCATGGGAAGTGTGCACAATCATCTTTTGCCCCAAAGTTAATTTTCAGGCTTCTTGAATAATCAAGCAGCCACTGCCCGAAGGCGTCCTGGCCATCCTTTTCTGACTTCATCCAATTGTTTGGTAAAATACGCTACTGCTCGCTTATGAGGACCCAGCCTCTGGGCTAGAATTCCCAAAGCCACTCTTTGCCTTTCATACAAGAACAGTCAAAAGGGCTTTGTTATATCAGGCAGGCCCAGAGTTGGAGCCCTCATTAGCTCCAATTTCAGTTCTTTGAATGCCCTCTTGGCTTCATCAGCCCATATTAATTGTGTCTGGCTATTTTTCAGTAGTTCATACAGAGGTTTAACCAGATGTTCATAGTTACAGATCCATAACCAGCACCAACCTGTCATTCCCAAAAAGGTTTGAAGCTCTTTTACTGTGGTCGGTTCTGGAGTCCTGCAAATAGCTTCTTTTCAGTCATTCCCGAGCTGTCTCTGTCCCATAGAAATCACAAATCCCAGGTATATTACTTCTTTCTTCAAGATCTGGGCATCTCTGTAATGAGACTCGGTAACCACTTAGTCCAAGAAAATTCAGAAAACTCACAGTCCATTCTGTTCATGAAAGGCAGGTCCTGCTTGACCAACCTGATCTCCTTCTATGACCAGGTGACCCGCCTAGTGGATGAGGGAAAGGCTGTGGATGTTGCCTACCTGGACTTCAGTAAAGCCTTTGACAGCGTCTCCCACAGCATTCTCCTGGAGAAACTGGAGGCTCATGGCTTAGACAGGTGTACTCTTTGCTGGGTAAAGAACTGGCTGGATGTCTGAGCTCAGAGTCGTGGTGAATGGCGTTAAATCCAGCTGGCGACCGGTCACAAGCGGTGTTCCCCAGGGCTTGGTTCTGGAGCCGATCTTGTTCAATATCTTTATTGATGACCTGGATGAGGGGATTGAGTGCTCCCTCAGTAAGTTTGCAGATGACACCAAGTTGGGCAGGAGTGTTGATCTGCTGGAGGGTAGGAGGGCTCTGCAGAGGGACCTGGACAGGCTGGATCGATGGGCGGAGGTCAACTGTATGAGGTTTAATAAGGCCAAGTGCCGGGTCCTGCACTTGGGTCACAACAACCCTATGCAACGCTATAGGCTTGGGGAGGAGTGGCTGGAGAGCTGCCCAGCAGAAAAGGACCTGGGGGTGCTGGTTGACAGCCGGCTGAACATGAGCCAACAGAGTGCCCAGGTGGCCAAGAAGGCCAACAGCGTCCTGGCCTGTATCAGAAATAGTGTGGCCAGCAGGAGTAGGGAAGTGATTGTGCCCCTGTACTCAGCACTGGTGAGGCCGCACCTTGAATACTGTGTTCACTTTTGGGCCCCTCACTACAAGAAGGATGCTGAGGTGCTGGAGCATGTCCAAAGAAAGGCAACGAAGCTGGTGAGGGGTCTGGAGCACAAGTCTTATGAGGATCGGCTGAGGGAACTGGGGTTGTTTAGTCTGGAGAAGAGGAGGCTGAGGGGAGACCTTATTGCTCTCTACAACTACCTGAAAAGGGGTTGTGGCGATGAGGGTGTTGGTCTCTTCTCCCAAGTAACCGGCGATAGGACGAGAGTAAATGGCCTCAAGTTGCAGCAGGGGAGGTTTAGATTGGATATTAGGAAAAATTTCTTCTCTGAGAGAGTGGTTAAGCATTGGAACAAGCTGCCCAGGGAGGTGGTGGAGTCACCATCTCTGGAAGTATTCAAAAAACGTGTGGATGTGGCGCTTCGGGACATGGTTTAGTGGGCATGGTGGTGTTGGGTTAACGATTGGACTTGATGATCTCAAAGGTCCTTTCCAACCTTAATGATTCTGTGATTCTGTGAGGTTTTAGTATTTATCAACATGCTATTATTTCAAAGCTAGTTACATCTTGAATTAATTTATTTAAATAGGTAATGTTCATATGTAGTTAATTAATAGAGAAGTTACTGTTAGGATCTAGAAAACAAATTCATCCATAGATTACACACAGACAAATGCAAGGGGTTGTATTTTACCCATAATGTAAATTCAGGTCAATGCATGTTTTGGATTGAACAGCTCTATCTATTTATCTATATCACAGAGGTATAAATTTTATTAAATGACTCACATCGTAAGGGTCATTTTAGTTTAAAGATTTGTCACAGTATTATAGCATAGAAGTAAATTCTTTTCTTGATAAGCATATTTAATTTCGATCCATGCTAATGTAAGGTTCATTTACAGCAGAACAGCTCTTTTTTTTTCCAGTACAGTGTAATACCATTCCTACATTGAAAAATTAAAAAAACAAAACAAAAAAACCACCAGAAAATGCCCACCTTTCTCCTTTGCTTGGTGTTCTTTGTTAATTTTTTTAAAAACTAATTGGCTGTGTCAGGTAATTCTCTAAAACTAAGGATTCAGAGTGTGTGTTTCAAATACTGACTCTGACTGTCATAACGTTCAGGAAAACAATAGTTTTAAAAAAAAAGGTCTATCTAGCTAAAAATATAATGGTCACTAGCAGGCAGGGTCCTGGGGCTGATCTGCAGCTTTAGTTGTTACACAATTACACTGCAGATGTTTGAAAAGTAGAACTGGAGCATCATGATTTTTGAGCCATTAAAATTCTTAGACATGGTGTAGGCAAACAATACTTTAATAGAAACGATGATTTATAATATTCACTTTAAGATAAGGAGTTTATATATTGATTCTTTTCTATAATTATCGTTAATCACATAGCTGATTGACTTATACAGACATATTTCAGTTGCTCAATATAAAAATCAGAAAGATGGCATTTTCTTAGGAGGAACAAGTTTCATGATTTGTATTAGTTAATTAATATCACACACTATTAATATCTCATTAAATATAACACACACTATTCAGTTTATGAGTTAAGTAATAGAAAAGATATTCCTTGGATTGCTCTGTTTGTCTCCTTTGAATTATTGTTTCCCTTTCCATATTTTTTTAGATTTTGCCTATTGTTGTATGCTTCCAAAAGTACATAGGAATGAAGGCACTTAATGGACCCACTCCTAGAAAGTTTATTCTGATGTAAAAGAAAAAAATCTTATCACACTCTTTCTTATATATATGACAGATGATGAATGCCAAGGCACAACTGAAAACAAAATAATTTCTGAATGCCCTACATTTGTCTGTTTTTTAAAAACTGCATTTGATTTATTTAATTCCTGTGTGGTCTCAGTTTGGCACAAAACAATCATCTCCTCCATCCACCTCGTTCTCCCCAAAATGATTAATAGTGGAGGTACTCCTTGAATTCTCTTACATGGTATATGTCCATTCTACCGCAGCCCTCATGGTGAGTTAAGGTCACTAAGAAAATATTGAGTGACTTGCATGGGAAGACTGCAACCTCTCTCTTACAACTGCTAATCTGCGTATTGTTTTTAGGGAAACAACAAGTCATCAGAGGATGCTGACAATCTTTCAGATATTGACCAGCTTTCACTATTTTAGCATTTTCAAGTAAAGCTTCTAGTGATAAAAATAACTTGCTTTCTAGGTGCTAGCTATCGTCTCCCTGTTTTTGTCTGCATTCTGTTTTGACCAGGATATGACATAGACAGACATCAAGCTGATAAATTTGGTTGATTTATTCCTGGTGGTAGATGAAGAGTCAATGTCCATTCTGTAATTCTTAGACATATCAATTTTTTTCAGTACTGTAAATCACATCTTGATGATGGTTGTATGCCCTAAAAGGAATAGACAGTGCTGTTTTTCAATATCTGGAAGAAACTTAGTTAAAACTCTACTATAAAGTAGAGGTAATTATATATTAAAAGAGTATATCCAACATTAATCATCTCAGGGTGAATTAAATATAGCAGTATCTGAGTCAGTTTTCTGCCATCTGCATCTATCCGGAAGCTTGTTGAATGTCCTACTGGCAATTCTTTCTGAAAGTGGATCTTGCTATTACTGCTTATGATTTTTCACCTCCAAAGAACTTAAATACCCTCTATATGGGGCTGCAACTTCAACTCCTGTAGAATAAGACAGTATGTATGTTGTATGAATATGACGGTATGTAATTAGAACTGACAGAAAATGACTGAACTAATTAAACTAGAGCTCTGTAAGCAATTTACCTCATTAAATGTTTTACAGTTCTATATCTGCATCAAAGTTATTTTGTATTTAGTTAAATAATAAAGGGGGGGAAATCAGGGTTAATTGGCATTTTAATAATGAATAACTCAATTAAAATTATCTTATCTACAGAAAAGACTTCCCCTGTAAATAATTACATGTTCTCTATTTATTCTGCAGTTTGAAGAACAGAATGAAAGCAAATTTGATAGATTACTTCAGTGTGAGTTCCATCATATGTACTGATGGAAGTATACAATCCACTTTTGTTATTAACCTCTTATCACCTCAATAATTGTTATTAGTGGGGAAGTTCATTCTCATGCAATTATTCATAAAGACAGATGTGTCATTTTGGATAGATGTTCAACCACATGGGAGAAAATCCACTATCCCTGCATGAACACTAGATGAAAATGGTAAAAGGTGTGGCTATAGATGTGTAGAACAACTTTCCAGATCTGCTTAATCAGATGTGTTTGCTGTCTTGATCTTGTGACTTGCCATGATAATTGTCAAAGATGTTTTAGGTCAAATGCAGAATGCACACTTTATCTTTACATTTTCTGTGAAAGACAATGCTTGCTTTCCAGTATCTTCTGTTTGGCCATGGATTATAGACAGTAATACAGACATAAGCCAGATGCTCTGCTTTACTTGTCAGATGCAGAGGAACATACTTCAGTAATTTCACAAGTAGATTTCCATTGTTTCATATAGTAAACAGCAACTGGGGAAAAAAATCATAATTCAGATATAGAAAATCGACTCAGTTTTCCATTCATATCTGTTAACTAGCTGATAATACCATTTCTGTGCTTTTTCCCCTCTACTGTTGCATCTTACAGATGTACCTCCTCAAGCATTTTTCTAAATATAACAATGGGGATGGAGGGAATCCTCCTAAGTTTCCCTTTTTCACTCAAGAACTTCTCACTCTAAAGAGTGCAGTAAATTGTTCAATACACAAAAACTAATGAAAAAATTAATCCCAATCAATTGTCTGTGTTTCCAGTTTGCTGCCAATTCCCCTTATGTTGGGATCACCCTGCAAGGGCTCGACCTTGAGGAGAAGGAGCTGTGGCATTGAGAAGCTGGTAAACAGCTGGACACCTGCAGGGCTCAGCCTTGAGGAGAAGGAGCTGTGGTAAACAACTAAGAGGAAGTAAAGGAGCACATGGACATCTGCAGGCAGCGAATCCTGACTGTGTGAGAAGTGCATGGACTGTGTGTGGTAACCAACCAGGACGTATTTTGTGGTGCGTGAAAGAGCTGTAACTGCATAAAAAGCGGACACTTGTAGCAATAAAGGTCTTTGGCCTGAATCCCCACCAGAGTTCATGCCCTATTACTCCACACCCTTATACTTTGTTTAATTTCTGTTAAATTATCTTGCTCTTTGAAGCCAAGACTGCATCTTCATATGTACATATACAGAGCACCATTGGGAAACTACTGTAATAGAAGCTAAACATCAGCTAAATGCCCAGTTTAATGGAGATCTTGATTTGTAGTGATTGTTCAGGCACATTCCTCTCTAGATCAGAAGAAAAAGGATATTGTAAATGAAGACTTACGGATTTCAATTTTTCCTTTCACTCATCATTCTTTTCTGTCAAATGCCAGCTTTCTGGCATTTTCTTAAAGCAAATTTTCCTTCTTTAAACAGAAAGTACAAACACAAAATGTAGCAGTGATTTAATTCATGTTTAATATAAGGTATGTAAATTCCATGCTCACACTTAATGGAAGAACATTTCTGTGTATGAAAACAAAACATAGGCAGGCTTTTTTAAAAAAAGGCTATCATAAGATACCATGTGCACTCACCCGTAAGCCAGAGAACCTGGGCTTGTTTCTTAAGGATGCTGCTAGATAGATCTAACTGGAATGAAATAAATGGAAGGATTTAATGTGCTCAAGAATCTTAATGTGCTCAAGAATCTTTGAACTCTGTTCATTATTTGAAAAGGTTTACTTCGGGATAACAAGGATCAGAAGTATCCAGAGGAACTTCTCTGTAGAAAAATTGCTACATTTCAAAGACACCTTTTATTATTTTTAGATTTGACACAGGTAGTCACTGTTTTCATTAAAAAAGAAAAAACATTCCATTAAAAATAAGAAATAACTGAGCATTCAACAATCCTTTTAATGTTATGGCACTGTAATCTGCTTCTGTAGAAGAAACGAATAGAAACAGCATAAAGGCATATATTTTCAACAAGATATTCAGACCAGATCTTTCAGAAATGTTGAAAACCTTCTGAGTGGCAGCCCTACCTTTAAGTGTATTGACTGCACCCCGAAGCTCAGGGTTATTAGCAGATTTGCTGAGGGTACACTTTCTCTCCTCCTCCAGGTCATTGATAAAGGTTTAATCCCAGCCAGCAACTAAGCACCACGCAGCCACTTGCTCACTCCCCCACGGTGGGATGGGGGGGAGAATCAGAAGAGCAAAAGTGAGAAAACTCATGGTTTGAGATAAAGACAGTTTAATAGGTAAAGCAAAAGCCACGCATGCAAACAAAGCAAAACAAGGAATCCATTCACTACTCCCCATCGGCAGGCAGGTGTTCAGCCATCTCCAGGGAAGCAGGGCTCCATCACGCGTAATGGTTTCTTGGGAAGACAGATGCCATCACTCCAAACGTCCCTCCACCACCTCCTTCTTCTTCCCCCCAGCTTTATGTACTGAGCATGACATCACATGGTATGGAATATCTCTTTGGCCAGCCTGGGTCAGCTGTCCTGGCTGTGTCCCCTCCCAGCTTCCCGTGTACCCCCCACCTTCTTGCTGGCAAGCCAGCATGAAAAGCTGGACAGTCCTTGACTGCTTAGCAACAACCCAAGACATCAGTACCTTATCAATGTTTTCTCTTCCCAAATCCAAAACATAGTCTCACACTAGCTTCTGTGAAGAAAATTAACTCTATCCCAGCTGAAACCAGGGCAAGGTATTAAAGTGGATAGGTGCCAGAATAGAGCCCTGAGGCACTCTACTGTGACTGGCCTCCAGGGAGAGTAAAAACTGTTAACCCCTGCCCTAGAGCCTGGTGAACCAGTCAGTTATTCACATGTCAAGTAGGCCACCTGTCTTTGACTTTCTGAATGCAAGTTTCATTAGAAATCACACTAAAACAGTGTGACTTCTGAAGCACCCAAAAGGCATGTTTATTGAGTGGGCAGATTAATATAAAGAGTTTGAAACTGAATTGCAAACAATTCCTAACTTCTGTCTCCATTAAGAGGCAGGTCTTTGCCTTCATTATTCTCACAGTTCAGCATCTTTGAGCAATATCCTACCTTGTAAAGGAATATGTATACATGTGTGTATATATATTACACATAACATATAATGCAATAATAATTAATTTATATATATATAGCCTATCTTTCATTCAATACCAAAGCTTGGCTTTGATTTTTGCTTCTATCAAAACTCCCCTTCCCCACACATCTTTCACTGTGATCCCAACCTCTGTCCTGGAAGTCATTCCCTTTTCCTTCCCCCAGGCATACCCAGGGAGGTGTAATTAATCACATCATTTTGCAGTAAATAGCTAGTTAACAGCATTTCATAATATCTTCATGCAAATAATGGCAAAATTCCTAGTATAAGTACTGTGATGAACTCCAGGTGGCATATGCCTAGGCTTGTTTGGAAGACGAAGGTAATGTTAATGGCAAGTTAAATGTTCTGTTTCCTAGTTGAGCTTCAATTTTGAATTTAGAAAGACTGCTGCTAGGCCTAACTTGGAAGTTTAGTCAGTATTTAGCTCCTGGTATGAGTCAGAAAGCAGAGGATGAACAAGTAATCCTTCCTGTCCATTATGAATTTATGCTGGTAAAAGAAAAGATGTTAATTAGTGAGAACTCCACAGCAAGGTACTATTTCATTAGGTTGCAAGACTGATTCCAGGACTATCTGAAAGCAAATGCAGTAACTGGCCAGTTACCTATTTTCTTGGGGGAGAATGAAATCCTGGGAAGAGCTTGTAATTGTCTTTCTCACTGTTCCCCAACACCAAATATTTTGTGAGCATTAGAAGGATGATCTCTCTCTAGGCAGGTGGGTGGCAAGCAAAAGTCTGTGTTGCTTAGTGAAATTCCTATTGCTTAATAAATACTTGAAAAGAAGAGTAGTTTCTACTGGTGAGGCATTCTGGTATTCAGCTGCCTGGCAAGTGACTAACATCATGTACCCCACATGGGTAGGAAACTCAGCAGCAGGAAAGCTTCCACTCTCCAATATCTGTTCCTGTAAGGGGAAACTACACTTGAAGTCATGTTCCCAGGTTTCTCTGAATGGCTCACAAAGATAAGGTCAAATCTTACACTATATCTGTTATAATAATTATTGACCCAACTGGAAGGTAACAGAATTAATTCCTAGTTCTGTGAATCTGAGTCATGATTATTATGTTGTTGAAGGCATGCAAGGAATGAAGCTGGGGGTATTGTTTCGTCTCTGTGAGCAGTTAACAAGGTGCAACCTTCAGGGAAAGAACAAGATAATCACAAAAGAAACACAACTACTGAACCTTGAGTGAACTATCCTAATTAACATCCAATTAACATATAATTGGCATAATAGAAACCTGCCCCTGGGCAGGGGAAGCCCCCTCCTCACAAAAGCCCCTTCCTCACTGAGCATGCCTAGGAAAAAGAAGGACACTGTGACTTTAAGTGGAGACGAGGCTTGTGAGAACCAATGGGAACAAGGGTAACGGAGCCAACTTTTAAAAGAATTACTGATAACTGCTGCTCGAAGTGTATAAATATTTTCTGTGTGTTAACTGAGGTGTGCTGGCTTTGTGGGCCTACCACCCAGCACCCAACTCTGTGCAGATTTAGAATAAAAGCAAATATCTTGTCTCTGTGTGTTTTTCGTCTCTCTGCACACCGTGTGGAAGAACCCATATTTGGGACAATAGTGTGATTAGCCAGAAAACTGTTTTCTACCACAGTATGCAGACCTCCCCAGAACAGTACATGCAATATGAGTCTTGGCTCACTCTCACCTCACACTTCCTGACACTTAGGGTTACATCTTGGGGATGTCTAGTGCAGCACCCCAGCCTCTCTCTCACCTTGTACAACGCAGCTCTTTCCGTGCTTGGCTGAGTAGGTGTGTGCAGTATGCAGTACTTGGGGCACAGAGCAGGAGGCGGCCCCAGATGCTGTTCAGGGCATGCAGTGCTCAAGGGTACTTCCCCATGCAGTCCCTGGCTTTCACCCTGAGCTGCAGTCACACTCCCTTATATGACTATGGCAGTAAGCAGGTCCCCAGCTTTTTGTTGTTTGGTCTGCAGTATTGTCTCAAGCACTGGAGAAAAACAAATTAGAGGCTTATGAGATACTTTGTTTCCTAAATATTGCCATGTTAATTTTGGTTTTGCTGCTTTTATTGTTCATGAATCAGAATTTGATAGTACTGTTAGTGATCTGCACAATAGAAATAACTTTGTGTTATACGGTTCCCTTGTGAGAAACCAAAGCAGGATTTATGCCAATAAATCAGTCTCAGCAGTATTAAGGGCAAAGTACCAAATGAAATCTCTGAAGAATGTTTTTCAAGAATCTCTCTTTCTATGGGTTGTGCTGGGCTTTAGAGTAATGTGAATGCCTTTCTTCTGTGGCAGAGCTGGATTTGGGGAGAAGTGTGTTTTTTCTTTTTCCACTGAAAGAGATCATTAGCATCCTTTTTTTATTTTAAGTGCGTATACTGAAGAGATTAAATTTGGTTTTGAAACTTGCATATCTCTAAGTGAGTTTCTAATGTCAATGCAATCTACAAATGATAAAGACAGTAAATTGTTTGGAGGTTTTTGCCAAATGACTTGTTGATAAACATCTCTCAGACTTTAAAATATGAATGCCAAAGACAGATTTTCCTTTGGCTAGGCAAAGGGATCTTAAGAAATCTTGAAGAATATCATTGCTATTCATCATCAGTCCCCAAGCAGAAAAGTGATTCTTGTGTTAAAATTTTAAAATAAAAGAAAGTGGTATTTAAAGCACAAACTGAGATTGTATAACCACTGTAACACAAATGCACACACATGCACACAACATTAGATGAAAACAGAAGAGCAGTATATTAATAATTGCAGGAAATCAAATCAAATGTTGGGTGGCAAAACAAATGCAAGTTTTTTCTTTTTTGTTTACTGAAGCAATGCTCTATTTCACTGGGGAAAAAGCAGGACCTGCTCCCCCCACCCCTGATCACAGTAGATATCTCTCCATCTTGCCATCACTCACAGTACTGTGACCTCTCATGGATGAATCTGCAGAGCTTTTAATTCACTGCTAATGGGGGGAGATGCTATTGCTAGAACCCAAACAGCTCTTGAGAATTTCAAATATCCTTGAGATGTTCAAACCAGCATGCTCCTATTGCTAGGTCTCCTGAATGTGTTTCAGGTCTTATTTAAAGTTAAAATATTATTTAAAAATACCACCACTGCGACAGGCACTGTGGCTACTCAAACCCTGGTGACAGGCACTGCAGATGAACCAAAGAACCAACCCGTGCTGGTATCAGTCGCCCATATCCACAAGAAGAAATGGACATGAAAGCCAGCTCGTTTAGTAAAGGATGTTGAAGAAGGGCCATCACAAGAGCTAGAGGAGGAAGAGGCAGAACCAGAGATAACTACTTGATTCCCATCCCTGAGTGAGCTGCAAGATATGCAAAAATATTTCAGCTGTCGTCCAGGTGAGCACATTGTCACCTGGCTGCTTCGATGCTGGGATATGGGTCCAGTAGACAGGAATTAGAGGGAAGGGAAGCCAAGCAGCTGGGATTCCTGTCTAGGGAATGGGGCACTGACAAAGTGATTGGAAAAAAGACACAAGCCCTCAGTCTCTGGAGACGACTCCTGTCTGGCGTGAAGGAAAGGTATCCCTTCAAGGAAGATGTTCTATGTTATCCAGGCAAGTGGACCACTGTCTTGGTTTAGCCCACCTCTGGGCTAAACGCTAGCACTTGCTCTATCCCCCAAAAACCACCTCTCAGCCAAGAAAGGGAAATTGGGGAAAGAAAGGAAAATCATGGGTTCAAATGGGTTGAAATAGAAGCAGTTTTAATAAAACAATAAAACTAATATTAATACTAAAGCAATATAAAGTACACAGAGTTATACTCAGCCTAGATAGTGGTCGTGAGCTGCGTGCTCCCAGCAGCAAATGCTGGTTGGCAAACACTGTGAGCAGCACAGCTCCAGCAAAGGGAGAGTAGGACTCAGGAGCAGAGCGACAGGCAAGACCCTCCAGGGATGGCAGACATTGAGGGAGAGAGAGATTCCCAGAAGACTCCCCAATTTATAGTGAACGTGATGTTTATGGTATGGAATACTTCTGTTGGCCAGGCTGGGTCAGCTGTCTTGGCCTCCATTCCTCCTAGCTTTAGCACCTGGCTATCTCAAGACTGCTGGAGGCCTTGATTGCTATGGAAACCTGCATACCATGGCTGGCCGTGAACTAAACCAAAGTGCGTTATCAACTTTGTTCTTACAGTAACGGGTGCTGCAGTCTTCTCAGAAATGCAGCTTTCCTGAACAGAAAACTGCTTTTTTGATTCTATCCCAGCAAAACCAGGACACCACTACAGCTGTAGTTCAGTCTAATGAAGTTCTTGAAGAACATATCAAAACTCTGACAAATGGAAAAACAAGAGCTCTTCTTCAAATATGTCTGTCAGCATATAAACCAGTATCCCATAAGAAACCAAAAGCTTTCCCTGCATTTTTTCTAGAAGATGCATTACAGGTCATGCACTATCTTTAAGTGTCTGATGTAGAAGATGATGTGCCTGCCATGATTTTAAGAGAGTTTTTTCTTGAGCAATGCAGTCATTGGTTGATTGCCATGTTCAAGGACACATCACACTTTATTTCTGAGACTGGACAAGTCCTTTATTTCTTTAAAGCTTGACTCTAGGGGTCCCTTCCACTCTTCTACATGTATGAAGAAGTTGTCATCCTGTCAATCCAACTGATCTTTCTCTAGCTGCAAGTGATTGACCCCCAAACTATTCAAGGATATGCGTGTCATGGTCACATCTGACAAGGAATGAGGATAGAAAGTCAGTGAAGTGTACAGCAATCAGAAGTCTTCACAGATTGCAGAACAACAAAATCTCTGCTAAAGGAATGGCAGGTGTTTGAAGATCGAACTGGAGGCATCACAAACGCACACTCAAGCAATTGGCTCACACTGTTGAAAGATCAAGCAGAGGCAAGCAAAGGCTGCTCTCCAACTGAAAATAGGCATTCATCAAAAAACCACCTTGGTCACCCTAATGAACTCTGTGACTGGGAGGGAGTTAAACATGAGCATTTATAAGATGTAGACATGTAGACATCTTCCATGGGGACTGGAAGATTTGGTCTTTTAGTATGATACTCTGCTTCCACATCTCAAGTTGTAGAAGCAGAAAGACCTCTCTGAGGCAATGGCAGGTCAACTTATATTAGCACCTTTCTTGTTCATATGAGTATGTCTTCCTGATGGCTCTTTTCCTTATTCCTCAGCAAAAGTTACTCATGCCCTCACCTCCTTTATATTCTTTAAAGAGCACCTTGTCTAGATTTCAGGTCTTTTCTCAAGACTTAGGTCTTCTACATGCTGCTTGTAATTGTATTTATGAATTTTCTTGTAGCAAGTGGTGCCATAGTTTAAACATACGTTTGGTAAAACACTTCTGCAGAGGGAGACGGCTTAAAATATTTTTTATTTGAATGCTAACCTTGATTCATGTCAATAGCTACAGCACTGAAAATATCATCACTTCTGTAGTGAATCTACAGTATCTTACAATAAAATATTTTACCCCATAAAATTTATTTGGGAGGTTATTTGCTACATTCTCTAATCAATGAACAGAGCATAGTGCAGATGATTGTTATCATATCTGTATGTCTTTACAAAACTAGAAAATTTTTAACTGATTTCTTTAAATGTGAAGAACAGAAACCTGTCTAGGGCTCATGCATAATGTTGAGATTCAGGATACTGGAATTTACTTATTACTCAAATTTATTTTGTTTTGTGAATTTGTATTGCTTTATATTAGTGTGATCAGATGAAGGCATAGTCTATCTGTGAAGTAGTGTTTATTGTCACTGGTGGCACTAATAAAGGAGAAGAAAGGCTACAGCTCTCTCCCCTCTGGTGGTTAATCTGCATTTGATTAAGGTTATGTTTATACAACTTCTTAAAATCCATCTACCTGTATCAACACACACTTCCATTTTGATTAACCTTATTTTTTAAAAAAAAGATCTCTCCTTTGAGCACTGTGCTGTGTTTTCATTATGAAATTGTCAAGCTTTTTTTTTTTTAAAGAAATCCAATTTCTAGTCACAGATAATGCTGGAGAGGAATAACAGGTTCATGTTAACATCCTACACATGTCAATACTGCTTAAGGCGGGTGGTTAAGCTGTATTCTATACTTTATCCTCTGCACAGTGGTTCAGTACATGGTTGCAGCAATGGACTCTACAGCTTGCAGATACAGCCATTTCTCATTACAGTCCCACAGATCTGTGCAGGGATGTCAAGACAGTGTCTCTAAATTGTGGCACGGATGTCTACTGTTAGCAAAAAAATTTTAACTGGGGCAGGGGGCTGAATTCACAAGGAAGTTAAAGTATTAATATACTTCATTATGCCTGCCAGTAGAAACATATTGGTTGGCAGATTAATGTAAACATAACACAATGATTAAACCACTTAACATAGAAAATACACTAGTGCACATACATGCATATGTACAGTACAGGAAACTTCTATTTATGGCTTTACACTTAGATAGTATATCTGTGCTTCATTAGGTAGGACCCTAATATATCTCAAAACAGTCTCCACAGCTGTGAGCTTTAAAAAGCAAGCTTGGAGGGTAGAACTTTCCAAAAGGTTTTTTGTTCTTCTACAACAGTGGTGAAATGTTGGGATCACCCTGCACGGCTCGACCTTAAGGAGAAGGAGCTGTGGCATTGAGAAGCTGGTAAACAGCTGGACATCTGCACGGCTCGGCCTTGAGGAGAAGGAGCTGTGGTAAACAACTAAGAGGAAGCAAAGTAGCGTGTGGACACCTGCAGGCAGCGAATCCTGACTGTGGAGAAGTGTGTGGACTGTGTGTGGTAACCAACCAGGACGTATTTTGTGGTGCGTGAAAGAGCTGTAACTGCATAAAAAGCGGACACTTGTGGCAATAAAGGTCTTTGGCCTGAAACCCCGCCAGAGTTCGTGCCCTGTTACTCCACAAATGGCGCCCGAACAGGGACACGAATCATAGGAAGAGATGACTGGTGGAGTAGCCCACCTGAGGAGAAAATGGCAGCGGACCAGAGCTGCAGGGAAAAATAGCAGCGGACCAGAGAGCTGCAGGGAAAAATAGCAGCGGACCAGAGCTGCAGTCCAGATGAATAATCACCAAAGAGGTGAGCAGCTGGGGACATTAAGTAATAGGGTCGCAAATATCTTCAGAAGAAAAAGCAATCCTTTGTATTATAGTAAAAATTTTGAAGAAAAGGGGGATTACTTATGATGAACAAACTTTGCGATTATTGTTAGCATTTTTGAAGAGCCAGGGGCTAGCAGCAGACTCTGCAACAGTTTTTGAGCTAGATACTTGGGAGAAAGCAGGGAAATTGGTGTTTGAGGCAGCCTCTAAAGGGGATCATACGGCTGTGAAAGTGTTAACAACCTGGCGAATAGTCAGAGACTCTATAAAGGCGATAAAATCAAAGTGGAGGGTGGCGGCAGCAGCTGCCGCTGCCACAGCCTCAGGAGAGAAGGGAGGCCGAGCTGGGGATGATGAGAATGAGTGACCCCCGCCCGCGCTCCCCACCCACACCCCCATCCCACCGCTAATGCAACCAATGGAGGTGGTGAGTCCTCCTTGGTCCCTGCCTCCTGACCTGGAACATGAGCGCTGGTTGCCCGTGCCGCAACAGGAGGGGGCTGCCTGGGATGATCCTTCCCCCAAGTCAAGAAAAGACCCTGCCCAACATCGGCAAAGCATGAGACAAGAGGCCTTGGCAGAGGGGGAGGGGATGGAGCGAAGTGGGTACCGGACAGGTCGGTACGGCCGGCAGTAAAACCAGAAGATCCCATCACACGTCCCAGGAACGCAGAGTCTGACTCCAACGTACCGCCAGCTGACGCTTTTGCTCTTTTGTATGGGGAATAACGGCTCATTGACCGTCTCAGTGGCACTCCCTGGACGTTCAAGAGCAGGAACTTCAGTATGCCATATATATAAAATGGTATTGTGGGTTTGTTCTATGTCATTGTAATCATTGTCACAAAAGTATCATTTCTTTTGCAGGGAATCGAAGAGTACATTTGAATAAGATACTCTCCCCACGATGTATACAGTGTAACAGAGTTGGGGGGATAGAGAATTTTGGGTATATTCGGTGTTTCTAGCGGTATCATTGTAACCAAGGTGGTAGGGAATTAAAATAAAATAGGGTTAGAAAATAGGTTTGTGAATTTGTAGCAAGTTGTAACTATTAGAACATTATGCACCAGCAATGCTGCTCGAGAACCCACCTAACCCTTCCCATCTTGATTTAATTATCAAGGAGTTAAGTGTAACATTGTGATCATGATATTATGTTTTGTTCTAATAACAAGTAGTCAGAAAGAAGGAACACCTTGGTCAGTTCTACGGTCCGGTGGGTAGGTAATTATTCATTCTATAGTCTTGTCTTAAAACAAAGGACTGTGGGGTGAATGATTGCATATTGGACCGACAGCCCGTGAAGGTCTATTTAGTGTTGCCAAGCTTAAGTGAACTTTGTAGGACAGGTAATTCCGGCAGGGGGAGATCGCGACCACCGACTCAGAGACCACCCACTCAAGAAACCCTCCGACTCAAAAGATTAAGGAAGTAAAATCCCAAGAAATAATAGTGAGCATGCGTGGTCATTTACATGGTAGGTGAGGAATACTTAACCAATCATTGTATGGACACTTGATGAATATGTATTAATCTTGTAATCATAGGCCTATAAATGTTTGATTTTTGAACTGATCGACGAACACGATTTAGGAGGAGCTATCCCCCGTGTTCCCGGCGCCGTGAATAAAGAATGCCTGCCTTTTAACACTACATTGGTGTTACGAGGTTTATTCCCGATTTCGGTGACATCATTAGAGGAACATGGAAAGCTTTTAGGGCAAAGCGCTCTATAACTACAAATCCTTTGGTAAGATATAATATTGGTTTTCATAGTTTTGTACAAGCGCTTTTTCCATCGCTAGGAGTAGTTTCCATCGCTAGGAGTAGTTCAGCTAAAATTGTTTGCCTTGTAACATTCTGCTATTGGCTTAAGCATAGTTGATATGTGACTGCTGGATTATGGTAAGATGCCATGTGAACAAAGCCTACGAACCAATAGACGGGACGGCTGTGGTGCGTGCAGCACGTCTGGCCGGCGGGCAGATGCGCCATAGGCTCCCTGTGTTAAAAGGTGACAACTGAGGTGAGTTTTGATGCTCGCTGGCCACGTGTGTTGAAACTTGTTCCTCTGCAAATGTGTAAATACCAGGATTTCCCGAAGGGCAGTGGGCCGGTGTACGGCAAGGCCACCGTTGCCTCTGTGGGGACGCCCACGTAAAGCTGGCACCTACCGACTGCTGGGCTGAGTTCGCGGCACAGGACGATACAAGAATGTACAGAGGGTCCACCTTCCTCACAGTCCTCGGGTTGTGAATGATCCATCAGGTTTTGTTTATAGATAAACAAAAAGGGGGAGATGTTGGTGTAACCAAGGTGGTAGGGAATTAAAATAAAATAGGGTTAGAAAATAGGTTTGTGAATTTGTAGCAAGTTGTAACTATAAGAACATTATGCACCAGCAATGCTGCTCGAGAACCCACCTAACCCTTCCCATCTTGATTTAATTATCAAGGAGTTAAGTGTAACATTGTGATCATGGTATTATGTTTTGTTCTAATAACAAGTAGCTAGAAAGAAGGAACACCTTGGTCAGTTCTACGGTCCGGTGGGTGGGTAATTATTCATTCTATAGTCTTGTCTTAAAACAAAGGACTGTGGGGTGAATGATTGCATATTGGACCGACAGCCCGTGAAGGTCTATTTAGTGTTGCCAAGCTTAAATGAACTTAGAAGGAAAGGTAATTCCGGCAGGGGGAGATCGCGACCACCGACTCAGAGACCATCCACTCAAGAAACCCTCCGACTCAAAAGATTAAGGAAGTAAAATCCCAAGAAATAATAGTGAGCATGCGTGGTCATTTACATGTGAGGCGAGGAATATTTAACCAATCATTGTATGGAAACTTGATGAATATGTATTAATCTTGCCTATAAATGTTTGATTTTTGAACTGATCGACGAACACGATTTAGGAGGAGCTATCCCCCGTGTTCCCGGCGCCGTGAATAAAGAATGCCTGCCTTTTAACACTACATTGGTGTTACGAGGTTTATTCCCGATTTCGGTGACATTGGGATCACCCTGCATGGCTCGACCTTAAGGAGAAGGATCTATGGCATTGATCTGCACAGCTCGACCTTAAGGAGAAGGAGCTGTGGCACTGAGAAGCTGGTAAACAGCTGGACGTCTGCAGGGCTCGGCCTTGAGGAGAAGGAGCTGTGGTAAACAACTAAGAGGAAGCAAAGGAACATGTGGACACCTGCAGGCAGCGAATCCTGACTGTGTGAGAAGTGCGTGGACTGTGTGTGGTAACCAACCAGGACGTATTTTGTGGCGTGTGAAAGAGCTGTAACTGCATAAAAAGCGGACACTTGTAGCAATAAAGGTCTTTGGCCTGAAACCCCGCCAGAGTCCATGCCCTGTTACTCCACAGTGAAAGACCAGTTTATTGATGGGCCTTTTTCAGAAGCAGAAACCTAGGATTATGGGAGTCATGTGCTTTAATTTCTTCTTATGATAATATTTGGACTCCCACATGTGCTTATTTTGGGTGTTTGTGCCTGAGGTTTGTTGAGCGTATATGAATATTGTTCACATAAAATAGTTATCAGTATCAAAGTGGTATTTGTGCTGCTTCTGGAATGTTTCCATTTTCTTCAGTAAGCCTATTTCGGGCAGTCTTTGGGTTTGATTTCTCTGAATTTTACTTCTAGATATGCAGTCATTTAGGAAGGATGCAAATTTTGTGCTATGACTACATTCTTTTTTTTTTTTTCCAAAAGAAAGAATTTTCAAGGATTTCTCAAATTGCTAAACCTGCAGATTGTGGAAGACAGAATCTAGAATATGTAAATTTAGCCAACAAGAAGACAGAAAATGATATTAGATAAAATTTTATGGGTGAACAGCTTAGGTGGGTAAATATTGGATTAAATGCAGAGGGTAGTGGTTAATGGGTCATACTCTACCGAGAAACTGATAACAAGTAAAGAACCATGGCTCTGTCCTGGGATCTATCCCACTTAACATCTTTCTCAATGACCGGAGGTGGTGAGAGAGTGCTTGCTCCTCAGACTGGCAGGTGACATCAAACTGGGGGGACCAGCCGACATGCTGGATAGAAGGGCTGCCATCCAGAGGGACCTGGGCAGGCTGGAGGAATAGGCCTTGTGCAGTTCAGCCCAGAAAAACACCAAGCCCTGCCCCTGGGAAGGCAGAACCCTAGGCAGCAGTCCAGTCTGGGCACTGCCTGCTTGGGCAGCAACTCTGCAGAAAAATCCCTGGAGCTCTGGGGATAGTGAGCTTCACAGGAGCCAACTTGGGGCCAGCAGCATCCAGCGCTGTAGGAGTAGGAGCAGCACAGCTAGGAGATGGAGGGTTGTGAGGATCCCTTTCAACTCCACACATCTTAGACCACACCTAAATGCTGAATCATCTGGTTTGGGCTCTCTAGTCCCGGAGAGACACTGCCAAGCTGGTATGAGCCCAGTGAAGACCCTCCAGGATGCTCAGGGACTGAAGCACCTGCCCTGCGAAAGGAGCCTGAGGCATGGGGCTGTTTCTGCCTGGAGAAGGGAAGGCTTTGAGAGCACCTCAGAGTAGCCTTCCCCTACCTATGACCTGCACGTTGGGAAGATGGAGCCAGGCTCTTGGCAGCCTGACGGTAGCACGAGAGGCAGTGGGCATACACTGAAATAAGACAAGTTCAGATTGGAGATAAAGGGAAACCTTTTTCCCCATGGGGACAGTCCAGAGTGGAGCAGGTTGTCCAGAGTGGAGCAGGTTGTCCAGAGAGGCTGTGTGGTCTGCATCCTTGGAGGTTTTCAAGACCAGGCTAGAAAAAGCCCTGAGCCACATGGTCTGACTTCCTCAGTGACGGTGTTTTCAGTAGAAGGTCAGACCGGGAACCTCCTGACGTCCTTTCTGACTTCAATCACTCCATGTTAAAAGGACAATAGGATCATAGAATCATAGAATAGTGTGGGAGGGGAGGGACCTTTTAAGGTTATCTAGTCCAATCCCCCTGCAGTGAGCAGGGACATCTTCAACTAGATCAGGTTGCTCAGAGCCCCATCCAGCCTGACCTGGAATGTTTCTAGGGATGGGGCATCTACTGCCTCTCTGGGCAACCTGTGCAAGGGTTTCACCACCCTCATTGCGAAAAATTCCTTCCTGATATCTAGTCTAAATCTATCCTCTTTTAGTTTAAAACCATTACCCCTTGTCCTATTGCAACAGGACCTGCTAAAAAGTCTGTCCCCATCTTTCTTATAAGCCCCCTTTAAGTACTGGAAGGCTGCAATAAGGTCTCCTTGGAGCCTTCTCTTCTCTGGGCTGAACAACCCCAACTTTCTCAGCCTGTCCTCATAGGAGAGGTGTTCCATCCTTCTGATAATTTTTGTGGCCCTCCTCTGGACCTGCTCCAACAGGTCCATGTCTTTCCTGTGCTGAGGGCTCCAGAGCTGGACGCAGTACTCCAGGTGGGGTCTCACCAGAGCGGAGTAGAGGGGCAGAATCACCTCCCTTGACCTGCTGGCCACGCTTCTTTTGATGCAGCCCAGGATACAGTTGGCCTTCTGGGCTGCGAGCACACATTGTCGGCTCATGTCCAGCTTTTCATCTCCCAGTACTCCCAAGTCCTTCTCGTCAGGACTGCTCTCAATCCTTTCATCCCCCAGCCTGTATTGATACCCGGGGTTTCCCCGGCCCAGGTGCAGGACCCTGCACTTGGCCTTGTTGAACCTCATGAGGTTCACAAGGGCCCATTCCTCGAGCTTGTCCAGGTCACTCTGGATGGCATCCCATCCCTCAGGCATGTCAACCATACCACTCAGCTTGGTGTCATCTGCAAACTTGCTGAGGGTGCACTCAATCCCAGTGTCTATGTCATTGATGAAGATATTAAAGAGTACTGGTCGCAGTATGGACCCCTGAGGGACACTGCTCATCACGGATCTCCATCTGGACATTGAGCCATTGACCACTACCCTCTGGATGCGACCATCCAACCAATTCCTCATCCACCGAATAGTCCACCCATCAAATCCATATCTCTCCAATTTAGAGAGAAGGTTGTTGTGGGGGAATGTGTCAAAGGCCTTACAGAATTCCAGATAGATGACATTGGTAGCTCTTCCCTTGTCCACTGTGTGGAATAATTGCTGGGGGGCAATTTAGAAATTAAATTTATATTCACGCTCTAAGAACAGCATTGAAACCGGGTGAAACATAGCTAATGTACAATGAGTCTGTACCATGGCAATTCCCTAGACAACCCTAGATGTTGGCACCATCAGGGGAACTTGGTGTGCTGACTCTGGGAGAAATTGCATGGAGGGTGGAGCGGAGTGGAGACGTCGCGGCCACGCTCTGTGATTACGAGGGAATCTAAAGGTACACAGTGTACATTAATAAGATGCACATTCAATGCCCTGGGTCAGTAGTCTGTCAACTTTTGATGAAATGCTGTACTTGGAGTGAACTTTGCTTATTATAATATCATTATAATACCAAAACGCACACCCCTCTCAAAAGTTACCCACCTCCCAAGGTGCGACCACTCCTCAATGAGCTTGCACACTGAATTTTTCCTAGTCTGTGCCTTTAAACGTGAAGTGAGAGAATTTTGGACCAATCCTGATAAAGGTACGTATGACTAGAGTCACTCAAGCTCCACCTGCAAAGTAAAACACTATAAAATAGTTTGAAAAGAGCTGGATGTCAGGGAAGACACCATCACTCCTGACCTTTAGGATCCGCCGACAGGCTGACCCTCTCTTCCCCCCACTGGGATGCCTTTGGGTAAGATTTGAACACTCGGCTATCCTGAGTGAGTCCCCAGGAACTTTAGGAATCTCTATATAGAGCTGTTTTATTACCCCACGCGTGTGTAACCCGGCCGTATTTAATTTATTGCACGTGCTTTGCAGACAGTGAATTTATCAACGGCAATCCAAAAGAACTTGTGCATCTGTTGTTTCAATAAATCACACTATTGATTGACTCAGCCGAGTGTGTTGTCCCTGAATGCGACCATACCTTTGAGTGTGGCCGTGTGAATTCAGGAGGTGTCCGGCTGAGCAGGTAGTGTGATGTTAATAGTGCATCCGGACCCGTGATAGTCCAACGAAGGTGTTGGGCGTGACCAGACTACTAACGCTGACTTTGGGCATCACTCAGAACCTAAGCTCAGCCGCCCCCAGTCCCTCTGATATCTGAGGATCGACTGGAACGCAAGGGGGTTTAGTTTCTACCAAATTGCTCTGCCTCTTAATGCAACACACTGATGTGGTCACTCCATCATAGAAGGCCACTAGGTTGGTCAGGCAGGACTTGCCCTTGGTGAAGCCATGCTGGCTGTCTTAAATCACCTCCCTGTCCTCCATGTGCCTTAGCATAGCTTCTAGGAGGATCTGTTCCATGATCTTCCCAGGCACAGAGGTGAGGCTGACTGGTCAATAGTAAGAGACCTTCCTCCTCCAACAAAAAGCAGTGATTTAAGGACTGAAGTAGAAGGAACTGTTTCACATGGCAGCTTCCACACTTCATTAACAGCCAAGACAGAGCTTTCACATCAATCCTTTTCTGTGAACACCCAGATGAGACAGAAGGCTCCACAATCATACCTGCTGGTTCCACCTAGTTCCCTGGAAAGTTTGAAAACTTTGTGCATTTTCAAAAGAACTTTGTACTCTAAGATAAGACTGCACTTTGATTCTTCAGGCTACACTGGCATTTCTAAGCATTATTTATGTGGAACTATATAATTGGTTGATGGGCTGAGGTTGGTTGAATGACTGATATTTCAGTTGAGTATATATAATGTAATACAGAATACTAAAAAGTTAGTGCCATGAGAATCTGTATACATATTGGAGTGATATGAAAAAATAGCGCTTGGGGAAAAACAAACACATAAAATAGGAATTCAGCATTACTTTACTTTTAAAGGCTAATTTAATTACCTGAAAATACATTTTTATTTTATATGTAAAAATTATGACACATACAAACTATATATTTATGTATATTACGCCATTTCGGCGAAGCCACCAAGGCAAAGGGCTCCGGAGCAGAGGATCGCGCCGGGGGACCCTTCCTAAAGCGGCAAAACCGCGGCAAAACCGCGAAGGTGAAAGCGCTGGGAGAGGGTGCCCCAGCCCCGCCCCGAGCCGGCAGAACAGGCTCCTGACGAGCGGCAGCTCTGACTCAGCGTGGGCGGGGAGAAGAGCGGCGGCGGCCAAAGCCCCTCACCTACAAGAGCAGCCCCAGGGAGTGCAGCGGGTCAGTTTGCGCGGCAGTTCACCCAGGTAGGGCATGTGGGCAGGGTGCAGTCTGCCCCTGGCGCTAGAGGCCCTCTCGATGAGTGGTCATCGCCTTCCCAGAAGAGGCCCAGCTATGGTTTCCACTCGGCTGAAAGCCGTGGACAGAAGGAATGTGGTGACCCAGACAGAGCTCCCACTCAAGCATGTGGCTGTCCAGGTGTCTGGCTGCAGGGAGTGCCTGAGCCTGTCACTTGTGCTGGAGGCCAGTGGAGACAACACCTGTGTGCGATGTGACCAGGTGAGTGACCTGCTCAGCCTGGTGGCAGAGCTGAAAGAGGCAGTGGAGAGGCTGAGGAGTATCAGGGAGTGTGAGAGGGAGACAGATTGGTGGAGCCACACCCTGCTGTCGCTGAGGCAGCAGGTGGAGGCTCCACAAGCAGGAGAGAATCTCCTACCCTTTTGCTGCTGAGCGGAAGGAGGGGAGCTAAGAGATGAGGGGGAATAGAAACAGGTCCCTGCTTGGGGTGGCAGGTGAATCCCCTCCTAGCCTCCCTGACTTTCCCAGCTGCCCTTACACAACAGACATGGGGCTCTGGAACTTGAGGGCCAGGCACATAAGGATATACATGAAGGTCCATCCAGGGGGTTGCCTAGGGTAAGTCGGTCAGCCTCATGCATTATGACTTCCTCTGTTAAGAAAAAAAGGAGGGTAGTTGTTGTAGGCGATTCTCTCCTGAGGGGAACAGAGCGCCCAATGTGCCTAGTGGATGAGGGAAAGGCTGTGGATGTTGTCTCCCTGGACTTTAGTAAAGCCTTTGACAGCATCTCCCACAGCATTCTCCTGGAGAAACTGGCGGCTCGTGGCTTAGACAGGTTTACTCTTCGCTGGGTGAGGAACTGGCTGGATGGCCGAGCCCAGAGAGTTGTGGTGAATGGTGTTCAATCCGGCTGGTGGCCGGTCACAAGCGGTGTTCCCCAGGGCTCGGTTCTGGGGCCGGTCTTGTTCAATATCTTTATCGATGATCTAGATGAGGGGATCGAGTGCTCCCTCAGTAAGTTTGCAGATGACACCAAGCTGGGTGGGAGTGTTGATCTGCTGGAGGGTAGGAGGGCTCTGCAGAGGGATCTGGACAGGCTGGATCAATGGGCTGAGGTCAACTGTATGAGGTTTAATAAGGCCAAGTGCAGGGTCCTGCACTTTGGCCACAACAAGCCCATGCAACGCTACAGGCTTGGGGAGGAGTGGCTGGAGAGCAGCCTGGCGGAAAAGGACCTGGGGGTGCTGGTTGACAGCCAGCTGAACATGAGCCGGCAGTGTGCCCAGGTGGCCAAGAAGGCCAACAGAGTCCTGGCCTGTATCAGAAAAAGTGTGGCCAGCAGGAGTAGGGAAGTGATTGTGCCCCTGTACTCGGCACTGGTGAGGCCGCACCTTGAATACTGTGTTCAGTTTTGGGCCCCTCACTACAAGAAGGATGCTGAGGTGCTGGAGCATGTCCAGAGAAGGGTAATGAAGCTGGTGAGGGGTCTGGAGCACAAGTCTGATGAGGAGCAGCTGAGGGAACTGGGGTTGTTCAGTCTGGAGAAGAGGAGGCTGAGGGGAGACCTTATCGCTCTCTACAACTACCTGAAAGGGGGTTGTGGTGACGAGGGCGCTTGTCTCTTCTCCCAAGTAACCGGTGATAGGACAAGAGGAAATGGCCTCAAGTTGTGCCAGGGGAGGTTTAGATTGGATATTAGGAAAAATTTCTTCACTGAGAGGGTGGTCAGGCATTGGAACAGGCTGCCCAGGGACGTGGTGGAGTCACCACCTCTGGAAGTGTTCAAAAAACGTGTGGATGTAGTGCTTCAGGACATGGTTTAGGGAACATGGTGGTGCTGGATTAATGGTTGGACTTGATGATCTTGAAGGTCCTTTCCAACCTAGTGATTCTGTGATACTGTGACCAGACCCAACCCACAGGGAAGTCTGCTACCTCCCTGAGGCCCCGGTGAGATATGTTACTAGGAAACTCCCTGTTCTGGTACGGCCCACTGATTACTACCTGCTTGACCTGCTGTTTACGCACAGAGGGCTGGTGGGAGATGTGGTGGTCAGAGGCCATCTTGGGCTTAGCGACCATGACATGACAGAATTCTCAATTCTTAGTGAAGTGAGGAGGGGAGTCAGCAAAACCACTACCATGGACTTCTGGAGGGCAGACTTTGGCCTGTTCAGGACACTGGTTGAGAGAGTCCCTTGGGAGGCAGTCGTGGAGGGCAAAGGGGTCCAGGAAGGCTGGACAGTCTTCAAGAAGGAAAACTTAAAGGTGCCAGAGCAGGTAATCCATGTGCCATAAGACGAGCTGGCAAGGAAGACAACCGGCCTGGCAGAACAGGGAGCTTTTGCTGGGACTCAGGGAAAAGAGGAGAGTTTATCACTTTTGGAAGAAGGGGCAGGCTACTCAAGAAGAGTACAAGGATCTTGTTAGGTCATGTAGAGAGAAAATTAGAAAAGCAGAGGCCCAGCTAGAACACAGTCTGGCCAAGGTTGTAAGGAATAACAAAAAATGGTTTTAGAAAAAAATGTTTTTTACAAAAAGAGAGCCAAGGAGAATCTCCATCCCTTATTGGATGCAGAGGGGGAACATTGTCACCAAGGATGAGGAAAAGGCTGAGGTACTTAATGCCGCCTTTGCCTCAGTCTTTAATAGCCAGACCAGGTATCCTCAGGGTATTCAGCCCCCTGAGCTGGAAGACAGGGATGGAGAGCAGAATAAACTCCCCATAATCCAGGAGGAAGCAGTTAATGACCTGCTATGCCACCTGGATACCCACAAGTCTATGGGACCTGATGGGATCCGCCCAAGAGTCCTGAGGGAGCTGGCGGAAGAGCTTGCCAAGCCACTGTCCATCATTTATCAGCAGTCCTGGTTAACAGGGGAGGTCCCAGAAGACTGGAGGCTTGCCAGTGTGACACCCATCTTCAAGAAGGGCCGGAATGAGGATCCCAGGAACTACAGGCCTGTCAGCCTGACCTCGGTACCAGGGAAGATCATGGAGCAGTTCATCCTGAGGGCGCTCACAGGGCATGTGCAGGACAACCAAGGGATCAGGCCCAGCCAGCGTGGGTTCATGAAAAGCAGGTCCTGCTTGACCAACCTGATTTCCTTCTATGGCCAGGTGACCTGCCTAGTGGATGAGGGAAAGGCTATGGACGTTGTCTACCTGGACTTTAGTAAAGCCTTTGACAGCGTCTCCCACAGCATTCTCCTGGAGAAACTGGCAGCTCGTGGCTTAGACAGCTGTACTCTTCACTGGGTAAAAAACTGGCTGGATGGCCGAGCTCAGAGAGTTTTGGTGAACGGAGTTAAATCCAGCTGGCAGCTGGTCACAAGTGGTGTTCCCCAGGGCTCGGTTTTGGCGCCGGTCTTGTTCAATATCTTTGTTGATGACCTGGATGAGGGAATCGAGTGCTCCCTCAGTAAGTTTGCAGATGACACCAAGTTGGGTGGGAGTGTTGATCTGCTGGAGGGTAGGAAGTCTCTGCAGAGGGATCTGGACAGGCTGGATTTATGGGCAGAGGTCAATTTTATGAGGTTTAATAAGGCCAAGTGCTGGGTCCTGCACTTGGGTCACAACAACCCCATGCAATGCTACAGGCTTGGGGAAGAGTGGCTGGAGAGCTGCCCAGCAGAAAAGGACCTGGGGGTGCTGGTTGACAGCTGGCTGAATATGAGCCAGCAGTGTGCCCAGGTGGCCAAGAAGGCCAACAAGCGTCCTGGCCTGTATCAGAAATAGTGTGGCCAGCAGGAGTTGGGAAGTGATTGTACCCCTGTCCTCGGCACTGGTGAGGCCGCACCTCAAATACTGTGTTCCATTTTGGGCCCCTCACTACTAGAAGGACACTGAGGTGCTGGAGTGTGTCTAAAAAAGTGCAATGAAGCTGGTGAGGCGTCTGGAGCAGAAGTCTTATGAGGAGCGGCTGAGGGAACTGGGGTTGTTCAGTCTGGAGAAGAGGAGGCTGAGGGGAGACCTTATCTCTCTCTACAACTACCTGAAAGGGGGTTGTGGCGAGGTGGGTGTTGGTCTCTTCTCCCAAGTAACTAGTGATAGGACGAGAGGAAATGGCCTCAACTTGTGCCAAGGGAGGTTTAGATTGGATATTAGGAAAAATTTCTTTATTGAGAGATTGGTCTAGCATTGGAACTGGCTGCCCAGGGAGGTGGTGGAGTCTCCATCATTGGAAGTATTCAAAAAACATGTAGACTTGACACTTCGGGATATGGTTTAGTGAGCATGGTTGCGTTGGGTGATGGTTGGACTTGATGATCTTAAAAGTCTTTTTCAACCTTAATGATTCTGTGATTCTGTGATTCATTGCCTCTTGTCTTTTCACTGGATACCACTGAAAAGAGCCTGGCTCCATCTTCTTTGCACACTCCCTTCAGGTATTTCACATTCACTGCTACTAGAGCCTGTGATCCTATTTGTTCTTCTGAGGGCCATGCATTTGCTTGCTTTTTAATTCAGTCGAGAAGAAGCCTGCTTGCATCTACATTATTTAGTGATTTCTAAGGTCAAATATTTAGCAAGCACTCTGTATGCATACTGTGTTCAGTATGGCTAAAGCTATCCCTGTCATAATTCCGGGGGAATATAATGACAAGAACTTCAAAATGTTTAGTCACTATATTATGGGAATGACTGCAGAGGTTTTTTCTCTTTCATTTGGGACAGTTGTTTCTCTTAGGCAGCAATGGTTTTGAATCTTGAATAGGTCCTCATGTGCCATACTATTTACAGTAAATGGAGAGATGGTGATCTAAAGTGAATCCAATAAGGTTTAATTTTATCTTTTTTTGGTCTCTTTAGCATATATAAACATAAATTCCATATCAAGGAGAAAACAGCTTATTTTCCCGCTGTATATCTGCTTTCTTGGCCAAGTAAATAAATTTATACTTTTTTGGAAGATGTTGTGTTTTGAAGAAACAAGCACCTTCTTCCAAACTGAATCATCAACACTCAAGGTAGCCCATGGGCATCAGCTTCCATGGATATGTAGACAGCCCACCTACAGTAACTAGTTTACAATGCCTACAGGTAGCTCATCTGTTCAGTTACAGTTCACTGCTTGATTGCATCATGTCCTCTGTATGAAAATCATATCATCACATTGTTATAAAAACTTGTTGATAAAACTTCATTCTCCCTTTTTGTTGTTCTGCAATGTCAAGTGGTTGATTGCACTTCAGAAAAGGGACTCTAGTTATATTCTTTCTACTTACAGTATTGTCCTGGTTTCAACCAGACTAGAGCTGGTTTTCTTCACAGAAGTTAGTGTGAGGCTATATTTTGGATTTGGGATGAGAAACTGTTGATAAGGTGATGATGTTTTGAGTTGTTGCTGAGCAGTCAAGGACAGTCCAGCTTCTCGTGCTGGCCTGTTAGCAAGGAGGCTGGGGGTGCATTTGTAGCTGGGAGGGGACACAGCCAGGACGGCTGACCCAGACTGGTCAAAGAGATATTCCCTACCATACAACATCATGCCCAGTACATAAACTGGAGTTGGCCAGGGGGCAGAAATCGCTGCTCGGGGACAAGCTATCGATCTCCAGGTGGTGAGCAATTGCTGCATTGGGCGTTACTTGTTCTTGTACATTCCTCTGTCGGTATTATTATTATTGTTGTTATCATTGTTGTTTCTTTCTCTCTTGCTGTCCTATTAAACTGTTTTTATCTCAACCCACGAGGTTTTTTTTCCAATTCTCTCCCCCGTCCCACTGTGGGAGGGGGAGTGAGCAAGCGGCTGCGTGGTGCTTAGTTGCCGGCTGGGGCTAAACCACGACAAGTATTGAAGTATTAGCTTAAATTTTGATGTAGGCTTTCATTCAAGATATGCTTATGTTGTGATTTAACCCAGCAGGCAGCTAAACACCACACAGCTGTTAGCTTACTCCCCCACTGCCCCAGCGGCATAGGGGAGAGACTTGGAAAAAAAAAAAAAAAGTAAAATTCGTGGGTTAAGATAAAGAAAGTTTAATAGGAGAGAAAACAAAGGAAAAATAATAATGATAAAAGAATAATGATAAAAGGATATACAAAGTAAGTGAAGGCTGTGTAGCCTCCCAGCTTCCCGTGCACCCCCTGCCTTCTCCCTGGCACACCAGAACATAGGACAGTGAGAAGTCCTTGACTGCTTAGCAACTAAAAACATCAGTATGTTATCAATACTATTTTTCGTCCCAAATCCAAAACAGCACTATACCAGCTACAACTAAGAAAACTAACTCTATCACAGCTAAAACCAGGACAGTATCCATCCCTTATTCCATACCATCTACATCATGCCCATGTCCTACACTTTCCAATACCTTCTAATTAATCACTATCACTTTCCCTGTCTTTTGATATGTACACACTCATATCATTCTCTTAGTTTATGGGCCATCCCTCTAAAAAGTCCATTGAGTTCATCTGGTCCATGACTTTGGGCTCCATCTGTCATTACAGTCTCTCGGGGCAAGAGAAGTGGTTTGTGGGTTGTTGCATGTTTAAGACAGTTCTGGTTCCAGCACCATTGCACTTTGCTCAGTTTCATTAAAGTTCATTCTTTATTAATCTGGGTGGTTATTACCATAATACCATTAATATGGCATATAGCAACCATAGTAGTAATGACATGTAGTATTACATAGCAATTGACATCATACAATTCAAATCATTGGCTATTCTCCCCCAGAATCAAAACTCCTTGAGGTACACATCGGACTTCCCCATCCTCCCGCATCACTGTCATGGTTTGGCCCCAGCAGGCAAGTAAACACCATGCAACTGCTCGCTCACTCCTCCACAGTGAGACAAGGGAGAGAATCGGAAGAGTAAAAGTGAGAAAACTCATGGTTTGAGATAAGGACAGTTTAATAGGTAAAGCAAAAGCCGCACACGCAAGCAAAGCAAAACAAGGAATTCATTCACTACTTCCATCAGCAGGCAGGTGTTCAGCCATCTCCAGGGATGCAGGGATGTAATGGTTTCTTGGGAAGACAGATGCCATAACTCCCAACGTCCCTCCACCCCTTCTTTCTTCTTCGTCCCAACATTATATACTGAGCATGATGTCATATGGTATGGAATATCTCTTTGGTCAGCCTGGGTCAGCTGTCCTGGCTGCGTCCCCTCCCAGCTTCCTGTGCACCTCCAGCCTACTTGCTAGCAGGCCAGCATGAAAAGCTGGACTGTCCTTGACTACTTAGCAACAACTCAAAACATGATCACATTATCAACATTTTTTCATCCCAAATCCAAAACATAGCCTCACACTAGCTCCTATGAAGAAAATTAACTCTATCCTGGCTGAAACCAGGACAATCACCCACCAAGTGCACCCTGGTCCCTGAGCAAAAGCAATCCCATGAAATGATTTGCCTTTGCCTGAGGCAGGAATAACTCAGACTGTCTTCCCCAGCATACATTTACGTGCACCACAGGGACTGTATCCCCTTCTACAGAACGTAAAAATTTTGATTGGGCAGGGACAGCTCGATTGGCAGATTCCCTAGTGTTGACTAACCAGGTGGCTTTTGCTAAATGTTTATCCCAATGTCAGAATGTCCCATCACCCATTGCTCTCAGGGTAGTCTTTAGCAGTCCATTGTATCATTCGATTTTCCGAGAGGCTGGTGCATGATAGGGGATGTGATTCAATGCCATGCTCTTTGGCCCAGGTGTCTATGAAGTTATTTCAGGAGTGAGTCCCATTGTCGGACTCAATTCTTTCAGGGGTGCCATGTCGCCATAAGACTTGCTTTTCAAGGCCCAGGACAGTGTTCTGGGAGGTGGCATGGGGCATGGGATATGTTTCCAGCCATCCGGTGGTTGCTTCCACCACTGTGAGCACATGGCGCTTGCCTTGGCGAGTTTGTGGGAGTGCAATGTAATCAATCCTCCAGGCCTCCCCATATTTGTATTTCAGCCATTGTCCTCCATACCAGAGGGGCTTTAACCGCTTGGCTTGTTTGATCGCAGCACACGTTTCACATTCATGGATAACCTGTGCAATACTGTCCATGGTCAAATGCTCCCCTTGATCATGAGTCCATCTGTATGTTGCATGTCTTCATTGATGGCCTGAGGTTTTATGGGCCCACTGAGCTATAAATAATTCACCCTTATGTTGCCAGTCCAGATCCACCTGAGCCACTTCAATCTTAGCAGCCTGATCCACCTGATGGTTGTTTTGATCTTCTTCAGTGGCCCGACTCTTGGGTATGTGGGCATCTACGTGACGTACTTTTACGACCAGATTCTATAACCAAGCAGTAATATCGAACTCCTTCATATGCTGCCAATATCTCTTTTTTGTTTGGAGAGTAGTGGGCCTCGGATCCTCTGTATCCCCAACTCCAAAACCCTAGGGGTCAACCTCAAGTCTCCCCTGATACTTTCTGCCAAAGTCTCCAGGTAGGATCATTCTCCCTGGCTGCAGTGTAGAGCACATTTCTAACATCTTGTCCTGTTCGGACTGGCCCAAGGGCTACTGTCTGAACTATCTCCTGCTTAATTTGTTCCAAGGCTTGTCATTGCTCAGGGCCCCATTTGAAATGGTTCTTCTTCCGGGTCACTTGATAAAGAGGGCTTACAATCAGACTGTAATTTGGAATATGCATTCTCCAGAAACCCACAACACCTAAGAAAGCTTGTGTTTCCTTTTTGCTAGTTGGTGGAGACATAGCTGTTATATTGTTGATCAAATCCATTGGGATCTGATGACGTCCATCTTGCCATTTTATTCCTAAAAACTGTATCTCCTGTGCAGGCCCCTTGACCTTACTTTGTTTTATCGCAAAAATGTCTTTCAGAAGGATTTGAATTATTTTCTTCCCTTTCTCAAAAACTTCTTCTGATGTGTTGCCCCATACAATGATGTCATCAATGTATTGCAGGTGCTCTGGAGCTTCACCCTGTTTCAATGCAGTCTGGATCAGCCCATGGCAAATGGAAGGGCTGTACTGGATGCCCCTCCAAGTGAAAGCAAACTGTGGCCAGCACTCTGCTGCCAAAGGGATTGAGAAAAACGCGTTAGTGATATCAGTTGTGGCGTACTACTTGGCTGCCTTTGACTCCTGTTCATACTGAAGTTCTAGCCTGTCCAGCACAGCAGCACTCAGTGGTGGCATAACTTCATTCAGACCACAATAGTCTATTGTCAGTCTCCACTCGCCATTAGACTTTTGCGCTGGCCATATGGGGCTGTTAAAGGGTGAGCGAGTCTTGCTGATCACTCCTTGGCTCTCCAGCCGACGAATCAGCTCATGGATGGGGATCAGGGAGTCTCTGTTGGTACCATATTGCCGCCAGTGCACTGTTGTGGTAGTGATCTGCACCTGTTGTTCTTCAACCCTCAGCAACCCCGCAACAGAAGGGTCCTCTGAGAGACCAGGCAAGGTGGACAGCTGTTTAATTTCTTCCATCTCCAAGGCAGCTATACCAAAAGCCCACCGGTACCCTTTTGGGTCCTTGAAATACCCTCTCCTGAGGTAGTCTATGCCCAGGATGCACGGAGCCTTTGGGCCGGTCACAATGGGGTGCTTCTGCCACTCATTCCCAGTTAGGCTCACTTCGGCCTCCAGTACAGTCAGCTGTTGGGATCCCCCTGTGACTCCAGAAATATAAATGGGTTCTGCCCCTATATGGCTTGATGGCATTAGGGTACACTGTGCACCGGTGTCTACTAGAGCCTTATATTCCTGTGGGTCTGATGTGCCAGGCCATCGAATCCACACAGTCCAATAAACTCAGTCATCCCTCTCCACCACCTGTCTTGAGGCAGGGCCCCCCTTGTCCTGGTCATAGTATCCGTTACTCACTTCTTGTAAATACCAATCAGAAGTCCCTTTATTGAGATCGGAAGTCTGACCAGCCCTTCTACCCTGTCTAGGAAACTGCTCACTGGGAACTGGAGCAGCAGTTTTCCTGGAATAACTCCCTTTATGTGATTGTTTTTCCTTGCAGCTCGCATACTCGTGCCTCTAGGGTCGAGGTAGGTTTTCCATCCCACCTCCTCATGTCCTCTCCGTAGTCACGCAATTGAAACCACAGGGTGGCCCGAGGTGTGCATCCCCTATATCCTCTCTCTTGAGCAGAAGAATACTTGCTCCTAACAGCTGAGATACTGGTCCGTACAGGTGGGGAGTAGGATCCATCTTCTTTGCGTTACTGGAACAATTTCTCCACTGCCAAGACAAGGGAGGAAGAGAGACTTTCATCATATTGCCGGAGTTGGCCAACCAATTCATCCACCATTTGTCCCTTTCCGTCTTTTCAGGTCATTACTGTTAATGAATTGGTATATGACGATAATGCACTCCATACGAGCTTCTGCCACGTGGGTCAGTCACATTGACTTCATCTAGGTCTGTGTTGTCTGGGTTATTATAAATCACTTCCATCACAGCTAATTCCCTCAGGTACTGTATACCTCTCTCCATGGTGGTCGACTTGCCGGGGTGACATATCACATCTCCCTTGTAGGGTTGGATGCTGGGTTGACCTTGGCTGGACACCAGGTGCCACCAAGCCACTCTATCATTCCCCTCCTCAGCAGAACGGGGGGAAGAAATTAGGATGGAAAAAAAAAAAGCCAAACATGTGGGTCAAGATAAAGACAGTTTAATAAGCAAAAAGCAAAGGCTGCGCACAGAAGCAAAAGATAACAAAGATTTATTCTCTACTTCCCATCATCAGGCGATATATAACAGTGAATATATACTGAATATAAGGTGTTATATAACATAACTCTTAGAACAAGCATAACAGCTCTTCTTAGGATGGAGAGAGACCATCTGCAGGTGTTACCTACTGTGCACTCAGTAAGAAACAGGACCTTGTGTACCAAATTGGCTGTCCTGCTCCACTGTGCAGCAGCTTTGAGTAATATTTTTAGTGAAGTGAATCTAGACAGCTTGCTCTTGGCTAGTATCTTTTTATAGTAACACAAAAAATTCATAAATGTCACAATTGGATTAGTTAAAAAACACTGAATCACTCTGAACAATTATGTTGAGAATTATATGCCATAGACACACACATAACTTAATGATGATCCACAGTAACTTTTCATGTGGCTAACTTAGCCTGTGGTTCTTACCCAAGTCCTCAAGGGACCTTGTATTTGCCGTGTATGTATACAGACTGCTGACATATGGTAACTGAACATGGCTTTAGTTTTCTTCCTTTTGGAGGTGAATGCATCTAACTGAACTAGTACCACCTTAGGTGCCTGCACGCATAATATTTCAGTTCAACTAATTAATTTTAATGTGATTTCACTTATTTTCTTAATTCAGACTAATATTTTCCAAACATCTCCATACAGACAAGTTTTAAGCAATAGGCTCAGACTTACATTACATATAGTTTTGATTTTTTGTTTGTTTTTTTTTTCCCCCCCAGGTTCTGCCTTTATATTTCCTCTTCCCAACTGTGGATATTTTTTGTCACTCTCTAAGGCTCAGCCCCTTACATAAATTACCCAGGTGTCCATATGTGTCTCTTGAACAATCATGACATGGAGTCTGTCCTGGTTTTGAAATAGAGTAAAAAAAGAGGTTATGTTGTTAATTTGGAATGTTTTTGTAAATGCTCTTGATAAGACTATGCCAGACTCAACTCTATGCAATCTGCAATGCATAGAATCATAGAACAGTTTGGGTGGGAAGGGACCTTTAAAGGTCATCTAGTCTAACCCCCCTGCAATGAGCAGGGATATCTTCAACTAGATCAGGTTGCTCAGAGCCCCATCCAGCCTGACCTGGAATATTTCCAGGGACAGGGCATCTACTGCCTCTCTGGGCAACCTGTGCCAGTGTTTCACCACCCTCATTGTGAAAAATTTATTTCTTATGTCTAGTCTAAATCTATCCTCTTTTAGTTTAAAACCATTACCCCTTGTCCTATTGCAACAGGACCTGCTAAAAAGTCTGTCCCCATCTTTCTTATAAGCCCCCTTTAAGTACTGGAAGGCTGCAATAAGGTCTCATTGGAGCCTTCTCTTTTCCAGGCTGAACAACCCCGACTCTCTCAGCCTTTCTTCATAGGAGAGGTGTTCTATCACCCTGATCATTTTTGTGGCCCTCTGATGAAGATATTAAACAGTACTGGTCCCGATACAGATCCCTGAGGGACACCACTCATCACTAATCTCCATCTGGACATTGAGTCGTTGACCACTACCTTCTGGATGCAACCATCCTACCAATTCCTCATCCACCCAACAGTCCACCCATCACAGAATCACAGAATCACTAGGTTGGAAAGGACCTTTAAGATCATCAAGTCCAACCATTAATCCAGAACCACCATGTCCCCTAAACCATGTCCTGAAGCGCCACATCCACACGTTTTTTGAACACTTCCAGAGATGGCGACTCCACCACCTCCCTGGGCAGCCTGTTCCAATGCCTGACCACCCTCTCAGTGAAGAAATTTTTCCTAATATCCAATCTAAACCTCCCCTGGCGCAACTTGAGGCCATTTCCTCTTGTCCTATCACTAGTTACTTGGGAGAAGAGACCAACACCCTCATCGCCACAACCCCCTTTCAGGTAGTTGTAGAGAGCGATAAGGTCTCCCCTCAGCCTCCTCTTCTCCAGACTAAACAACCCCGGTTCCCTCAGCCGCTCCTCATAAGACTTGTGCTCCAGACCCCTCACCAGCTTCGTTGCCCTTCTCTGGACACGCTCCAGCACCTCAACATCCTTCTTGTAGTGAGGGGCCCAAAACTGAACACAGTATTCAAGGTGCGGCCTCACCAGTGCTGAGTACAGGGGCACAATCACTTCCCTACTCCTGCTGGCCACACTATTCCTGATACAGGCCAGGACGCTGTTGGCCTTCTTGGCCACCTGGGCACACTGCCGGCTCATATTCAGCTGGCTGTCAACCAGCACCCCCAGGTCCCTTTCCGCCGGGCTGCTCTCCAGCCACTCCTCCCCAAGCCTGTAGCATTGCATGGGGTTGTTGTGGCCAAAGTGCAGGACCCTGCACTTGGCCTTATTAAACCTCATACAGTTGGCCTCTGCCCATCGATCCAGCCTGTCCAGATCCCTCTGCAGAGCCCTCCTACCCTCCAGCAGATCAACACTCCCACTCAGCTTGGTGTCATCTGCAAACTTACTGAGGGAGCACTCAATTCCCTCATCCAGATCATCTATAAAGATATTGAACAAGACTGGTCCCAGAACCGAGCCCTGGGGAACACCACTCGTGACCGGCCGCCAGCCGGATTTAACGCCATTCACCACAACTCTCTGGGCTCGGCCATCCAGCCAGTTCCTCACCCAGCGAAGAGTAAACCTGTCTAAGCCACGAGCCACCAGTTTCTCCAGGAGAAATCAAATCCATATTTCTCCAATTTAGAAAGAAGGATGTTGTGGGGGACCATGTCAAAGGCCTTACAGAAGTCCAGATAGATAGGCAACATCTGTAGCTCTTCCCTTGTCCACTGATGTGGTCACTCCATCACAGAAGGCCACTAGGTTGGTCAGGCAGGACTTGCCCTTGGTGAAGCCATGCTGGCTGTCTCGAATCACCTCGCTGTCCTCCATGTGCCTTAGCATAGCTTCTAGGAGAATCTGTTCCATGATCTTCCCAGGCACAGAGATGAAACTGACAGGTTGGTCATTCCCAGGGTCCTCCTTGCTACCTCTTTTAAAAACAGGTGCAATGTTTCCCTTTTTCCAGTCTCCAGGGACTTCCCCTGACTGCCAGGACTTTTCAGATATCATGGAAAGTGGCTTGACAACTACATCAGCCAGTTCCCTCAGGACTCTGGGATGCATCTCATCAGGTCCCATAGAGTTATGTATGTTCAGGTTCCTCAGGTGGTCTCGAACCTGATCTTCTCTTACAGTGGGAGGGGCTTTGCTCCCCCAGTCCCCGTCTTGCAGTCCATACACTCAAGAGGTATGGGAAGAGAGGTTGCCACTGAAGACTGAGGCAAAGAAGTCATTGAGTACCTCAGCCTTCTCCTCATCCATTGTTACCAGTTTGCCAGTCTTGTTCATCAAGGGGGGTACACTTTCTTTGACCTTCCTTTTCTGGCTGACATACCTGTAGAAGCCCTTATTATTCTTTGCATCCCTTGCCAAGTTCAGCTCCAGCCATGCCTTGGCCTTCCTGACCCCATTCCTACACAACCGGGCAGCATCCCTGTACTCATCCCAGGATTCCTGTCCCTGCTTCCACTGCCTGTGCATTTCCTTCTTGCCCTTTAGTTTGACCAGCAGGTCTTGACTCAGCCATGCCGGCTTCTTGCCTTCCTTTCCCAATCTCTTACACTTGGGGACCGAGCGCTCTTGTGCTGTATGGAAAGTGTCCTTAAAGATCTGCCATATATTGCTTAATTTAGCTACATGGAAAAAAAATCCTTCATTTTTAAACTGAGTTCTGTTTTAACTTTTGCTGGCTTCCAATATATGTGTCTGTGATCAGTAAACCTGCAATCTTGTATACCACTGGTCTCACAAACTCTTACACACATACGTGTGTATGTTTGTATGTAACAGATCTTAGAAACTAATGCAATTAATCTAGGATCGACTATCATATGCTAACAGGTGCTGTATCACTCATTAAATTTCTTCTTCTACACTCACACACTTCAATACATCGTGAACCTTCCCTTTTCTTGTAATTCTGTTATTGACTTCCCTTTAAAAATGCCCCCAAATTTTTCAGTATCTCTAATTAGTGTAGCTGAGGTCATTTGAAAAAAAAGACTTTAAAGAGAATGAGCCAAATAAATTATGAGTGCTAATCATAGTTGCACAATTTTTCATATTTTTCCCATACTCCAGATGTAAATATATCTGAGCAAGCTTGGATGTTTTTTGGTGAGATGTCATTACACATTAATCAAATCTTTCTTGTTGAATAAGATATCCAATTAATAACATAGCTCTTCAGTATCAAATGATCCCAGTGAGTTTGAGGTTCTAATGTACTTTACAAACTGCTCCACTTTGAGTATCTACCAGCATAAAGCTGCCTGTACGGAAAATTTTGGAGGAGTGGGTCTGCTCAAAGAGCCTGCAGGCACCAAGCTCCCGTGCAACCACCCTGCAAGTTCTCACAAGCATTCCAGCACTGATGAGTCTCCTGGGTCTCTTCAAGCACTGTTAATTTGCCCAGCCACTTTTGCCCACAACAGATTTTCCCACTGACACAGAGCTGCCTGCTTGGTGTGTCTATGGGACAAATGTGCTTGAGAGACTGAACAAAATAATAAGAAACACACTCATTAGCCATGCCTTATCCCATATGTATTGCACCAGAAAGGTATAGATGCCAGATTAAAGATGGGGGGGGAGGGGAAATTATTTTGTCACTTAATTGCAAGAATAGTGTCAAAAGACTCTGGAAATAAACTAGGTATGAAAGCAAAGTCCCAAATTGCAAGTGGAGAAATGAAGTTTACTTTGAAGATGATTTGTATAATATAATGATTTGTAGCAAGGTTTGAGACTGTAGACATACCACAATACCTACTTGTGACATCCTGACAGTCATGACTTTTCATTGTAACATAGATATGGATATTGGACTGCACTAATTTGACGTGAATATGCAATGTTCATAAGACTATATATACAAATAACTCATGAAGTTTGTTCAGCAAATTAGTACATTTGAATTTCTTTCAGAGATTGTTGAAAAATTAAATAAATTCTGAGTGGTATTTTCTCAGTGACCTTGATTTTGGAACTTGATTCTTACATTGATCACAAAAGTTAGCTGGCCCTAGGTCACTCTGCAAGACAAATTTATTACCTTCTCCTGTCTGAAGAAATCTCTTAGGAGTGAGATGGAGTCTGTGCTCCCATTGTGAAGGATTACTGTGTTCACATCAGATTTCACTGATTTATGCAAAGTCTAAGTATAAATCTGAGTGCTCAGTAGCAATAAAACACTATACTGATTAACTTTTTTTTTAGTGAGATGTGAGTTATTATCAGGAACTTGGCTTGATCTGACAAGTGGTTGGAATTATTATTTTTTTAGTTACTTCCTAGCTGAATTCTGCTCTCATTAGCAGCATACAACTCTTTTCAATAGGTATAATTTAAGAGTGTTTTGTTTGGTTGTGCTTTAGGCTATGTGTTCTTTGATGAGAACAGATTTGAAACTTCTTTATAGAGCTAACTGGATTTCTTTATTATCTCTCTGAAGCTAGCCAAAATGACCTTCCCACCAAGTGGAAGCCTGAAAGATTTTCTTTCAGGAATATTACTCTTTTCTTCCTGATATCCGTGTATTGCTTCAAGTTGGCTAAATATTGCTTTTTTATTTTCTTTTTGTGTTGGTTCCCTGAAGAGCAGCTGTCTTCTATTCAAAAGGAGTATTCTGGATTATAAATTGTTTGAAATGAGAAATAAGCTAGTGTGCGTATGAAGTAAACACTTTAAATTTATTTCAGTCTAGAAGGCATTTTAAAAAATGGCTTAAACAAGTGTCCTGGTTTCAGCTGGGATAGAGTTAACTTTCTTCACAGACACTAGTATGAGGCTGTGTTTTGGATTTGGGATGAGAAAATGTTGATAACGTACTGATGTTTTGGGTTGTTGCTAAGCAGTCAAGGACTGTCCGGCTTTTCATGCTGGCCTGCCAGCGAGAAGGCTGGGAGTGCATGGGAAGCTGGGAGGGGACACAGTCAGGACAGCTGACCCAGGCTGGCCAAAGGGATATTCCATACCATATGACATCATGCTCAGTACATAAAGCTGGGGCAAAGAAGAAGGAAGGGGTGGAGGGATGTTGGGAGTCATGGCATCTGTCTTCCCAAGTAACCGTTACGTGTGATGGAGCCCTGCTTCCCTGGAGATGGCTGAACACCTGCCTGCCCATGGGAAGTAGTGAATGAATTCATTGTTTTGCTTTGCTTGCGTGTGTGGCTTTTGCTTTACCTATTAAACTGTCTTTATCTCAACCCACAAGTTTCCTCACTTTTACTCTTCCGATTCTCTCCCCTGTCCCCCCGTGGAGTGAGCAAGTGGCTGCGTGGTGCTTAGTTGCCAGCTGGGGTTAAACCATGGCAGTCCTTTTTGGTGCCCAGCATGGGGCTTGAAAGGTTTGAGATAATGACAGATTTGATTAGAATATGCTAGATAGAATTTATAGCTGTTATTGATGTTGTTATCCTGCAGGTGGATATCTGCTCCACCGTGGACCTCCATGGGCTGCAAGGGGACAGCCTGCCTCACCATCGTCTTCATCACGGGCTGCAGGGGAATCTCTGCTCCGGCACCTGGAGCACCTCCTCCCCCTCCTTCTTCACTGACCTTGGTGTCTGCAGAGTTGTTTTCACATATTCTCACTCCTCTCTCTGTCTGCAAATGCTGCTTGCCAGTTTTTTCCCCCTTCTTAAATATGTTATCGCAGAGGCGCTACCACCGTTGCTGATGGGCTTGGCCTTGGCCAGTGGCGGGTCAGTCTTGGAGCTGGCTGGCACTGGCTCTATCGGACACAGGGGAAGCTTCTTGCAGCTTCTTGGAGAAGCCACCCCTGTAGCCCCTCCACCACTGAAACCTTGCCACGCAAACCCAATACACTCTAATAGCATTAGCATTATGCTACGATTAAAAAGCTAGATGGTACAACAATGCTGTTTGACAAGATATTTTTACAATCCTTTTTGATGTCATTCTGTTGGAATTGAATGTCCTTTGAACTCTTGCAAATTAAGTGGATTTTCAATGGATGTATTCTCATATCATATCTCTTTGTGTTATCTCTTAGGTCTCTTCTGCTGTTTGGAATGAAGGACTGGTTTCCTTTTATCCTAGCACCTATAATTTTATTAAATGGTAATTACTCACACATAACATGGATTTCAGAATTAGTTTTAAAAACTGGATTTACTATCACTTTGCAATATGTTAAATGTGTGTTTTAAACAAATTATATAAAGTCTATGCAAGCTAAGCTGATAAAAATGCATGAGCTTTTGTTTTCTGAATTGTTTTCATCAACCAACATCAGAGTTTACCCATAAACATGAACCCAGCCCCCAACATACTGGTAGTGTAATATCATTACTGGTTGTATCATATTGTGTATTCTCTAGTCATGTTATACAAACATAGCAACAGAAAAGTGGTATTGACAGAAATGTTATGCATAAATTAAAAGCATGTTGTCTAGAAAAAGCATCAAAGCTCTTAATGGGGTAAAAAGAAGGGCATTATTATAGCATTAATTTTCCCTTCCATAACCAGGTTAGTGTAGAATTATGAAGCACAAGTTGTGTATTTTCAGTTCTAAATAAATCTAATTAATTTTACTTAAATCACTCTGCATTTGTAAGTACAGTAAGACTGATAAGAATCAATAGTGCAAGATCCCTCTCCTCTGAAAGAACCAAACAAAAAAACCCACAAACGTATGAATGATTATTATCTAGAGTTGCAACTGAACTAGCTTTGTGGGAGGGGAAAGCCGGGAAGGAATAAACATGGAATTCCTGAGGAATGTCACAGAGGGAAATGTTGTGGACTTGTTTGACACTAACAGGCTCCAACAAGTCAAGAAGCATCAACTGGGATGTCCTGGTTTCAGCCAGGATAGAGCTGGTTTTCTTCACAGAAGCTAGTGTGAGACTGTGTTTTGGATTTGGGATGAGAAATTGTTGATAATGTGCTGATGTTTTGGGTTGTTGCTGAGCAGTCAAGGACAGTCCAGCTTCTCGTGCTGGCCTGCCAGTGAGCAGGCTGGGGGTGCACAGGGAGCTGGGAGGGGACACAGCCGGGACAGCTGACCCAGGCTGGCCAAAGAGATATTCCCTACCATATGACGTCATGCCCAGTACATAAACTGGAGTTGGCCGGGGGGTGGAAATCACTGCTCGGGGACGGGCTGTCGATCACGGGGTGGTGAGCAATTGCTGTATTGGGCATCACTTGTTCTTGTACATTCCTTTGTTGGTATTATCATTGTTGTTCCCTTCTTTCTTTCTGTCCTATTAAACCGTGTTTATCTCAACCCACGAGGTTTTTTTTCCCAATTCTTTCCCCCACCCTACTGTGGGAGGGGGAGTGAGCGAGCGGCTGCGTGGTGCTTAGTTGCCGGCTGGGGCTAAACCACGACAGTCCTTTTTGGCGCCCAACGTGGGGCTCGAGGCTTGAGATAATAACGGTTGCAGGTCACAATATCAGTTTATTTGATTTGCATGATGCTCTCGTCTTTGCTGTACATGTTAAGGATCGGTGTTGGTTTCTGCGGGCTGCTGCACTCTGCGATGATTAGTAATGTCTCGCCTGTGAGTTTTGTTTTTAGAGCACTGACCTTGAGCTTAATGTGGTATCATCTGAGCTCTGTACTAAAGCAGTTACTGTATTTTGGCTACTGTCTTGTGGAGACGATTAGCAATTATACTTCTGCCTCGGAAAGGTTTTTTATGGAGGAAATGCAGAATGGTACCTTTGCTACCCTCTATCATAACATTTGCTCCTTCATCACAATAATTTTTCCATATTTTGAACACCCTGGGGTAGTTAAAATACCTCTATTGCTACTTCTGGGGAACATTGTTTCGGTTTTGTCTAAGGTTAGCAAGCAATTTAAGAATATCACCCGGAGATCTGCCCCAAGGCTGGATAGTTATGAATGGCAGGGTGTGTGGAACAACATGGGCAAATGCCTGGGGCGGTGGGAACCTCCGGTGTTTTGGAACTTCACTCCCGAACAAGTGCAGAATCCTGATAAACTAGCAGAATATCTGGAAGAAGTATGCTGTCAGCCTGGCAGCTCCAAGGAGACACAAATCATTGCCATGTGCTGGGGCCTGGCCCATGCCTACCGAGCTCTATTTAACACTATGCAAAGGGGAGAGAGGCTCTCTGGGTCTGATGGCAATGTGGCAGGCACTGTGACTACTCCAACCCCTGTGGCAGGCACTGTGACTACTCCAACCCCCACGGCGGGCACTGTAGCTACTCAGACTGTTGCAGCTGAACCAGAGAACCAGCCCATCCCGGTATCAGTTGCCCCTGTACAAAAGAAGAAACCTTGGAAGTGGAAGTCAGCTCGTTTAGTAAGGGAAGAGGAAGATATTTCTAAGAAGGAGCCAGAGGAAGAGAGTGAGGAGGCAGAGTGCTCTGAAGCAGGGCCATCACAAGGACTGAAGAGGGAAGAGAGCGGGTCATCGCTTGAAGAGGAGGAAGAGGAAGAACTCATAAAAGAGACGGTAACTACCCGATCTCTATCCCTGAGTGAATTGCGAGATATGCGAAAGGATTTCAGCCGTCGTCCAGGTGAGCACATTGTCACCTGGCTGCTCCGATGCTGGGATAATGGGGCCAGTAGCCTGGAATTAGAGGGTAGGGAAGCCAAGCAGCTGGGATCCCTTTCTAGGGAAGGGGGCATTGACAAAGCAATTGGAAAAGGTGCACGAGTCCTCAGCCTCTGGAGACGACTCCTGTCGGGTGCGAAGGAAAGGTATCCCTTCAAGGAAGATGTTCTATGTCACCCAGGCAAGTGGACCACCATGGAGAAAGGTATCCAGTACCTGAGGGAGCTAGCTGTGCTGGAAGTGATTTATGGTGACTTGGACAATGGACAATCATCCAAAGATCCAGATGAAGTCAATTGCACGCGACCTATGTGGCGGAAGTTTGTACGGAGTGCACCATCACCATATGCCAACTCATTAGCAGTAATGGCCTGGAAAGACGGAGAGAGACCAACGGTGGATGAATTGGCTGGCCAACTCGGGCAATATGAAGAAAGTCTCTCTTCCTCCCTATGGGCCTGCATCTCTGCTGTAGAGAAACTGTCCCGGGAGTTCCAGCAATTCAAAGAGGATATGCCCTACTCTCCACCCATACGGACCAGTGTCTCAGCCATTAGGAGTAAGCGCTCTTCTGTTCAAGAGAGAAGATATAGAGGATACACACCACGAGCCACCCTGTGGTTTCAATTGCATGACAACGGAGAGGACAGGAGAAGGTGGGATGGAAAACCTACCTCGACCCTAGAGGCACGAGTACGCGAGCTGCAAGAAAAGACAATTACAAAAGGGGGTTCAGGTTCCTCCAGAAAAATCGTCGCTCCACTTTCCAGTGGGCAGTTTCCCAGAAAGAATAGAAGAGCTGATCTCATCTCTGATCCTCTTGAAGGGACTTCTGATTCCTATTTACAAGAAGTGGGTAACGAGTACTATGAGCAGGATTAGAGGGGCCCTGCCTCCAGCCAGACGGAGGAGAGGGACAACCGAGTTTATTGGACTTGTGGATTAGATGGCCTGGCACATCAGACCCACAGGAATATAAGGCTTTAGTGGACACCGGTGCACAATGTACCCTGATGCCATCAAGCCATATAGGGGCAGAACCCATCTGTATTTCTGGAGTGACAGGGGGATCCCAACAGCTGACTGTGCTGGAGGCCGAAGTGAGCCTAACTGGGAATGCGTGGCAGAAGCACCCCATTGTGACTGGCCCAGAGGCTCCGTGCATCCTGGGCATAGACTACCTCAGGAGAGGGTATTTCAAGGACCCAAAAGGGTACCGGTGGGCTTTTGGTATAGCTGCCTTGGAGATGGAAGAAATTAAACAGCTGTCCACCTTGCCTGGTCTCTCAGAGGACCCTTCTGTTGCGGGGTTGCTGAGGGTCAAAGAACAACAGGTGCCGATCGCTACCACAACAGTGCACCGGCGGCAATATCGCACCAACAGAGACTCCCTGATCCCCATCCATGAGCTGATTCATCGGCTGGAGAGCCAAGGAGTGATCAGCAAGACTCGCTCACCCTTTAACAGCCCCATATGGCCAGTGCGAAAGTCTAATGGCGAGTGGAGACTGACAGTAGACTATCGTGGCCTGAATGAAGTCACGCCGCCACTGAGCGCTGCTGTGCCGGACATGCTAGAACTTCAATATGAACTGGAGTCAAAGGCAGCCACATGGTATGCCACCACTGATATTGCTAATGCATTTTTCTCAATCCCTTTGGCGGCAGAGTGCAGGCCACAGTTTGCTTTCACTTGGAGGACTGTCCAATACACCTGGAATCGACTTCCCCAGGGGTGGGAACACAGCCCTACCATTTGCCATGGGCTGATACAAACTGCACTGGAACAGGGTGAAGCTCCAGAGCATCTGCAATACATTGACGACATCATCATCTGGGGCAACACAGCAGAAGATGTTTTCGAGAAAGGGAAGAAAATAATTCAAATCCTTCTGAAAGCTGGTTTTGCTATAAAACAAAGTAAGGTCAAGGGACCTGCACAAGAGATCCAGTTTTTAGGAATAAAATGGCAAGATGGACGTCGACAGAGCCCAACAGATGTGATCAACAAAATAACAGCTATGTCTCCACCAACTAGCAAAAAAGAAACACAAGCATTTCTGGGCGTTGTGGGTTTCTGGAGGATGCATATTCCAAATTACAGTCTGATTGTAAGCCCTCTTTATCAAGTGACACGGAAGAAGAACGATTTTAAATGGGGCCCTGAGCAACGACAAGCCTTTGAACAAATCAAACTGGAGATAGTTCATGCGGTAGCCCTCGGGCCAGTCCGGGCAGGACAAGATGTTAAAAATGTGCTCTACACGGCAGCCGGGGAGAATGGCCCTACCTGGAGTCTCTGGCAGAAAGCACCAGGAGAGACCCGAGGTCGACCTCTAGGGTTTTGGAGTCGAGGATATAGGGGATCTGAGTCCCGCTATACTCCAACTGAAAAGGAGATATTGGCAGCATATGAAGGAGGTCGAGCTGCCTCAGAAGTGGTTGGTACTGAAGCACAGCTCCTCCTGGCACCCCGACTGCCGGTGCTGGGCTGGATGTTCAAAGGGAGGGTCCCCTCTACACATCATGCGACTGATGCTACGTGGAGTAAGTGGGTCGCGCTTATTGCACAGCGGGCTCGAATAGGAAACCTTAATCGCCCGGGAATATTGGAAGTGATCATGGACTGGCCAGAAGGCAAAGGTTTTGGAATATCACCAGAAGAGGAGGTGGCGCATGCTGAAGAGGCTCCACCATATAATGAACTGCCAGAGAACGAAAGGCAATATGCCCTGTTTACTGATGGGTCCTGTCGTATTGTAGGCAAACATCGAAGGTGGAAAGCTGCTGTATGGAGCCCTATACGACGAGTTGCAGAAGTTGCTGAAGGACAAGGTGAATCAAGTCAGTTTGCGGAGGTGAAAGCCATCCAGCTGGCTTTAGATATTGCTGAACGAGAAAAATGGCCAATACTCTATCTTTATACTGACTCATGGATGATGGCAAATGCTCTATGGGGGTGGCTACAGCAATGGAAGCAGAGCAACTGGCAACAGAGAGGCAAGCCCATCTGGGCTGCTGAATTGTGGCAAGATATTGCTGCCCGACTAGAGAATCTAGTCATAAAAGTACGCCATGTAGATGCTCACATACCCAAGAGTCGGGCCACCGAAGAACATCAAAACAACCATCAGGTGGATCAGGCTGCTAAGATTGAAGTGGCTCAGGTGGATCTGGACTGGCAACATAAGGGTGAATTATTTATAGCTCGGTGGGCCCATGACACCTCAGGCCATCAGGGAAGAGATGCAACATATAGATGGGCTCGGGATCGAGGGGTGGACCTGACCATGGATGCTATTGCACAGGTTATCCATGAATGTGAGACGTGTGCTGCGATCAAACAAGCCAAGCGGTTAAAGCCCCTCTGGTATGAGGGACGATGGTTGAAATATAAATATGGGGAGGCCTGGCAGATTGACTATATCACACTTCCACAAACTCTCCAAGGCAAGCGCTATGTGCTTACCATGGTGGAAGCAACCACCGGATGGCTGGAAATATACCCTGTGCCCCATGCCACCGCCCGGAACACTATCCTGGGCCTTGAAAAGCAAGTCTTATGGCGACATGGCACCCCCAAAAGAATTGAGAAAGAAAACGGGACCCATTTCTGAAACAACCTCATAGAAATCTGGGCCAAAGAGCATGGCATTGAGTGGGTATATCCCATCCCCTATCATGCACCAGCTTCCGGAAAAATTGAACGATACAACGGACTGTTAAAGACTACCCTGAGAGCAATGGGTGATGGGACATTCAAACATTGGGATAAACATTTAGCCAAAGCCACCTGGTTAGTCAACACTAGGGGATCGACTAATAGAGCCGGCCCTGCCCAATCAAAACTTTTACATACTGTAGAAGGGGATAAAGTCCCTGTGGTGCATGTGAGAAATATGCTGGGGAAGACAGTCTGGGTTACTCCTGCCTCAGGCAAAGGCAAACCCGTTTGTGGGATTGCCTTTGCCCAGGGACCTGGGTGTACTTGGTGGGTAATGCGGAAGGATGGGGAAGTCTGATGTGTACCTCAAGGAGACTTGATTTTGGGTGAAAACAGTCAATGATTTGAATTGTATTATGTTAATTGTTCAGTATGACATTACTACTATGGCTGCTATCTACCATATCGATGGTATTATAGTAAGAATCACCCAGACTGATGAAGAATGAGCTTCACTGAAACCAAGCAACCTGCAGCAGTGATGGAACCAGAACTGGCTTCAGCAGCTTGCGCCCAACAAATCCCTCGAGACTGACATCTTCGACCTGCAGATCATGGACATGGACCGTGCCAGATGACAATCCAACACCACATACCTGCCCTGAGAGACTGCTATGATGGAGTCATGGACTGACTGAACTCCACAGACATTTTAAAGTGATGGCCCATGGACTAAGAAAGTGATATCTGTGTATATATATTAAAAGACAAGAAGAGTAAAAATGAATAATTAGAATGTATTGAAAAGTATAGGACCTGGGCATGACGTAAATGGTATGGAATAAGGGGTGGATACTGTCCTGGTTTCAGCCAGGATAGAGCTGGTTTTCTTCACAGAAGCTAGTGTGAGACTGTGTTTTGGATTTGGGATGAGAAACTGTTGATAATGTGCTGATGTTTTGGGTTGTTGCTGAGCAGTCAAGGACAGTCCAGCTTCTTGTGCTGGCCTGCCAGCGAGCAGGCTGGGGGTGCACGGGGAGCTGGGAGGGGACACAGCCGGGACAGCTGACCCAGGCTGGCCAAAGAGATATTCCCTACCATACGACGTCATGCCCAGTACATAAACTGGAGCTGGCCGGGGGGCGGAAATCGCTGCTCAGGGACGGGCTGTCGATCACGGGGTGGTGAGCAATTGCTGTATTGGGCCTCACTTGTTCTTGTACATTCCTTTGTTGGTATTATCATTGTTGTTTCCTTCTTTCTTTCTGTCCTATTAAACCGTGTTTATCTCAACCCATGAGGTTTTTTTTTCCCAATTCTCTTCCCCGTCCCACTGCGGGAGGGGGAGTGAGCGAGCGGCTGCGTGGTGCTTAGTTGCCGGTTGGGGCTAAACCACGACAGGGATTAAAGTAGATAATAAAGGAACTAAGCAACCCAGTGACATTTAGATTCATGAACCAAGAACAGGAAGCCTGTAGTTAAGCTGCAAGAAGATTTCTTTTCTTAAGAAAAAGATGGAGGGATTGAAACAGAAGATGAAATTGCTGATAGAAAGTAGTAAAGCCAAGTTAGTTATGTTCTGGTGACTGTTTCATTTGCTATGCTATCAGAAACATGACAAGTCCAGATAACAGAGGAGAGCTGTGAAAAAGGCTGAAAGAAAATGGGAGAATGTGGAAGCTAAGAGCAGTATGACAAGCTTATGGGGAATGGAAAGGAAGATGTTTAATTTATACACCTGCAATAGGTTTTTTCCTGTTGAGAAGGATGAGAAACAGGTTTAGACGGTGATTAATTTAGGCAGAATACTAGAAAGTAGCAGCTCTCAGAAAAACACACTAGTTCTATGATGATACATTTTTATTACATACGAAAGATATCTGCTAACAGGATGTTATTGACCATTCAAAAAATAAGGTTTATAGTTTATATTGCCTTCCCTCGGTCCTGGTTTGTGCACCTGCATTAAGATACAGTTCTCAACTGGAGAGCTCAGACTGTGTTTTTTCCTCCCTAAACCAGTTGCCTATTTGCACAAAAGATGGAAATTTTAATTTCTTCTTGTTTTTTGGTGTGATATCTTGTGCTTTTCCAGAGCACAATTTGTTCTCTGCATTGAAGATAGACTTACTAACTCAGACTTTCTCCAAGAGTTATCAGTTTCAGTGCATCACAAATTTTACTGGATTAATTTGTCAGGCTATTATTTCCATTTTACAAATGCCAAGCTAGGGCCTAAGGAATTATTTTCTCAGGCAGATTTCTATTTCCAGAGAGCTGAATAAAGATAAGGTTCGAGCATATTGACTTGATTTCAAGCTCTGAAAGAGTAATCTGTAGTGTGCACAGATTTTTTTTTTATGTCCATTTCTTCTTGCATCGTACCTTCTGTTTCATCTGCTCAAAAATGATCCCTCCTCCGGTTTTTTCTCTGTTTTAGCACTGTCTCTTCACTCCAATTTCATAATTTCATCTAATCTGCCCCATTCAGCATTTCTCAGGCTTCAGATCTCACTTAAAATGTCCTTCCTCACCGAGTTTTCTCCTAACCTAGTTTCACCATTTAAGCACCCCATTGCCTGCCCAGGATTCATGAGAACCACAGGATATCCTTTGTTCCCTTCCTTGGGTCACTCTTTGGGCTGTGGTGTGAGAGAAAACACTGCACAGCATACCCAGCAACTGCAAGGCAAATGAGCTGTGGTTGGAAGATTACAAGACAGTGTGCGAGGTTCCTTGCGAAGTGGGGAAACCTCACAGAAGGGTGGAGAAGGCTGGCTTCAGGCTTCCTATTTATGTGGTAGTTAAGGAACACCATGACCAGAGGCACTTCCAGAAGGGTGTGCAAAAAAAAGCAGCAAGGCAGCTAAAGCAGCAGCTGGTATGTAGGGGTTCATAGTGGTCCCAGAGGCCCTGCTAGCAGGAGACACCCAGGTGTGAAGTGGAGATCAGGACTTGTGGCATGTCCTATCCTGGCTGGTGCAGCCACTTCTGGTACTGTACAACCCCTGAAGGTGGATGCTTCTGTGCAGGTCATGGTCTGTAGGGAATGCCTCAGGCTGGGGCCAGGAGTGATGGCAGCAGCCTCCCCTGTGACAGGCAAGTGCTGATGGTTGTGGCAGTGCAATTCAGGAACTGCAATAAGAGGTGAACAGGCTTTGATGCATCCAGAGGGGATCAGAGGTGATGAACATGAGGTCAACAGGAGGGATGCTGCAGCGACCATAGCTTAAGGCTTCCTGAGGACAAAAAGGAAGGCACAAGTGAGGTAAAGCAGGAGCTCTCGAGGAGGATGCTACTTCTGGCAGCAAGAGCAAGGTTCCATGTCCATGAGCACCTGGTCACCTAGAAAACAGGTTCAGGGATGTGACATCAAGAAGGATAAACACATTCTCCTGGGGGAAATCCAGGTGGACTGCTCAGTGCACTGGATTGGGATCAGAGATAGAAAGAGGAAGCAAAATTTGTAGCTTTTGATGACTCTTGTGTCGGCAGAGGCACTCATCTGCCAGTCTGAATTACCCTCTGGAGGGGTGCCAACCAAAATGTCTGGGAGATTCATACTGTGTGGACTGTGGAGGACTGGAAATAGCTACCAAGTTATCAAGTACTCATAATTATTTGCTAACAGCAATAGACAACTGGAGACAACTAGAGAAAAGCGAATATAATATGAAGAATCTAAAAGTAGTAGTAATAAAACTACAATTTCTGCAATGAATACTAAAGGAAAAGCATATTTTTATATGTGTTTGGGGACAATAGCATGGATTAGTAAAGATGAGGTCTCAGCTGTTTGTTGATACAATTGCAAAATTAGTGCATGAAAGCAATATGAAAAGTTTTAAGTAAATCGTCAAATACAACTACTACACTCTGTTCCAGCATAAAAGCTGTAAATCCTGTCTAAACTGCTCTAAATTCTTGTACAGCAGGAATGACCTAGTAATTATATAGAGCCAGAACCATCTTGTCTTTTTTGACAATTTCTTCTCAATTTAGCAAGAGAAGAACTTTGGTTTAGTGAAAAGTTGGTACTCCTGAATAGCTCTGATCCCAAGCTCTGCTTTCTCAACAATATATGTTCTGAAGTTCCAGCCTCTGGAGTGGAAATTGTAAGCCACATAGCCAGTTTATACATACGTTAAAAAGTCTTACAACAGAAGGTAGGAGGCAACCTCAGTGGAGGGTGTTTGTAGTTTCTGCTTCTCTTCAGATGTTCATTATGTTTATTTTCACAGAATCACAGAATCACTAGGTTGGAAAGAACCTCGAGATCATCAAGTCCAACCATTAATCCAGCGCCACCATGTCCCCTAAACCATGTCTTGAAGCGCCACATCCACACGTTTTTTGAACACTTCCAGAGATGGCGACTCCACCACCTCCCTGGGCAGCCTGTTCCAATGCTTGACCACCCTCTCAGTGAAGGAATTTTTCCTAATATCCAATCTAAACCTTCCCTGCTGCAACTTGAGGCCATTTCCTCTCATCCTATCACTAGTTACTTGGGAGAAGAGGCCAACACCCTCGTCGCCACAACCCCCTTTCAGGTAGTTGTAGAGAGCAATAAGGTCTCCCCTCAGCCTCCTCTTCTCCAGACTGAACAACCCCAGTTCCCTCAGCCACTCCTCATAAGACTTGTGCTCCAGACCCCTCACCAGCTTTGTTGCCCTTCTCTGGACACGCTCCAGCACCTCAGCATCCTTCTTGTAGTGAGGGGCCCAAAACTGAACACAGTATTCAAGCTGTGGCCTCACCAGTGCCGAGGACAGGGGCACAATCACTTCCCTAGTCCTGCTGGCCACACTATTTCTGATACAGGCCAAGACGCTGTTGGCCTTCTTGGCCACCTGGGCACACTGCTGGCTCATATTCAGCCAGCTGTCAACCAGCACCCCCAGGTCCCTTTCCTCCGGGCAGCTCTCCAGCCACTCTTCCCCAAGCCTGTAGCATTGCATGGGGTTGTTGTGGCCAAAGTGCAGGACCTGGCACTTGGCCTTTTTAAACCTCATACAGTTGACCACTGCCCATTGATCCAGCCTGTCCAGATCCCTCTGCAGAGCCCTCCTACCCTCCAGCAGATCAACACTCCCACCCAACTTGGTGTCGTCTGCAAACTTACTGAGGGAGCACTCAATCCCCTCATCCAGGTCATCAATAAAGATACTGAACAAGTCGGCACCAAAACCGAGCCCTGGGGAACACCGCTTGTAACCAGCCGCCAGCCGGATTTAACGCCATTCACCACAACTCTGGGCTCAGCCATCCAGCCAGTTCTTTACCCAGCGAAGAGTAAACCCGTCCAAGCCACGAGCCGCCAGTTTCTCCAGGAGAATGCTGTGGGAGACAGTGTCAAAGGCTTTACTAAAGTCCAGGTAGGCAACATCCACAGCCTTTCCCTCATCCACTAGGCGGGTCACCTGGTCATAGGAGGAGATCAGGTTGGTCAAGCAGGACCTGCCTTTCATGAACCCATGCTGGCTGGGCCTGATCCCTTGGTTGTCCTGCAGATGCCCTGTGAGCACTCTCAAGACCAACTGCTCCATGATCTTCCCCAGTACGGAGGTCAGGCTGACAGGCCTGTAGTTCCCAGGATCCTCCTTCCGGCCTTTCTTGTAGATGGGCATCACATTGGCAAGCCTCCAGTCTTCTGGGACCTCCCCTGTTAACCAGGACTGCTGATAAATAATGGAGAGTGGCTTGGCAAGCTCCTCTGCCAGCTCTCTCAGGACTCTTGGGTGGATCCCATCAGGCCCCATAGACTTGTGGGTGTCCAGGTGGCATAGGAGATCGTTAACTGCTTCCTCCTGGATTATGGGCTGGTTATTGTGCTCTCCATCCCTGTCTTCCAGCTCAGGGGGCTGAATACCCTGTGGATACCTGGACTGGCTATTAAAGACTGAGGCAAAGAAGGCATTAAGTATCTCAGCCTTGTCCTCGTCCTTGGAGACAATGTTCCCCGCAATATCCAGTAGGGGATGGAGATTCTCCTTGCCTCTCTTTTTGTTGCTAATATATTTGCAAAAACATTTTTTATTATCCTTTACGACTGCGGCCAGACTGAGCTCTAGCTGGGCTTTTGCCTTTTGAATTTTGTCCCTGCTTGACGTAACAAGATCCTTGTACTCTTCGTGAGTTGCCTGCCCCTTCTTCCAGAGGTGATAAACTCTCCTCTTTTCCCTGAGTCCCAGCAAAATCTCCCTGTTCAGCCAGGCCGGTCACCTTCCCCACCAGCTCTTCTTACGGCACATGGGGACCGCCTGCTCCTGCGCCTTTAAGATTTCCTTCTTGAAGGCTGTCCAGCCTTCCTGGACCCCTTTGTCCTTCAGGACTGTCTCCCAAGGGACTCTCTCAACCAGTGACCTGAACAGGCCAAAGTCTGCCCTCCGGAAGTCCATGATAGCAGTTTTGCTGACCCCTCTCCTTACTTCGCTCACAGCTGAGAATTCTATCATGTCATGGTCGCTAAGCCCAAGATGGCCTCCGACCACCACATCTCTCACCAGTCCTTCTCTGTTTGTAAACAGCAGGTCCAGCAAGGCACCTCCCCTGGTGGGCTCACTCACGAGCTGCGTCAGGAAGTTATCCTCCACACACTCCAGGAACCTCCTAGACTGTTTCCTCTCTGCTGTGTTATACTTCCAGCAGATGTCCGGTAGGTTGAAGTCCCCCACAAGAACAAGGGCCAGCGAATGCGAGACCTCCGCCAGTCGCTTATAGAATGTCTCATCTGTGTCTTCATCCTGGTTGGGTGGTCTGTAACAGACTCCCAGCAGGATATCTGCCTCATTGGCCTTCCCCCTCATCCTTACCCACAAGCACTCTAGTTGGTCCTCACAATCTTCGATTTCTATGCAATCGAAACACTCCCTTAACATACAGAGCCACCCCACCTCCTCTCCTTCCCTGCCTATCCCTTCGGAAGAGCTTATAGCCATCCATTGCAGCACTCCAGTCATGAGAAGCATCCCACCATGTTTCTGTGATGGCAACTACGTCATAGCTGTCCCGCTGCACAATGGCTTCCAGCTCCTCCTGTTTGGTGCCCATGCTGCGTGCATTGGTGTAGATGCACCTGAGCTGGGCTATCGATTTCAACTCTGGCATGTTGAACCTACCCCTAGGTTCAACTCTAGTGAGCCTAGTTTTATCTCCTCCCCCCTTCAAATCTAGTTTAAAGCCCTCTCAATGAGGCCTGCCAGCTCATGAGCAAGAATCCTTTTACCCCTTGGCTTCAGTTGCACTCCATCAGCTGCGAGCAGGCCCGGTGCCGTGTAAACCGCCCCGTGGTCAAAAAACCCAAATTCTGACGACGGCACCAGCCCCTGAGCCACGTCTTGATCAGGTGTGCTTTCCTGTTCCTTTCAGCGTTCTTCCCCGTCACTGAAGGGATTGACGAAAACACTACCTGTGCTCCCGCTCCATCAACCAGTCACCCCAGTGCTCTCAAGTCCTTTTTGACTGCCTTTGGGCTTCTTAGCGCAACCTCGTCATTGCCAACCTGCATGACCAACAGTGGGTAGTAATCAGTGGGCCGAACCAGACCAGGGAGTTTCCTGGTGATATTTCTCACCCGGACCCCAGGGAGGCAGCAGACTTCCCTGTGAGTTGGGTCTGGTCGACATATTGGGCCCTCTGTACCCCTCAGAAGGGAGTCGCCTATGACAATCACCCTCCTTTTTTTCTTAACAGAGGAGGTCTTGATGCGTGGGGCTGGTTGACTCACCCTAGGCACCGCCCTGGATGGACCTTTGTCAGGGTCCTCATGTTCCTGTCCCTCACATTCCAGAGCCCCATACCTGTTGTGTAAGGGCAGCTGGGATGTTGAGGGAGGCCGGGAGGGGATTCGCCGACCTCTCCGAGGAGGGACCTGCTTCCATTTCCCCTCATCTCTTAGGTCCTCTCCTTCTGCCTGGCAGCAAGAGGACAGGGGATCTCCTGCTGCTTGTGGAGCCTCCACCAGCTGCCCCTGCTTCAGGGATGGCCGGGTGCGGCTCCACCTACCTCTCTCTCTCTCACACTCCCTAATGCTCCTCAGCCTCTCCACTTCCTCTTTCAGCTCTGCCACCAGGCTGAGCAGGTCACTCACCTGGTCGCACCGCACGCAGGTAGTGTCCCCCTCAGTCTCTGGAACAACCGACAGGCTCAGGCACTCTTTGCACCCAGATACTTGGACAGCCGCGTGCCTGAGCGGGAGCTCTGTCTGTGTCGCCACATTCTTTCTGGCCCCGGTTTTCAGCTGAGTGGCGACCATGGCTGAGCCTCCTTTGGGAGGATGATGACCACTTGTACTGTACCCCGCCCGCACGCCTTCCCTGCACGCGCGAACTGACGCACCACGCCCTGTTCGCGGCGCTCCGGGTCGCTCACGCTCCCAGGGGCTGCTCTTGTAGGCGAGGGGTTTTGGCGGCCGCCGCCGCCCTGAGCCCCACCCACGCTGCGTCAGAGCTGCCGCTCGTTAGGAGCCCGCTCCGCCGGCCGGGGGTCGGGGGGGGGAAGCTGGGGCACTCTCTCGCTCCCTGTGCTGCCGCCTTCGCGGTTTGGCCGCATCGGGAAGGGTCCCCCGGCACGATCCTTCGCTCTGTAGCCCTTCGCCTCGGTGTGCTTGTTCTCAGGGTTGTGTCATGGAACACCTTACTTGCTGTATATGTTCCCCGTTGTGCTGTTTATCATCTCTGGGAACTGTGTCAAGGTTGTCACTGTGCTGTACTTTGTAACAGCAGCTTATGGTATGATAAAATGGCTGGTCGTGACAGTAATCTGGTATCTGTACTCAGCATTGCCGTCATCTCTGTACTTCAGTAGCCATCTCTTAGAAACTATTAATAATTACACTTTTTACCTTTTCTCCTTGGGGAAACTATTAATAATTATACTTTTTACCTTTTCTCCTTGGATAGTCAATCTATGGGGGAGACACCTTCCTTCACCTTCCCCTTCTCCTCCAGGCTAGTTAAAATAGCTCTTGAGAATTTTGAATACCCTTGGGATCTTCAAACCAGCATGCTCCTATTGCTAGGTCTCCTGAACATGTTTCAGGTCATGCTTAAAGATAAACAATTATTTAAAAATATCACCCCTGCGATGGGCACTGTGGCTACTCCAACCCTGGCAACAGGCACTGCAGCTATTCCAACCCTGGCAATGGGCACTGTGGCTACTCAAACCCTGGCAAGAGACACTGCAGATGAACAAGAGAACCAACCTGTGTCGGTATTAGTTGCCCCTATACACAAGAAGAAATGGATACTAAAGTCAGCTCGTTTAGTGAAGGATGATGAAGAAGGGCCATCGCAAGACCTGGAGGAGGAAGAAGCAGAACCAGAGATAACCACCCGATCCCTATCCCTGAGTGAGCTGTGAGATATGCGAAAAGACTTCAGCCGTCATCCAGGCGAGCACATTGTCACCTGGATGCTCTGATGCTGCGACAAAGGGGCCAGTAGTCAGGAATTAGAGGGTAGGGAGGCCAAGCAGCTGGGATACCTGTCTAGGGAAGGGGGCATTGACAAGGCAATTGGAAAAAAGACACAAGCCCTCAGTCTCTGGAGGTGACTCCTGTCAGGTGTGAAGGAAAGGTATCCCTTCAAGGAAGATGATGTATGTCACCCTGGCAAGTGAACCACCACGGAGAGAGGTATCCAGTACCTGAGGGAATTAGCCAAGCCGAAGGTGATTTATAATGACCTGGACAACACAGATCTAGATGAAGTCCAGTGCACACGATCCATGTGATGGAAGTTTGTACGGAGCGCACCATCATTGCATGCCAATTCATTAGCACTAATGACCTGGAAAGACAGTGATGGACCAACGGTGGATGAATTAGCTGGCCAACTCTGTCAATACAAAGAAAATCTCTCCTCCTCCCTATGTGCCTGCATCTCAGCTGTGGAAAAACTGACAGACATGATGGCTGAGAAACTGTTCCAGGAGTTTCAACAATTCAAAGACGATATGGTCTGCTCCCCACCTGTATGGACCAGTATCTCAGCTGTTAGGAGTAAGCGTTCTTCTGCTCGAGAGAGGATATAGGGGGTGCACACCTCGGACTACCCTGTGGTTTTATCTGTGTGACCACGGAGAGGACATGAGGAAGTGGGATGGAAAATCTACCTCAACCTTAGAGGCACGGGTACAAGAGTTGCAAGGAGAAACGGTCACAAAAGGGAGTTCTTCCAGGAAAACTGCTGCTCCAGTTTCCAGTGAGCAGTTTCCCAGACAGAGTAGAAGGGCTGGTCTTCCTTCTGATCTTAATAAAGGGACTTCTGATTCATATTTACAAGAAGTGAGTAATAGATACTATGACCAGGACTAGAGGGGCCCTGCCTCAAGGCAGGTGGAAAAGAGCGACAACAGAGTTTATCAGAGTGGATTCGATGACCTGGCACATTGTGAGAGACTGAACCGTAAAACATTTGTCTCAAAGATTGTTTGTCTAAGTGAAAATCCCTTTGGCTGATAAGGATGGCTACAAGGCCACAGAGACATATGGTTGATGAAGAACACCCTGCCAAGATAACGGCTACAAGGCATGCAATTGTTCTGTGAGGAGCAGGGCTGGAGCCGAAGTAAAGCATATGCGCATATGCAGGAATGTGAAGATGTGCTAAATTGCAGGCCTTGAATGAGAATAAAAAGGACTGCCAAGACAAGCCCTGTGTTCGATCGCCCACCACCGAAACATCGAGAGACTTGGACACCAGAACGCTGCGGATCCATGGTGGTAACTATCCTTGCAACTCTATCCCAAATGCTTGCTTGATTTCTGTCTTTTTATTCCATTCTGTCCTATCGCTATTTTGTCCTATTGCTACTAATTATTTACTTTTGATAATAAAAGCTGTCTTGGGTATACGGCATTTGACCTCATTTGTGTCTTAATCTCGCTCTTGGGATCATATCGAAACCTCCCCCGACATTGAATCAGGACATTTAAATTACATTGGATTGGGACACACATAAAAACTATAGGAGCCTTATAAGAGCCTTATAAGGCTCTAGTGGACACCAGTGCACAGTGTACCCTCATGCCATCAAGCCGTATAGGGGCAGAACCCATCTGTATTTCTGGAGTGACAGGGGGATCCCAGCAGCTGGCTGTACTGGAGGCCGAAGTGAGCCTAACTGGGAATGAGTGGCAGAAGCACCTCATTGTGACTGGCCCAGAGGCTCCGTGCATCCTGGGCATAGACTACCTCAGCAGAGGGTATTTCAAGGACCCAAAAGGGTACCAGTGGGCTTTTGGTATATCTGCCTTGGAGATGGAAGAAATGAAACAGCTGTCCACCTTGCCTGGTCTCTCAGAGGACCCTTCTGTGGTGGGGTTGCTGAGGGTTGAAGAACAACAGGAGCTGACTGCTACCACAACAGTGCACCGACAGCAATATCGCACCAACCAAGACTCCCTGATCCCCATCCATGAGCTGATTCGTCGGCTGGAGAGCCAAGGAGTGATCAGCAAGACTCGCTCACCCTTTAACAGCCCCATATGGCCAGTGTGAAAGTCTAATGGAGAGTGGAGACTAGCAGTAGATCATCATGGCCTGAATGAAGCCATGACACCACTGAGTGCTGCTGTGCCGGACATGCTAGAACTTCAATATGAACTGGAGTCAAAGGCAGTCAAGTGGTATGCCACAAGTGATATCACTAACACGTTTTTCTCAATCCCTTTGGCAGCAGAGTGCAGGCCACAGTTTGCTTTCACTTGGAGGGGCATCCAGTATAGCCCTTCCATTTGCCATGGGCTGATCCAGACTGCACTGGAACAGGGTGAAGCTCCAGAACACCTGCAAAACATAGATGACATCATCATATGGGGCAACACAGCAGAAGAATGTGTGGTTGTTTTGGCTACCTGCCAGGTTAAACTACAACACCCTTCTGTAGAAAAAAAATCATTATTACAAAAAAAGGATATCAGATTAGTCCAGCATGATCTGCCTGTAGCAAACCTGTGTTGCATTTTCTACTATTTTAGAATCAGAGAAACATAGAATCATAGAACAGTTTGGGTGGGAAGGGACCCTTTAAAGGTCATCTAGTCCAAACCCCCTGCAGTGAGCAGGGACACCTTCAACTAGATCAGGTTGCTCAGAGCCTCATCCAACCTGACTTTGAATGTTTCCAGGGATGGGGCATCTACCACCTCTCTGGGCAACCTGTTCCAGTGTTTCACCACCCTCAGTGTGAAAAATTTCTTCCTTATATCTAGTCTAAATCTACCCTCTTTTAGTTTAAAACCATTACCCCTTGTCCTATCACTACAGGCCCTGATAAAAAGTCTGTCCCAATCTTTCTTATAAGCCCCCTTTAAGTACTGAAAGGATGCAATAAGGTCCCCCTGAAGCCTTCTCTCCTCCAGGCTGAACAACCCCAACTCTGTCAACCTGTCCTCATAGGAGAGGTGTTCACAGAATCACAGAATCACTGAAGTTGGAAAGGACCTTCAAGATGATCAAGTCCAACCATTAATCCAGCGCCACCATGTTCCCTAAACCATGTCTTGAAGCACCACATCCACACGTTTTTTGAACACTTCCAGAGATGGCGACTCCACCACCTCCCTGGGCAGCCTGTTCCAATGCTTGTTCCATCCCTCTGAAAATTTTTGTGACCCTCCTCTGGGCTTAGCAACCATGACATGATAGAATTCTCAGTTGTGAGTGAAGTAAGGAGAGGGGTCAGCAAAACCACTACCATGGACTTCTGGAGGGCAGACTTCGGCCTGTTCAGGTCACTGGTTGAGAGAGTCCCTTGGGAGACAGTCCTGAAGGACAAAGGGGTCCAGGAAGGCTGGACAGCCTTCAAGAAGGAAGTCTTAAAGGCGCAGGAGCAGGCAATCCCCATGTGCTGTAAGACAAGCTGGCGAGGAAGACAACTGTCCTGGCTGAACAGGGAGCTTTTGCTGTGACTCAGGGAAAAAAGGAGAGTTTATCACCTTTGGAAGAAGGAGAAGGCAACTCAAGAAGAGTACATGGATCTTGTTAGGTCATGCAGAGACAAAATTAGAAAGGCAAAAGCCCAGCTAGAGCTTAATCTGGCTACGGTCGTAAGGGATAACAAAAAATGTTTTTACAAATATATTAACAACAAAAAGACAGGCAAGGAGAATCTCCATCCCTTATTGGATGTGGGGGAGAACATTGTCACCAAGGATGAGGAAAAGGCTGAGGTACTTAATGCCTTCTTTGCCTCAGTCTTTAATAGCCAGTCCAGGTAACCGCAGGGTATTCAGCCCCCTGAGCTGGAAGACAGGGATGGAGAGCACAATAACCAGCCCATAATCCAGGAGGAAGCAGTTAACGATCTCCTATGCCACCTGGACACCCACAAGTCTATGGGGCCTGATGGGATCCACCCGAGAGTACTGAGAGAGCTGGCGGAGGAGCTTGCCAAGCCACTGTCCATCATTTATCAGCAGTCCTGGTTAACAGGGGAGGTCCCAGAAGACTGGAGGCTTGCCAATGTGATGCCCATCTACAAGAAAGGCTGGAAGGAGGATCTGGGGAACTACAGGCTTGTCAACCTGACCTCTGTACCAGGGAAGATTATGGAGAGGTTCATCTTGAGGGTGCTCGCAGGGCATGCGCAGGACAACCAGGGCATCAGGCCCAGCCAGCATGGGTTCATGAAAGGCAGGTCCTGCTTGACCAACCTGATCTCCTTCTATGACCAGGTGACCCGCCTAGTGGATGAGGGAAAGGCTGTGGATGTTGTCTACCTGGACTTTAGTAAAGCCTTTGACACTGTCTCCCACCGCATTCTCCTGGAGAAAGTGGCGGCTCATGGCTTAGACAGGTGCACTCTTCGCTGGGTAAAAAATTGGCTGGATGGTCGAGCTCAGAGAGTCGTGGTGAATGGAGTTAAATCCAGTTGGTGGCCAGTCACAAGCGGTGTTCCCCAGGGCTCGGTTCTGGGCCCGGTCTTGTTCAATATCTTTATTGATGATCTGGATGAGGGGATCGAGTGCTCCCTCAGTAAGTCTGCTGATGATACCAAGTTGGGTGGGAATGTTGATCTGCTGGAGGGTAGGAAGGCTCTGCAGAAGGATCTGGACAGGCTGGAGTGATGGGCCGAGATCAACTGTATGTGATTTAATAAGGCCAAGTGCCGGGTCCTGTACTTTGGCCACAACAACCCCATGCAATGCTACACTTCTTTTGATGCAGCATCGGATATGGTTGTCCTTCTGGGCTGCAAGCGCACATTGCTGGCTCATGTCCAGCTTTTCGTCCACCAGTACCCCCAAGTCTTTCTCCTCAGGGCTGCTCTCAATCCTTTCATCTCCCAGTCTGTATTAATCACAGAATCACAGAATCACTAGGTTGGAAAGGACCTTCAAGATCATCAAGTCCAACCATTAATCCAGCACCACCATGTTCCCTAAACCATGTCCCGAAGTGCCACATCCACACGTTTTTTGAACACTTCAGAGATGGCGACTCCACCACCCAATGGGGGTTGCCCCGATACAGGTGTAGGACCCTGCACTTGGCCTTGTTGAACCTCTTGAGGTTCACACGGGCCCATTCCTCAAGCTTGTCTAGGTCCCTCTTGATGGCATCCCATCCCTCAGGCATGTCTACCACACCACTCAGCTTGGTTTTCGTGAAAGGTAAAGGAGTAGAGTGGGATGAAAGTACTATAACAATTCAAAAGGATGCAGGTAGGCAAACAATTTGGGTAGTAATAGCAATATATTAAGAAAGATGGGGACAGACTTTTTAGCAGGGCCTGTTACCATAGGACAAGGGGTAATGGTTTTAAACTAAAAGAAGGTAGATTTAGACTAGATATCAGGAAGAAATTTTTCACACTGAGGGTGGTGAAATACTGGCACAGGTTGCCCAGAAAGGTGGTAGATGCCCCATCCCTGGAAACATTCCAGGTCGGGTTGGATGGGGCTCTGAGCAACCTGATCTAGTTGAAGATGTCCCTGCTCATTTGAGGGGTGTTGGACTAGATGACCTTTAAAGGTCCCTTCCAACCTAAAGATTCTGTGATTCTATGATTCTATGATTCTAAGAAATAGAAACTCTCAGGAGAGTATTGAGCAAGAGTCCCCAGGTGAAGCCCTGTGTAGCGTTACATGAAAAGTTCTCAGCACAAGCTTTTTACTGAGCCGAAACTAAAGCAAATGAACAAGCAAATGGCCCCAAGCATCTTATTTCATGCAGCTATGAGATCATTTCTTAAGTACTGTATGCATGCAGAATACTGAATTTAAGTCAAACACATTTGCAGGATAATTTGCTTAGCCACAACTTTGTGGCTATAGGTTAGAATTTGGGATGCCAAGTGTATAAAATTTAACATGTACATTTGAATAACATTATTAACACATGAAAAGGAAATAGAAGTACACTTTATTGGCACTGAACAGGTAATCTGTATTTGGAAGGTTACCCTGTTCTTCAGTCATGCCATGCATAAGAAATAGAAGGTGGGATATGAAGGACTTTGCTCACAGTAGCAGGGCAATTCCTAGACTGAATGAATGGAGGTAACTTTCAGTGCTGAATTTAGCAGGACTGATTTGTTACCTTTCAGTATATAATAATACTTTGTTAACTATTAGTAATAATTAGCTCAAAGTACAATTAGTACAATAATTTCCAGTGATTTTGGTAAATTACGCCCACATTTTGCTCATAATATTTAATAAAATATGTGACTACTTTTATATCATCTTTGAAAACCACACTAGGTTATTTTAATCACTATACATGTTTTAAGTAAAAACCATTTTATCTTCTGACTTATACATTAACCTTCCATTAAGTACTTGTGAAGAAGTTAAATGCACCTTAGTCAATAATGCTAATGCAGAAATTGTTGTATTACCCATGGAGAAATGCATATTCATATTATGTTAAAGTGACTATCCTTAACGATTAGGTATTATATGTCAGGAAACAGATCATAAATTTGAGATATTTTGTAGGAAAATGAATTAGAATGTTGAAACTTAGTTCTCTGTACTGTAATAATTCTGAAATGAGGTCATCTACTTCTCCTGGCCAGTGTTTTTTAAGGCAATAATATTGAAGTGATGAAGATACTTCTGATGATACTTTAACCTCACCTCACATCTTGGTGGGTAATAAATGAGACTGGTAATTGAACTATACTAAACTGAAATATATTGTTATAACTTTCTTCTGTAAAATACCCCTTTTTATGGTGCAGGAGAAATCCATGAAAGTACAGAAGATTACGCTTCATCATACGAATCAGATAAACATATTTCACAATATGAATCTACCTGCAGGTATATGGTGAAGTTTTAGTATAAATTCTTATAGCCCTGTTTCTACCTAGAAATACCTAAGTGTACCAACTAAAATGAGCAAAATGCTACAGTTATACCAAAAGATGTCATGGTTATTTCTCTGAGTTTTAGCCTAAAATGCAGCACCAAACTATATACTTATAGAATTTGTTCTGTATGATTTTTTTCTACCTTTTTTTTTCCCTAGAACAGACTTTCTTATAAACCAGTTTGTCCCCCAAGACACATTTTTAAACTAATCTAATAAACTGCTTCCGCAATGGGATATTCCCTTTCCCCTTGCTTTTGGCTGCACGCTCCTGCTGTTTTCCTTCTGTCAGGTCTGGTATATGTGTGGATATCGGGTGAGTTGATTCAGCTGACTGATCCAACACAAAACCTGGATGTGAAATATTTTGAAAGAATATCAGTAATAGCAGTCATCATCTCCTCCTACTTGCATGTTCATACTCTGAGATTACTTAGTATATCTTATATATAAAATATATAATTTTCAAGCCCTAGTTCAATATGTGTCTAACCTGAAGTCTGTGAATTTTCCCACCAAAGATAATAAAGGGTGTTAGTGTTCTTGTGTTCTTAAAGATGGATACCTCCATAGACCCTTCCTTGAACTTTGTTCCCATTGAAATCACCCTGCTGATTTCAGGGAGAGCAGAAGCAGATTTTTTAGCTGGGAGTGCCACAGTGAAAATAAATGCACTTGCTTTTTCTAAAATAAGCAGAGATTGAAAATGTTTGCAGAAGCATAGCACTTCTTGTAGAGAAGTCTTTAGGAAGTTGACTGGTGATGACAGAATTATTGGGTTTGCTTTTCTTTTATTGAGGTGAACAGGCTTTTCTGGGCAGAAAAGGTAACTTATGCCCAGGATTTTCCCCTTCTGTTACATGTTGGAAATATCATTGAACACAGAAAAAGATTGTCCGTATTGCCTATTTTCTCCAAATGAATTAGAGCAGATAACAAAATGGAGATGATTGATAACTCTCTCTTTAGGGAATAAGGCAAATGACTGTCATCTAAACTTTAACACAAGAAAATGTATTGCACTATTAAGCACATATAAAGATATTAGAATAAACTTGTTACAAAATTAATGCAAACGTTTATCTGAATGCAACTTGTATATTTTCTTGTTTTTCCTAATAGCTGTCTAAATTATAAGAGAAGCAGGAGCCAAACTATTTTTAAAACTAGAGGCATTTCTACACGGTTCTTTAGGGGGTTTTGTCAACAGATGGAGGAAGAAAATATTCTCCTCATCCTGCAAAACTCATAGAGATGCAAGAAACATTCCTTCTTAGGAAACTAATAATTCCTCCTTTTTTATTTAAAATTAGAAGAGATCCACCTACAATGTTGAGTTATCTTGTACCAAGGACTTCTACAAAACCACGATTCAAGTTCCTATTTGATCATTTGTCCTTTCTTAAGTTAGACAAATAGCCAGTAGACAAACTGAAATTCCACCTGGCATCGCTTATTCTTCCTTGTCACTTCAGTTGTGATGAGAAATACTTTCTTTAGTTCAAGAAATATATTTTGTCAAAATTAGCAATTATATTTTGTCAAAATTAGCAATTTTTTATGCACAATGTGTTTGATTAGTTCAAAACTGATAAAACTTTTAATATTTTTTTTTCTCACCATTTGCACTCAGAAGATACTGCTGTGATATGAGATCAGCATATTATGGCTACTAAGGATGATTCAGAATACAAAGCTGTCCAAAAAGTCAGAACATACATTTTGAATTTTTAAATTTTTTTTAATTAAAAAAAAGAAGTCTTACTGTTGAATTTGGCATCTGTATAAAAAGAGGAATGTTTACACTAGGTGTGCAGAAATAACTCTGCAAAGTGATGGTGAACCAACTTACAGATTTCTCTCAGCAATTTAAGAGTCCTTACATACACAAATAGATTTCCCACTGACTTTAATGGGACCACAACAGACCTGCCAGCTCTTGCAATTTTACTGTGAAAAGAGAAAAAGCAGAGAAAATGCTAATGTAACCATCACTGCTTATGCTGACCATATTCAGGAAGAGTTTGTGTATGTTACTTGGGCACATGAGCTAATGGTGAAAGGAAAACATCAGTGTCTATGAGACAGAAATCTTGTGTTTGTGAAAGAAGCCCAAATATTAAAGGTAGGTTTTGTTAAAAATATTACAGAAGTGTGGTTTTGCAGAAGGGAATAAGTTTATACCCTCTTATTTTAATTGTAGCATCCCATAAAGGGAATGATAAAGGGAACTATAATCCCTTTTTGTTAAGAAATTTAGTTTCCATCAAGGGGAAAGTGAACTCTGCCTTGTAGGGGCATTTCCTGCTAACATTTCCAATCCTGTAATGTGTAAAAAGTATATAGTCAGCCTCCATATCATAGCCTCCTTATATATAAGCATTTATCACATTAGCAAATACATTATTAATTATTCTCATCCTGCATACTGGACACTTCACAAGGAAATATTTTGGAAGGAAAAACTACAAAAATTCTTCTCAATATAATAAATCAGTCATATTCATTTAAGTTCTGGCTAAAGAATTTGTACATTATTTTAGAAATAAGACTATGTTCCTGCCCATGGCAAGGTAGTTGGACTAGATGATCTTCAAAAGTCCCTTCCAATCCAAACCGTTCTATGATTCTATGATTGTATATATATTAATGTATGTGTATGTTATTATTGCATATTATATGTATATTAGTAATAGCTCATGTATCTGCTTTTAGAATTGTTATGGGTCTGATATTAAAAAAATATATAATCTAGAATTGTCACAAACATGTACATTTAGTCTCTGTATGGTCCTGTTATTTTTGTGTTTGATGGTTTATGTTTATTTATTGTATTAGAATTCCCCATTTCTAACGCAAATAACTGGCATTTAGAATGTCTAACTACTTTATTAAAATGTATCATGATATCTAAAGATTTCAGAATTCATTATTGTGTATCATAATTCCACAGTGAACCAGGTAAAATGATATGTTTTAGTATGCTTAGTATTACTGAATTGAGGAATTATCCAGACAATAAGAAACAGTGCCTTTGTGGTAGTCAATAATACCACCAAAAGTCATATTGATTTTTCTTTAACAATCAGTTGCAAATTGTACATATTTCTCATACTATTAAAACTGTTCTACTGTGTACAAAATTAAAGCAGCAGATAATTTATTTTTTCCTGTATAATATTGATGTATATTGATTATATTTCCTGTATAATATTGAATACTAAAAGTAGAACAGAACTGCACCTACAAGTGAATCCATCTTTCAGACAAAATCTTAATTAAAGTGTGTGAACATGAAGTTCTGTGTGCTAGTGTCATGCATACCTCTCTGTCAGAAGAGCTTAGATATAGAACTGTTATGTATCTTTTTTTTTTTTTTTGAGGATGGGCAAATAACAATGATACATTATCATTAAAGACTGCTTGGGAAGATGGAGGGATTTCACAATTTTTGCAGAGTGACAAGAAATAGGGAAATGACCTGAATGTATGCAATGCTTAAACATTGTCAGATATTCATCATATTTATATGCTTTGCCTGCCTCTGTGCTCGGGGTGATTTAATACTACATTAAAGTAGAACCTAGAAGGACATGATAAACAGCTCTTGTTTAAAGGGCATTGTGAAGGAGAGCCTTTAATCTGATTGATGAAGTAAATGGAAAGTAATCTATCCTCTATTCAACAGCTTGTTGATGATATGAAAGAGTTCCTACTCAAGCAAGCAAAGCTTTAAAGAGAAAGATCTCTTTCATCCTGTCAGCCTCATTTTTAGAAAAAGTTAAGTTTTTCATCATGGTTCAGGGGAGTTCTTGTAAAACGTTCATTGAAAACTTAAGAGCAATTACAGTGTCAGACAGCTAGAAAAATTGCTTTTACTGAGAGTTCTCCAACAGATGCATTGTGGGAGAATTGATTCTTTCTAAGGGATAAGTGAATTGTCATTGTTAGTCTCTTCTCATGACATCTAGCTAGATGTCATCTGCTTTGTAACATATTTGGAACAGACAACTGTACTCAACAGTAGACAGTGTCTAGATTAGTTCAGCAAAGAAATAAGCATGTACTCTGCATGGCATCAACTGAGCTTTTAAAGATTATGGATGAGCAAGGGTTTGAGAAAAAAGTTTGAAAAAATCAAACACAAAGTTTTATAGCCACTTCAGAAAGCCTGGATGTTTAACCTGTAAGGAACTCTGTCAAATCCTTGAGGAAACCACATAGAGAAAGATCAGTAAAATACCTATTGGCTCCATTAGCTTGATGTAAAAAGGGGAAGAGGGAAACCAGCTCTTCCACAGGAGAAGCTACATTATTCCAGGGATTAGGTGGGATCGGTTGTCTTACAGAAAAGAAGACAAGAAAAAGAATGAAGATTCTTGGTGGGCCAGAACTGGAGTGAAAGGGCTTGTCAGGTAATCTAACTGATGATAAGAGAGCAGTTTATTGAATAGGAGGTGTCTCCAATTAGGTGTTTGTTAGCATAAGGGTAGGTGCCAATTCTAATATTGAGTTAGCTGCAGAAAATAAGCTGTTATTCACTCAGCAATCCCTGAGCTAACTTCTTCGTAGTATATGTTTGCTGAATCCACTTCTGGGTTTTATGTGTTTTTTTCTGTTTGGATTGCAGAGATACATTCGGTGTGTAAGAACGTCATTGGCATTTTCCCAAAATAGCACCATCAGATTCATTAAGTATTCACAGTACTGAAATTTTATACTGTTTGAATATAGTGTGTATGCATGTGGTATAAAAAAAGATATGTCATTTTAAACACAATAATGTTTCAGACTGAAAGCTTTGTTTCAGTTTTTGCATCTGATTTGAATCTAACCTTAGTTAAAAAAAAATTGCGGTTATCCTTACTTAAAATAAATTCACTAGTAAGTAGTAAATTATCATTTAAAAAATCAGTTAAAATATTCTCCACATCATGATCAGACCAGTACATTCTTGACCAGTTCAAATTTCAGTGATATTTTTGTGCCTAGGGTTTAGGCAATATCAGATTTTTACATTTTGGACTCTTTATTCTGTGCACTTCACATATTAGAAGGAACGTGTACAGGCTTTAAGTTAAATACTGAGTATCCCTTTTAGCTGATCAGGAATTAAACATTGATGCATTTTTAGTTCTTCTTATGTTTAATTACTTAATCCTTTAATGGGGAAATATTAGCATTTAGACTTAAATAGCCTTGTGTTCTTTGGATGTGTTTTATTTTTTGTTATATATGTCTTCAAAGGTTCAGTAAGAATGGTCTTGTCATTTTAAGTTGAAATAAACTCACTTATTCAGCTTTGGGAAGAACAGGCCTGAACTAAACTGTGTTTCCTTTCCTCAACGTGTTTAGAACATCTTAAGACTTTATGTGCCATTAAAACATTCTTTTGATGCTGTGGAAATGCAAACTGTCAGGACAACATTTTCAAGAAGTCCCTGATGCTAAAAATCAATGACCTGTGCTAGTTTCAGTACTGTTCCTAGCATTTTTGCCATTAAGATTTAGTAGATCTCTATCAATGTCCATAAGGCATTTGGATGAATTAGTAATGATGATGAAAAGCAAGCTGTAATTCTATGGGGAACTGCTAAATAGAGCAACATACAAAACTGATACAACTTCTTAATAGTTTTCATTATTCCAATGTCTTGTATTTTCACCTGAGTTAATGAAATGCCCTTAGATCCCTTGCTAACAATTTAATGTCTTTTTCTGTGTTCTGATCTCCTGAAGCATTATCTTGCTAAATGTATAGGAGGATGCATTACTCAATCACTGAATCTTTGCCAAACTACAAAACATGGGGGGGTTTATTCCTGTTTATTACAAATAATTTTTTCAAAGTTTTTTTTACTCTATATTTATTCTAGCTATCAAGTAGTCATCAAATACTGCAACAGAAACGGTAACTTTTGAAAAGCACTCTGTGTGTGTGTGTAATTACTAAGATACAAAAGGAGGTTTATGAAATAGTTAAAGTTGGAATATATGGTTTCATTCTGGTATTTAGCTGCCAAAGTTGTATGTGATGGAAGGCATCTGTGGTTGTGTTTGTGTAAGGTTGTCTTTAGTGGCAGAGTGTATTATCTAGTGTCACTTTATGAAACTTTCAGTTGGTACAGCCTTTTTCTTTTCCAGTATGTGTGTAAGAATTACTTTAAACTTTTTTCTTTATGAGAAAATATAAAAATTATCTTCTGTATATACCTGGTGAAACTATTATCATTTTGATAATTAATTAATCCATTTTAAGTCCATGTTATGCTATCCATCTTTTGCAGTACTGAAATGGATGACAGTGTGATTATGTCTTTGAAAGATAAGTAAATGTGCGTGCTCTTAGATCATCAGGCTTTTAAAATACCAGAAAAGTAGAATTATAGAAAAACTGGGAGTGTTTCTTAATCTTGACTTATAATACAGTGGTTTCTGTACTTTTATTTATAAATGTACATTTTATTGCCCTACAGTTGTGAAGTCCATCTTTCTCCTGCAACCGTCCCCCAGCTAGCCCCACCAAGCTGCCACTGTGCCGGGCCTCTCCTGCCGCCGCCTCTGCGCTCGAACGGTGTTCAACGATGAGATCCCAGAGATCGTATCACGTCGGGGTCACCAGTTGCAGGAGAAAGATGGACTTCACAACTCTATGAGACTTATATTCCAAAGCCCTTTATTGTCTTGTCTGACTCCAATATATATCATAATCTTTGTTTAGTCACTGCGCACACACTCATGATTGGTTACAGCTTGTTACACACATTATTGCAACTGCCTATATACAAAATATCACGCGCTGTCCACGCGCCTCTCACACAGTCAGGATTCGCTGCTTGCAGGTGTTCCTGTTTTCCTCGCTTCTTCTTAGTTGTTTTCCACAGCTCCTTCTCCTCAAGGCCGAGCCATGCAGATATCCAGCTGTTTACCAGCTTCTCAATGCCACAGCTCCTTCTCCTTAAGGTCGAGCCCTTGCAGGGTGATCCCAACAGGCATCTCCAGAAAGCAGGGCTCCATCATGTGTAATGGTTACTTGGGAAGACAAACACCATAGAGAACGGTTCGCAGAAAATGTGTATGAAACCAGAATGATTAATAAGCAAAAGGGATTGCAAGTGACAAAGAACAAAAATGACATTATATGGTATGGAATATCCCTTTGGCCAGCCTGGGTCAGCTGTCCTGGCTGTGCCCCCTCTCAGATTCCCGTGCACTCCCCGCCTTCTTGCTGGCAGGCCAGAGCATGGGAAGCTGGACAGTCCTTGATTGCTTAGCAACAACTGAAAACATTATGTTATCAACATTATTTTCATCCCAATTCCAGAACACAGCACTATAGCAGCTATCAGGAAGAAAATTAACTCTATCCCAGTCAAAACCAGGACACGGCCAAAATAAAATATTTTATATATCTCAGAATGCAATTTTTTTTTAACTGATCTTAAACTTTCTTCCAAAGAATTTTAATAACCGTGTACAATGTTTCTAAACCAGACAGCATAACATACAGATGTATATTCCCCTTCAGTCTTTGCCCACCTTTTCTTTGTAATGTATTTAATCTACCACTTAAAGAACCTAGTAATCCTGTGAGTCTATTAAATTTGAAAAGGTCCATCTGAAAATAATCTTATCTTTCTCTAGAACTCTCTTTCCTAGCAAATGTCATCAGTGCACAATGCATTCTTTCTCACAATTCCTGTATATATAAAACCAAAATTATTAGAACTGCAAGACATTAAACTTTGCTTCCTTTTCAATTGAATGAAATTCCACTTACTTCCAAAACCAAGCATTTCTTTTAACCTATCAAAGTAGCTCTCCTTTTAGACTTTGTTAATGCCTATCGTAGATTAGGCTTTTATTTGACAGTAAATCAAAATTTTCCTAGATTTTGAGACATGTCTTTAGGACGAGAGGAAATGGCCTCAAGTTGCGCCAGGGGAGGTTTAGATTGGATATTAGGAAAAATTTCTTCACCAAAAGGGTGGTCGGGCATTGGAACAGGCTGCCCAGGGAGGTGGTGGAGTCACCATCTCTGGAAGTGTTCAAAAAACGTGTGGATGTGGCGCTTCAGGACATGGCTTAGGGGACATGGTGGCGCTGGATTAATGGTTGGACGTGATGATATTGAAGGTCCTTTCCAACCTTAGTGATTCTGTGATTCTGTGATTCTTTATCACTTAGATATGTATTATTGAGAAAAAACTTTTTGTGGTTTCACAAAGATTGTCCTTAACCAAGCTCAACCTTTCAAGTAGGATTCTGTTCTACGGATAGCAGGCAAGCCTGAAAAAGCCAAGAATGCTGATTTCTCTTGGCTTTCACCCCAAACAGAATTCCAGATGTTTCAAACAGAGAAGACTAGCCCAGAGCCAAGAGCTCCAGCCCGCACACACAGATGCTCAGAGCGACACTGTCCAGATCGTTCTTCATTTGAAAATACAGTGCCATAGAAACAGAAATGCTACACAAAATCCATCCAGTTTCCCTTGTACATTATGAGAAATTAAGAGAAAAATTAGAAAGCAACTATTACCCACTGTGATGAAAAAATCCATTTTAATATATTAGGAATTAAATGTTTTCAACTGTTTCTTTTTATTCAAATGTCAAGGGGGGAGGGGTTAAGAGAAGGGATTAAGTGAAATTGCTGTTACATATTAGAAGTTATTAGCATAAAAAATAGTCAGGACTTTACTGAAAAATGTCAAAATTAAGCATTTTGACTTTGTAGAAATGAAATGTATCAGTCACCCTCAAAACATTTTTCCCAAGATTTTCCTTCATGGAAAACTATGAAATGTTCTAGTTACATTCTTCTGGAACAAAGCAGCTTTTGGACATTTCTAAATCCTCAGTGAAATAGAAAGACCTAGAAATATTAAAAAATTAGTTGAGAGAAAACAACTGTGAAATGTGAAGACAGTGTTACATAAACAGCTTGTTTGCCAATGACTGTCATCACAGTAGTATTAGAATATCTTCATTCATAAAGGTGAAAACTCCTTTGAATTAAAACAAGCAAAGAGTTGTTGAAAAACAGGTAACAGGTAACTGAGATGTCAAAACTCTATGTGATTTGCACACAGTCATATAGGGGGCTTGTAGCAGATCTGAAATGCTTTATCCAGTTACACCATTTGCCTGACTTTATACAGCCCAACAAAGTATTAATTGTTTTTCTGAGTGCTAAATGTGCTAAATAGTATAAATATTACCATTATTTTGTTAGCTTCAACACTGAAGGAGTATAATAATGTATATATTATTCTTTTATTTTGAAGATTAAACTAACCCAATCAAACAGCAGAAATTTGTGATTAAGGCTGGCAGTGAGTAAATGTAAACAATGCAAGGTCAAATCAAAAAACTCCTAAACAAGAAGAAAAAAATGATTCATGCTATTTCATAAATGAATTTTCAAGGATTACCTCAAAAATAGCTACTATACAGCCTGATCCAGGCAAATTGATTTAAATCTATTTGTTTCAATACAGTTTGAATCAATTAGGAAATCAGGAGGGAAGGGGAGGAAGGTTTCTTTCTCTAGTGATACCAGCCTTCAGATCAGAGAAGTCACCTAACCATGGGAAATTTTGCTATTGATTTTCTGTGCGCTAAGGACTTCACATATGTTGAGTATTACCCTGGACTGTCAACTGCTATAAAACATTAGAGTTGCCAGCTGAGTATATAGCCCACTATATGTTATAGTCTGATGGGTTTTCTAGTATAAATACATCACATTCCTTCCAACCCAAACCATCCTATGATTCTATATCATACAAATACTATCAAGGCAGCATTTTTAATATGTTGGATGTCAATTATTAATGATGTTTAGTATGCAGATGACCTCTTTTATAAACTCTATGCATAATCCCATCTAATATGTATTTATAATATCATTACGATGTACAAAGGGAAAGCCTTTCACTTTTCTTTTTTACAGTCATTCAGGATTTAAAGCCAAAGCACAGTTTCTTTGTTGCTGTTGAATATTTTAAGAGCTTTTAAAAAATAAATATATGCACAATCTGTATGAACTAGAGCCCAAACAATCAACAGTTTCGAGATTTTTCACATGGAAAATTCATACCAAATGGCTGTAAATGGACAGCTGCATAATAGAATTCCTTAAATATAACCTTCCCAGTAGGAACTTTCTCCTACTAGAAGACAGGACTACAGCCTAGTTTTCCCTCCAGAAGAGTATCCTTTCCTTTTTTTGTGCTCCAGCACTCCAGTGAAGAGATAATATTATGTATAGCTGAGTTTGGTTACGGCTCCAAGCCTGAAAGATTAATTTTAAATATCAAAACTGTCCTGGTTTCAGCAGGGATAGAGCTAATTTTCTTCCTAATAGCTGGTATAGAACTGTGTTTTGGATTTAGTATGACGTGGTGGGTTGAGCCTGGCTGGATGCCAGGTGCCCACCAAAGCCACTCTATCACTCCCCTTCTCAGCTGGACAGGGGAGAGAAAGTAGAATGACCAAGATACATATGGGGAGAGACCATTCACCAATTACTGTCACGGGCAAAACGGACTCGGGGAAAAATTAATTTAATTTATTACAAATCAAATCAGAGTAGGACAATGAGAATTAAACCAAATCTTAAAGCACCCTCCCCCCACCCCGCCCTTCTACCCAGGCTCAACTTTGCTCCCGATTTCTCTACGTCCTCCCCCCGAGTGGCACAGGGGGATGAGGAATGGGGGCTGTGGTCAGTTCATCACATGTCGTTTCTGCCATTCCTTCCTCCTCAGGGGGGAGACTCCTCACACTCTTACCCTGCTCCAGCGTGGGCTCCTCTCTCCACACGTCCACAGGTCCTGCCAGGAGCTTGCTCCAGTGCAGGCTTCGCATGGAGTCACAGCCTACTTCAGGCATCCACCTGCTCCAGTGTGGGGTCCTCCACAGGCTGCAGGTGGATATCTGCTCCACCATGGACCTCCATGGGCTGCAGGAGGACAGCTTGCCGCACCATGGTCTTCACCACGGGCTGCAGGGGAATCTCTGCTCTGGTGCTTGGAACACATCCTCCCCCTCCTTCTTCACTGACCTTGGTGTCTGCAGAGTTGTTACTCTCACATATTCTCACTCCTCTCTCTCGCTGCAATCACAGAATCACAGAATCAGTGATAATACTGCTTACCTGTTGTTTTGACTTGCTGCATTAATTGTTCTTGATTATGATAATAAATTCTAATCAGCTACCTGCTTTTTACAATGTTTTCAGCCAGCAAGAAAAATAAGAACTCACTTTAGACAAAAGTTCAACTCTGAAGGCTTTAACTGAGCAGTCTCAGTGAGACCTCTTTGTTTTGAAACCTACTCAATTTAAACCTGACATAGATTTAAAAGCATCTCCATATTATTGATCAAGGACTGCCTACAATTATGTAAAATCCTTCAAGTTCATTTAGATTCATTGCAGTAATTAAGCATTACCCTCTAAAGATTTCACTGTATTTGCAAAAAAACTTTTTGTCAGTCTACCCTTGTTCTTCTGTCTAAACTGTGATCCTGTTAGGGTGAATTGATCTCACGAATCACATAACCATTAAGGTTGGAAAAGACCTTTAAGATCATCGAGTCCAACCATCAACCCAACAGCACCATGCCCACTAAACCATATCCCGAAGTGCCATGTCCACATGTTTTTTGAATACTTCCAGTGATGGTGACTCCACCACCTCCCTGGGCAGCCTGTTCCAATGCCTGACCACCCTCTCAGTAAATAATTTTTTCCTAATATGTAGTCTAAACCTCCCCTGGCGCAACTTGAGGCCATTTCCTCTCATTCTATCACTAGTTACTTGGGAGAAGAGACCAACACCCACCTCACAACAACCTCCTTTCAGGTAGTTGTAGAGAGCGATGAGGTCTCCCCTCAGCCTCCTCTTCTCCAGACTGAACAACCCCAGTTCCCTCAGCCACTCCTCATAAGACTTGTGCTCCAGACCCCTCACCAGCTTTGTTGCCCTTCTTTGGACATGCTCGAGCACCTCAGCATCCTTCTTGTAGTGAGGGGCCCAAAACTGAACACAGTATTCGAAGTGCGGCCTCACCAGTGCCGAGTACAGGGGCACAATCACTTCCCTACTCCTGCTGACCGCACTATTTCTGATACAGGCCAGGATGCTGTTGGCCTTCTTGGCCACCTGGGCACTCTGTTGGCTCATGTTCAGCTGGCTGTCCACCAGCACCCCCAGGCCCTTTTCCGTCGAGCAGCTCTCCAGCCACTCCTCCCCAAGCCTGTAGCATTGCATGGAGTTGTTGTGACCCAAGTGCAGGACCCAGCACTTGGCGTTATTAAACCTCATACAGTTGACCTCTGCCCATCACTCCAGCCTGTCCAGATCCCTCTGCAGAGACTTCCTACCCTCCAGCAGATCAACACTCCCACCCAACTTGGTGTCGTCTGCAAACTTACTGAGGGAGCACTCGATCCCCTCATCCAGATCATTGATAAAGATATTGAACAAGACCGGCCCCAAAACTGAGCCCTGGGGAACACCGCTTGTGACCGGCCGCCAGCTGGATTTAACTCTGTTCACCACAACTCTCTGGGCTCAGCCGTCCAACCAGTTCTTTACCCAGCGAAGAGTACATCTGTCTAAGCCATGAGTCGACCATTTCTCCAGGAGAATGCTGTGGGAGACGCTGTCAAAGGCTTTACTGAAGTCCAGGGAGACAACATCCACAGCCTTTCCCTCATCCACTAGGCAGGCCACCTGGTCATAGAAGGAGATCAGGTTGGTCAAGCAGGACCTGCCTTTCATGAACCCATGCTGGCTGGGCCTGATCCCTTGGTTGTCCTGCACATGCCCTGTGAGCGCCCTCAGGATGAACTGCTCCATGATCTTCCCCGGCACGGAGGTCAGGCTGACAGGCCTGTAGTTCCCCAGATCCTCCTTCCGGCCCTTCTTGTAGACGGGCGTCACATAGGCAAGCCTCCAGTCTTCTGGGACCTCCCCTGTTAACCAGGACTGCTGATAAATGATGGAGAGTGGCTTGGCAAGCTCCTCCGCCAGCTCCCTCAGGACTCTTGGGTGGATCCCATCAGGCCCCATAGACTTGTGGGTGTCCAGGTGGTTTAACATGTCCTTAACTGCTTCCTCCTGGATTATGGGGAGTTTATTCTGCTCTCCATCCCTGTCTTCCAGCTCAGGGAGCTGAATACCCTGAGGATAACTGGTCTGGCTATTAAAGACTGAGGCAAAGAAGGCATTAAGTACTTCAGCCTTTTCCTCATCCTTGGTGACAATGTTCCCCCCCTGCATCCAATAAGGGATGGAGATTCTCCTTGGCTTTCTTTTTGTTCTTAATATATTTGTAAAAGCATTTATTGTTATCCCTTATGACCGTGGCCAGATTGAGTTCTAGCTGGGCTTTTGTCCCCCAGCAGGATGAGAACCTGTGAGCGTGATGCCTCCTGTAACTGGAGTAAGCAGACTTTGATTGGGCGGCCTGTAGTAGACACCAACCACAAGGTTCCCTTTGTTGACTCAGTCCCTGATTCTTACCCATAAGCTTTTGACCTGCTCATGGCTATTCCTCAGACACAGCTCTTCACACTCTATCCATTTCTTGATGTAGAGGGCAACCTCTCCGCCCCTCCTTCCTCACCTGTCCCTTCTGAACAGCCTGTAGTCATCAATAGCTGCACTCCAGTCATGGGATTCATCCCACCAAGTTTCAGTAATGGCAACAAGGTTGTAGCTTTCTAGCAACATGGTGGCTTCCAGCTCCTCCTGTTTGTTGCCCATGCTACGGTGCACTGGTGTAGAAGCACTTCAGCTGGGCTGTCGGTCATGTCACCCTCTTAGAGGAACACTCCTTAGTTCCTCTGAGGTCTTTTGCTGATGCTTACCTGTTGGCTCCTATTACCTCGGGAGCCCCTGGCTCATCTCCATAAGACTTCAGTTGTGCTCCAGTGTAGCTAGAACGTCTCAGAGCAACAGGCTGAGGGCCCTCACTAGCACCCCGTCCCTCTAACCTTGGCGTGTCATCCCACTGCTTGTCATGGGTAAGCCTGATATCATCCCCGTCTCCCTTCAAGTCTAGTTTAAAATCCTGTCAATAAGCCCTACTAGCTTGTGAGCAAAGACCCTCTTCCCCCTTTGAGAAAGGTTAATCCCATCTGACGCCAGCAAGCCAGGTGCCATGTAGGCCACCCCATTATCAAAAAAACCCCAAATTGTGGTGGTGACACCAGTCACGGAGCCGTGTATTAATAGACTGGGCCTGTCTGTTTATTCCTATGTCGCTGCCCGCAACTGGAAGGAGAGAGGAAAAAATAACCTGTGCTCCAGATTCTCTTACCAAGCATCCCAAGGCCCTGAAGTCTCTTTTGGTCATCCTTGGACTACATGTTGCAGCTTCATCTCCACCCACATGGAAGAGTAGTAGTGCGTAATAGTCCGAGGGCCATCCCAGGCTAGGAAGTATCCTGGTGATGTCCTTAACCCGGTCCCCAGGGAGGCAGCAGACCTCCCTAAGAGGAGGGTCTGTCCGGCATATTGGACCCTCTGTTCCCCTCAGAAGGGAGTTGCCTATATCTATAATCCGTCTTTTCTTCCTTGTGGAAGTGGTTGTGATACAGGGGATAGGCCTTTCTGACCTTGGCAGCACCTCCGGTGTAGATGGACCGTCATCCACATCATCCATGGACTGGACTTCCACATGCAGAGCCTCATACCTGTTATGCACCTGGGGAGGAGAGGTGGGCAAGGAGGGGGTTCACCTGCCGCCCCAAGCATGGACTTGCCTCCATTCGCTCCTTTCCTTTGAGCTACTGACTTCAGCCTGGTGGAGGGAGGATACAGGGTCCCCTTGATCTTGGTTTTTTTTCTGGCGGTTGTTCCTGCTTCTGTCTCAGGGAGGGCAGAGCATGGTTCCATGAGTCCATCTCTTTCTCAGACTCCCTGATGCTCCTTAACCTTTCTACTTCCTCTTGTAGGTCACACCTCACACAGCTGCTCTCACTACTGCCATCTGTTACCAGTGAGAGGCTCTGGCACTCTCTGCAGCCTGAGACCTGGATGGCTGCATGTTTTCATGGGAGCTCTGTCTGGGTTGCCATCCATTCTGGTGGACATGGTTTCCGCTGGGTGGCTACCATAGCTAAGCTCCTTCTGAGAGGGTGATGACCACCAACTGAACTCACCTCTTGAGCTGGTAAGGCGACTATGCCCTTCCTGCACGACCTTCCTGTGCACAAACTGCCACGCCACACCACGCCCTGCCACGCCCTGGCTGACACACCACACTGGTTGCTAGCACTCCCTAGGTTGCTTTTTATAGGCGTGGGGGTGGGCCACCATTGCTCTGGCAACACCCAGGCTTTGTCAGCTTCTCCTGCGAGAACTGCCAGCTCCTGGCGGGTCTCTTCACTGCCCTGGCGTTTCCCTCCCTCAGGAAAACCCCTGTGCGCTGAGATGTGCTACTCCGCTGCGGATCAGGCTGGCTCCAGAGCAACTCCCCTTGGCGACTAATTCTACCCAAGACCATTTGAGGACCCCAAAGGTACGAATGGCACCTTTGACCCTGTAGTCTTGTAATTTCTGAACTACTAATGAATGGCTGAACTTACTTCAAAAACATTAGCTATTTATGTATTAGAGCACTGAGGCTGATTTCATGTGCAGCTAGCTGAAAAGTGTTTTGGCTGTGAAATCATTATGGGACTGTCCAAAAGATACTGTACTGACAGATACTGAAATGAGCAGAAATGAGGTTCCACCTAGCTATTCATCATCAAGAGACTGAAAACACCTGGCTGATCAAACATAAATTTAAAATTATTTTACAAGCCAGTGTTTATTCTAGCGGTTATGGGCACTCCTGTTGTGCTTTCATAAACAAATGTAGCCATTTTAAGTAGGAAATTCATAGCCACTTGCAGTTGCATATGGTGCTGGATATGGTTCCTAGTCTGGAGGGAGAAAACAAAAGATCTTGTTCTGGTTAAAAAGGTTGTGGTTTTCTTTCTGAGCTTCAGGGACAAAGGTATTACCAGAGATTCACCTCCATTTTCCCTGGAGCAGCAGGGATCTCTGGCCAGATGTACACTCTTGAAGGAGATATGACATATATCCCTAAGTCATATGTGGACACATGTTTCTGCAAGTACAAAAACACTGGTTCAGTTGCAGCTGTTGGGTGTCTAGCACTTCAGAGGATTCTCTGTGATATGATGGATGAGGCACTCCTAACACTGAATTGCAATGGCTGGAAGAAACGGAACAACTTTCTCATGGGAGAGATAGTGTACCCAAAAGTGAAACCTGGGGAAATAGCCTAACTCTAACTTCTCTGACATCTGATGAGATCAGGTTACAGTTGAATTAATTGAAAAATGAGTATTTCTACTTTGGCAAACTGAAAGGTGTTTAAGTGGCTTGTTCCATCTCACATACAAACAAGATCTTTTTCAGCAGCTTTACCAAAAATACTATTTCTTTGTGGAAATTTTCCATTGTGGAGAAAATGCTTTTTCAATTGAAGCAGAAACTGGAAATATACCATAAACTATTTTCCAACTGAAAAACAAGTATCTGCATATACATTTTCTAACTCTGTATCATATCCAATGTCCACACACAGAGGTCTTGAAATTGTTCACAAACGCTGTTGACCTTTGAACCCTATATTTCTTCTGATGACACATGCAGTCTCCCTATATAATTGGTAGGGAAAGTCAGATATCTTTGTGAGATGATTTTGATTTTAGGTGAGTTAGTTAAGTTGCTCTTGAGTTGACTATTACTTTCCGTTGACTCCAAAGGACTGACTTACACCCTTGTGTAAGACATTCAAAATTAGTTGGGATAAAACCACATCAACATCTCATTAATTTATCCCCATTTGTTCAGTTCTCTAACTCAGAAAAAGAATAAATGCTTCCATGTCTAACCGTTAGCTTCTTTTAAAGACATACAACTCATCCTGGTTCAGAGGATTCATACTGTCAGGATTTCAAAATTTCTAGTACAGAAAGTTTGTGATTTCATAGTTTTCTTTCATTGTGTCGAGAATCAGAATGGCCTTTACATATATTTAAATTCCCACAGAAATGTTTAGATAATTTCCTAAAAACTGATTGACCAAATATTTAGATGGTGTGACAGACTGGCTTTTAATGGTGAATACTTTCAAAGTGTCTCTGCACTTTTAAAGGACTTTATTAAAAGTATGTCTTCATCCAAAAAACCCTATTAAAAAAAATATTGTTGAATAAGTTTCTTTTTTCTCCTGACAGTTATTTTTTGGGGGGGCCACAGGACTGAAAAAATCTCTGACAGGAGCAGTATTTTCTTTGTTGAGGTAATCCTAATAGATGAATTTATTTGTCCATGAAGGTTGTTCTTTTTAGAACGCTTTGAAAGCATGAGCAGAGGAAAGAATGCTTGAAAGAGCCTGAAATTCGATTAACATCTTTAGAACAAAGAAACAAATAAAAATGTGACTATTGTCTTTATCTTTGCTGTTATCGTATGTGGTATCCTTCTATAATCTTTTCTTGTAATGATACTTAATAGCTGCCTTCGAGATATTAATGGAAATTGTCACAGGCAAGGGACATATTACTGCATCTAATGAAGCAAAGTAGGACTAAAAGGAAAAAAGAACAGTAAGTAAAATCTGAGCAAATAAAAGGATTTGACCTATTTCTGAAATTTAACCCTATACATGGTTAATTGTCATAAAATCAAAATAAGTGAATGCAGTTACTATTCAGCATATTAGTGCATTATTCATGAAAGCTTACACAGCAGCTACAGTATATAGATTTCGGAAGTAAGAATTTAAGTGTATCTATCTGATTTATCAGCCTTTAGCACATCAATATAACAATACTACTATAAAATATGCCCAATTTCTTTATAAACTATACCAAGTGAATTCCTGCTGACTGAAGATTATTCAAGCTTTAAATCACTCATAACTATGAAGATAAATAAAAACAATATTTTATAAGGCAAAAATTTAATTTCAGTAGAAAATACAACTATTCAAGTGTCAAAATACAAACATGGGCATCACATTTAAACATATTTCTCACTATCTATCCACTCATCTAAAGTCTAGAAACATGACTAATGCATTTTAAGCATTTGTCCTGGCCAGATAAACACAAGAAGAATGTGAAAGGAGGCTGTAAAAAATAAATTAATGACTTCTTATTAAGTACGTTAGCATTTTTGACCAAATTTTCAACTATGTTCATCTTTTGGTAATGGAACATTCAGTGAAAAACAAACAGAAAATACCATCCAAATAGAAGCTATAGAACACGGCAAACAGTTTGCCTGATACTTTTTGTTTGTCTGATCCAGAGAAACAGAATCTTTAAAAACATTAACAGTTTATTTTTAATTATAGTGTATTTTATTTAAACTACATTTTAAAGCAGATCTAAATAATTTTAGTTAAAAATAAATAAATTAAAATTTTGTTAAATCTGCATGAAGCCCTAAATTTGTTGCAATTGACTTGAATAATTTCAATTAACAGAAAAATATATTGAATAGCATATGTTTTGCCATAGTTTTGAAGAAAGTAAAGTTACTGTATTATTGACTAAATCCCTGAGAAAGCATTTGTTGAAATGACAAATATGCTTCTGGAAAAAATAGCCATTTCTGCAGATAAATATATATTTTTTTTTAAAATCCATTATTCAGTTTTTGCAATTAAATAGTTCAGAAATGTATGGGAGGTAAAAAAAAAAATCAAAACCCACAAACCAAGAAAAGCTATTGTGTTTTTAACCTATGAAGTGGGTAGGGAACAATGAGATCTACTATATCTAGAATCTTGAAATTACGCTGATTAGAAAAGATAGGTCAAACTTCACTAAAGATGGTTCCTTTGTTTTATATGCAAATAGAAAAAACATACAAGACCAAGCTTCTTATATATGCAATGTGCATGTAATGTAGCTTTCTTCTTGTGTGTGGAATGTAGTTTTATACAACTGAACAATTAATGAAATGTGATTTTTGTGTATTTTAATTGAATTTTAATTTTCTTCCAACAGGAATTTTACAACGTCAGAAGTTAAAAATCATTACTCAGCCACTAAAAAAGAAATTTATCATGTGCTTTTTTGACACAATAAAAATGAACTTACTGAATTTTATTTATGGAATTTGCTGACTGTTCAAATACATGTGCTTAGACATAATATGTCCATCTAAAGTTAAAGAAATGCCAAACTTCTTGTGAAGGCTATAATTATGAGACTTATTAGTTGCTAACATCAAGAAGTAGAAGTATAAATCCAAAGAACAAACTATCTAATATGTAATGAACAGATCTCTATGCCTGCTGCAGCTATATTTATACATGTGAACATAGGCAACTTTCAGAGGCAGATGAGAATGAAGTTTGTGAGGCATAATCAGGAAGAACAAAAGTTTAAGAAATTAAATCAAGATAAGAAAGACTAAAACAAAATCATAAGTCTCAAGATTCCCTAATTATTTATTAAAAATACTGTTATTAAAATTATTGCCTAAAATCACCTTGATTTAAATATGCACTCAGCAATGCAGCTACTGGAGTACTTCTGCTGACTGTGCCTGGAGTTTATCTAGTATTGAAGTGAATAAAATAGTAGTGCAGTTCCTTTTACATGATAGCCACATGCTGATATATCCCCAGAGAAAAGCACAGAGTTTGGCCATTCGTACTGCAGTGCTCTTAGATAAACTGTCCCATATGCTGCTGTATATAAGGCTGAGATTTCTATGAGAAATCTTAAGGGATAAGTACAAAAATGTGAACAGGTAAACCTTAGGGAGTATTGAATATGTTTAGAATGTTCGTAAACAGGTTTGGATGAAAAATCAAAATCTCAACTGTTTATAAATCAAAATCTGAAAAAAAAAAAAGAGATCCTAAACAATCACAGGTTTTGTAGCAACTTCAAATTTTCCATTTTTTTCTGACACTGTGTCAAGACATTCTCTGCAATTGTTTTCCATATAATGTTTTAAAGTCAGTAAATTTTGTAAAACAAAGATATCCCAAACCTGTATTTAGAAAATTCCTAAGCTATTCTAGTAAGCATGCATTATAATTTGTACCTGAAATTTGTAGCAGGCAAATACTAACATTCTCAGTGTAAAGATGATGAATTGTGAACTAAGCAGTCTTGAAACCAGTGTTCCATTTAAATCACCTGTGCTATCGCAGAAGAAAGAAAAGTATACATCTTCTGAGGCTTTGGGGGGAGGTATTTGCTGACTCTAAAATAAGTTACAGAACATTCCCTTCATTTTCAGACTGTTAATACTTATCCATGGCTTAAGTAAAAATACTTGCTTTTTCACTTCAGTTGTACACATTACAGAGATTAGCGGCCTTTCACTTCAGAGATGTCAGAGTTAAAATGACATGAAGCTATTAACATTCTGTTTTAAGTGGACAGAAGCTTCCTTTGTTTTGTTTTTTTTTCATCAAAAGACCCCTAAAACCCTTAGTTTGCACTGCTTTCATGAAGATCACCCATTCCCTTTTCACTTGATTGGTCACTGGCACTGAGTATCTTCAAATGATATATATAGTGCTCCTTTGCAGCTGCCAGGCATTTAACACTTCAAAAAGTCAGATTATCCCATATAAACTATTCCGTGATATTCTGTGTGGAAGATTTGAATGCCAGAATCAGAAGGTATCAATTAGATCTATGAGATGATCAGTTATAAAAGGAGGAGTTTTATCCATATAACAGTCCTGTTGTATTTATCTTTCACTACCTCAACAGTACAGCAAAAATATATAAGTACACATTTCTAAATACCAAACGAAAATCAAAACACTAAGAGGAAAGATGGACAGGAATCTGGAGAAAGATTAAGCAAGGAAACATATGTTGTGTTTATTCCTTTGTATCTTATTACTTTTTACCTCCTCAGTACTACATGGTCTCATACCTGTTATTATGATCCCTCAGAAAATGAAGACATCTTCCATTTACAAAGTTTTTCAGGACAGCCTTCAGAATCTCTAACAACTGCCTCAGTATATCTTAAAATTGATAAAATTTAACGTGTCTCAAAATTTGCCCATTTTGTAGTAAACACAAGCAACTATTCTCATGTTATAGAGAGACCTAGAAATAGAGCAAACATCCTCCAAGATGTCTGGAATGGAAAAGATTTTCCACTGTGTAAACTCTGACAAGGAGCATTTGCACTGCTGTGGAGATGTGAGGTGAAACTTTCGGCTGACTGAATACATTGGAAGTTTTGATATCAGCTTTAGGCAGCACCTTTCCAAGTTTTATGAGTTGGATATTAAATATAGTTTCCTTTAGATATAAACCTGAGGGATCCTATCCATATACAAATCCTCCACACTCCACACTTTTTCTTCCTGTCTTTTGTTTCTTATTTCACTCAGTTCTTTCCTCCTCTGAATAAGAGTTTTCCTTCTTTTCTTAGAACCATTTAATAAGTATTTCAACGTTGCTATGTTTTTTAACAGCTCTCGTAAATGCCGTTAAAGCCATGCTGTTTTGTGATGTTGTTTTCACTTGCAGTAGAGCTAAAGTCTGTGCTTTTAAAAGGCTTAAAAAATGTCAAAGGAACAGTGACTTAATGTTTTGGCTTGTAGATATGTCACTATGAGGACATAGTAACATCTGCAATAGCAGTCCTAGTGAGAAAATACTGTTTGTGTTTTTTTAACTATTAAAAACTGAATTGTACTTTTCAGCTTGCAGAAGCAGCATTTCACAGCCCTCCCCTATTCAGGAAATTATGGTTTTGGTTACTTGCAGGTACCAGATTTTAGTAACCTTGAGCTATCAATCAGAACCTTGATTGTCTTCCGATGCTGGATACATCAGTAAGCAGTTTATTATTTTAACCTGCCTTTAAAAAAAGTCTCAAGATACCTTTATAAAGCACAAACAAGAACACAAACGGAGGTTTGTCTCTAAAACTGATAATTCTTTAAATGCAAAGAATCACAGAATCTTTGGGTTGGCAGGGACCATTAAAGGTCATCTAGTCCAACACCCCTCAAATGAGCAGGGACATCTTCAACTAGAGCAGGTTGCTCAGAGCCCCGTCTAGCCTGACCTGGAATGTTTCCAGGGATGGGGCATCTACCACCTCTCTGGGCAACCTGTGCCAGTGTTTCACCACCCTCACTGTCAAAAATTTCTTCCTTTTATCTAGTCTAAATCTACCCTCTTTTAGTTTAAAACCATTACCCCTTGTCCTATGGCAACAGGCCCTGCTAAAAAGTCTGTCCCTATCTTTCTTATAGCCCCCTTTAAGTACTGGAAGGCTGCAATAAGGTCTCCCCGGAGCCTTGAACTTGACTGTCATCTGCAGAAATAATAATGAACATTTCCCATGCTTACATGAAGCATGGAAAGCTTTTTGAAGCTGGAAAGCTTTTTATGTAAAAAATCAATTCTACTGAATTTAACAGGGATAGACAAATCCATTCTAGCTAGTTACTTCATATAAACCTCTAAGAAGGTGTTATCACACTTACTTTACAAATGAGGAGAGAGAGATGGAGATGTAAGCTCAACAGAAACACTGAGATTAAAACTCACCCTTAACGTCAATAGACCACACAGATGAATGGATTTGGATGTTGCAAATATCTTGACACATTTATAAAATAAAAGGTATTCAAAACAGAATTGCCAAAAAGCAAAACCAGCAACCCTCTTGCTAAGGGATATATAGAATTTTTCATTTTATATGAAAGAGGTCCAAGTTTTTTATATACCCAGAAACTACTTTTATAATTGCTATAGAGATAGTTCCACTGACACTGGGATAAAATGTTAAGATTATTTTAAATGATTTCAAATATATTTTAAATATAAAAACTTTTTGAATAAAAATGAAGTCATATATTGGAAGTTAAAAAAAACACCTCCCACAAACCTCTTGGGTTGGTTGAACTGAAGCAGAAGATATATCCAGGTACAGCAGAGTATGATTCACATGACACCTCACGAGTCAGAAACAGAATGACATTCATTCCTTGTGAAAGTGTAGAGAAAGAAAAGAAAAACACCCCTCTCCATAAATTATCATCTCTGATTACATTTAAAAAAAAAAGAGGAAAGTTGCACAGTACCGAGCACTACCTGAGAGCTGCGCTTTCCTGCACATAATGAAGTTGTTCTGCTCATAATGAAGTCAGTGAGAAGGGTTCTTCTTGACTTGAGGGAATTCAAGGTTGATCTTATTGGCACTGTGCCCATCAGGCATCATTGAAACTGTAAGAGCAAGGCCAGAGACTCCAGTGGGAATCCATGCATCAACTGAAGCATGTCCTTAAGCAGATATCCGAGTCCCATAAAGTCAATGGATTTAAATATGCACTTTAAGCTGAGAACATGCTTTATTGAATCCTGGCCTTTGGCAATTATTTGAGACATCAAGTTTTACTTACTTTATGACTAAACTGCTAAAATGTTTTGAAAAAAAAAAATATATTAATGCCAGGGGTCATTTTTATCGATGATTTTACATGAAAAAAAGAATTCCAGAAAGTATCACTAATTAATGAAATGACAAGGGCATGCTTAGTTTCATCTTACTACAGATTTGTTCTTGTCATTCCTGGAAACACTTCTGTATGAAGTCAATTCAAAACTGCTATTTAAAAAAAAAAAAAGAAAACAAGCTTCATAGATGTAAATTGGCCTTGCTCATAAAGCTATAGTTCTAGAGATCCTTGTTCTGGAACAGATGAAGAGTGTCCTTGGGGACACTTGAAGAAACCTGAAAAGCTAAGAACTTTTTTTTGCAGAAATTGGAGAAGAAAAGATTTCTGTAAATATGGTTAGTGCAACTATGAAAGAATTTCAGGAAATCTGGCACTTTATAAATGGCCTAAAGTTAACTGGATTTGCTAGATATTCAGCATCTTAGAAAACCAGAATACTTATGAAGGTGAGATATAGTGATTCAGGAACTTCATTTTAGACAACTGTTTTTGAAGGTTTTATACAGACAGATTTGTAGAGAGATATACATACCTGTAGATGGAGATACGTACTGTTTTGTAGCAATATACATACAGATTTTTATTTTAAGTATAATTTAGAATGATATAACAGTCCTGTACTTTGGTACAACTGGTTGAATTGTTAATTCTCAATGTATTAACTAATATATTTATATGTTTAGTCTGTTCACAATCACTTGCAAACCAATCTTTAGTTCCATTAATGTGTTTATTAACTGTAAAGACTGAATAATCAGTGCATTTTGCTAAAACTTCTTTTTAGAATTAAAAAGAAATTTAATTAAACTTAATTATTAAATCACTATTAAGTAAAAAATTCATCTCAATCAGTGTGTTGAGATGTAGAACTATGGATACAAATAATCAGTTCTTATTTTTAACTGATTTAACAAATACTTTCCAAAACTCTCCTGGCTTCCTAAAATACAAATTTCCTTAAGTTGCAGAAAATTACTTCTGGTCATTCTTTTTTCATTGCATACAGTTTAAGAATTTTCTAGGGTATTCTAAGAACGTAACTTGATTGTTAGCATGAAAGTGAGGCCATATTATTTTTCTTTGTTTCAGAGTGTTCTTTCTTTACTAAGCAACGCTGCTTATTGTCCCCAAGAAGGGACATAACGATTTGCTTAAAACAGAGCATACACTAATCCCTTTTCCTACAGGGAAGGAGAGGTGGGGGAGTTGCCCTCTATGCCAAAACCAGGATTGATTGCACAAAGCAATCTTTGAAGAACAGCAACGTGCAGGTCAAGAGCTTATGGGTGAAAATTAGAGACCAAGCCAACAAAGGAAACCTCGTGGTTGGTGTCTACTACGGGCCACACGATCAAGAAGAGGAGGTTGATGAAGAGTTCTTTCTTCAACTGCAGGAAGCATCATGCTCGCACGCCCTGATCCTGATAGGGGACTTCAGCCGCCTGGACATCTGCTGGAAAAGCGGCACAGCGAACTGCAAGCAGTCCAGGAAACTACTGGAGTGCGTTGAGGACAACTTCCTAGTACAGGTGATGGAGAGCCTGACCAGAGGAGAGGCACTGCTGGACCTGTTGCTCACTGATGCAGAAGAACTTGTCAGAGAGGTCAAGATTGGAGGTAGCCTGGGCTGTAGTGATCATGCCCTGGTGGAATTCTCAATCTTCTTGAGGGGTACAGGTTGGGTTAAAAAGTAGAGTCAGGACCCTAAACCTCAGAAGGGCAAACTTTCAGCTGTTTAGGGCGCTAGTGCATGGGATCCCTTGGGAAACTGCCCTCAGAGGCAAAGGAGCAAACAAGTGCTGGGAGTTATTTAAAGACATTTTTCTTAGGGTGCAAGAGCTCTCAATCCTGATGTGCAAGAAGTCGGGCAGGGGAGGCAGGAGGCCAGCTTAGCTAAGTCAAGACCTCTTAGCCAAAATAAAACACAAAAACAAAATGCATAGGCAGTGGAGGCAGGGATATACATCCTGGGGAGAATATAGGGATATGGACCAAGAGGGTTTCTTCAGGTACATAGGACAACGAAGGAAGATGAAAGAAACTGTACCCTGCCTTGATGAGCAAAATGGGAGACCTGGCTACAATTGACATTGAGAAGGCTGAGGTAATCAACAGCATTTTTGCCTCAGTCTTCACCAGCAAGTGCTCCAGCCACACCACCCAACTCACAGAATCCAAACGCAGGGACAGGGAGAATGAACTACTGCCCGCCGTAAGAGAAGATCAGGTTCGAGACCGTCTAAGGAACCTGAAGGTGCACAAGTCCATGGGACCCGCTGAGATGCATCTGAGGTTCTTGAGGGAACTGGCAGATGAAATTCCTAAGCCACTCTCCAACATATCTGAAAAGTCGTGGCAGACTGGTGAAGTTCCCAGTGCCTGGAAAAGGGAAACGTAACCCCCATTTTTAAAAAGGGAAAAAAGGAAGCCCCAGGAAACTACATGCCGGTCAGTCTCACCTCTGTTCCCGGCAAGATCATGGAGCAGATCCTCCTGGAAACTATGCTAAGGCATATGGACAATAAGGAGGTGATTGCTGACAGCCAACATGGCTTCACTAAAGGCAAATTGTGCCTGACAAATTTGGTGGCCTACTGCGATGAGGTTACAGCACTGGTGGATAAGGGAAGAGCGATTGACGTCATCTACCTGGACTTGTGCAAAGTGCTCAGTACTGTCCTGCACAACATCCTTGTCTCTAAAAGGGAGAGACATGGATTTGACTGGTGGGCCACTCTGTGGATAAGGAACAGGCTGGATGGTTGTACTCAAAGAGTTGTGGTCAACGGCTCAGTGTCTGGGTAGAGACCAGTGACAAGTGGTGCCCTCAGGGGACGGTATTGGGATAAGTATTATTTAATATCTTTGTCAGGGACATGGACAGTGGGACTGCAGACTTTCAGTCCTTAAAGGGGGCTTATAAGAAAGATGGGGAAAGACTTTTTAGCAGGACCTGTTGTGATAAACTAGATTTGAAGGGGGAAGGGGATAAAAACAGGCTCACAAGAGATGAGCCTAGGGATGGCATGCCGATGTTGGGGGCGAAATCGATAGCCCAGCTCAAGTGCATCTATGCCAATGCACGCAGCATGGGCAGCAAACAGGAGGAGCTGGAAGCCATTGTGCAGCAGGATAGATATGACTAAGTCGCCATCACAGAAACATGGTGGGATGACTCTCATGACTGGAGTGCTGCAATGGATGGCTATAAGCTCTTCCGAAGGGATAGGCATGGAAGGAGAAGCGCTGGGGTGGCTCTGTGTGTTAGGGAAAGTTTTGATTGTATAGAGCTCAACAACTGTGATGACCAAGTCGAGTGCTTATGGGTAAGGATGAGGGGGAAAGCAAACAAGGCAGATATCCTGCTGGGAGTCTGTTATAGACCACCCAACCAGGACGAAGCGGCAGACAAAGCATTCTACAAGCGACTGGCAGAAGTCTCACAATTGCTAGCCCTTGTTCTCGTGGGGGACTTCAACTTACCAGACATCTGCTGGAAGTATAACACAGCAGAGAGGAAAGAGTCTAGGAGGTTCCTGGAGTGTGTGGAAGATAACTTCCTGAGACAGCTGGTGAGTGAGCCCACCAGGGGAGGTGCCCCACTTGACCTGCTGTTTACGAACAGTGAAGGACTGGTGGGAGATGTGGTGGTCGGAGGCGGTCTGGGGCTTAGCGACCATGAAATGATAGGATTCTCGATTCTTGGTGAAGTAAGGAGAGGGGTCAGAAAAACCACTACCATGGACTTCCGGAGGGCAGACTTTGGCCTGTTCAGGTCACTGGTTGAGAGGTTCCCTTGGGAGACAGTCCTGAAGGGCAAAGGGGTCCAGGAAGGGGGGACATTCTTCAAGAAGGAAGTCTTAAAGGCGCAGGAGCAGGCAGTCCCCATGTGCTGCAAGATGAGCTGGCAGGGAAGAAGACAAGCCTGGTTGAACAGGGAGCCTTTGCTGGCACTCAGGAAAAAAAGGAGAGTTTATCACCTTTGGAAGAAGGGGAAGGCAACTCAGGAAGGGTACAAGGATCTTGTTAGGTAAAGCAGAGAGAAAATTAGAAAGGCAAAAGCCCAGCTAGAACTCAATCTGGACATGGCCATAAGGGACAACAAAAAACGTTTTTACGAATATATTAACAACAAAGAGAGAGGCAAGGAGAATCTCCATCCCTTATTGGGTGTGTGGGGGGAACATTGTCACCAAGGATGAGGACAAGGTTGAGGTACTTAATGCCTTCTTTGCCTCAGTCTTTAATAGCCAGTCCAGGTATCCGCAGGGTATTCAGCCCCCTGAGCTGGAAGATGGGGATGGAGAGCACAGTAAACTCCCCATAATCCAGGAGGAAGCAGTTAACGATCTCCTATGCCACCTGGACACCCACAAGTCTATGGGGCCTGATGGGATCCACCCAAGAGTCCTGAGGGAGCTGGCGGAAGAGCTTGCCAAGCCACTCTCCATCATTTATCAGCAGTCCTGGTTAACAGGGGAGGTCCCAGAAGACTGGAGGCTTGCCAGTGTGATGTCCATCTCCAAGAAGGGACAGAAGGAGGATCCTGAGAACTACAGGCCTGTCAGCCTGACCTCGGTACTGGGGAAGATTATGGAGAGGTTCATCTTGAGGGCGCTCACGGGGCATGTGAAGGACAACCAAGGGATCAGGCCCAGCCAGCATGGGTTCATGAAAGGCAGGTCCTGCTTGACCAACCTGATCTCCTTCTATGACCAGGTGACCCGCCTAGTGGATGAGGGGAAGGCTGTGGATGTTGTCTACCTGGACTTTAGTAAAGCCTTTGACAACATCTCCCCCAGCGTTCTCCTGGAGAAACTGGTGTCTCATGGCTTAGACAGGTGCATTCTTCACTGGGTGAAAAACTGGCTGGACGGGCGAGCCCAGGGAGTTGTGGTGAATGGGGTTAAATCCAGTTGGTGACCGGTCACAAGCAGTGTTCCCCAGGGCTCAGTTTTGGGGCTGGTCTTGTTTAATATCCTTATCAATGATCTGGATTAGGGGATTGAGTGCTCCCTCAGTAAGTTTGCAGACGACACCAAGTTGGGCGGGAGTGTTGGTCTGCTCGAGGGCAGGAAGGCTCTGCAGAGGGATTGGGACAGGCTGGATCGATGCGCTGAGTTCAGCTATATAAGGTTTAATAAGGCCAAGTGCTGGGTCCTGCACTTGGGTCACAACAACCCCATGCAATGCTGCAGCCTTGGGGAGGAGTGGCTGGAGAGCTGTGCGCCGGAAAGGGACCTGGGGGTTCTGGTTGACAGCCAGCTGAACATGAGACGGCAGTGTGTCCAGGTGGCCAAGGCGGCCAACAGCATCCTGGCCTGTATCAGAAATAGTGTGGCCAGCAGGAGTAGGGAAGTGATTGCGCCCCTGTCCTCGGCACTGGTGAGGCCACACCTTGAATGCTGTGTTCAGTTTTGGTCCCCTCGCTACAAGAAGGACGTTGAGTTGCTGGAGCATGTCCAGAGAAGGGCAACGAAGATGGTGAGGGGTCTGGAGCACAAGTCTTATGAGGAGCGTCTGAGGGAACTGGGGTTGTTCAGACTGGAGAAGAGGAGGCTGAGGGGAGACCTTATCGCTTTCTACAACTACCTAGAAGGGGGTTGTGGCGAGGTGGGTGTTGGTCTCTTCTCCCAAGTAACTAGTGATAGAACGAGAGGAAATGGCCTCAAGTTGCGCCAGGGGAGGTTTAGATTGGATATTAGGAAAAATTTCTTTACTGAGAGAGTGGCCAAGCCTTGGAACAGGCTGCCCAGGGAGGTGGTGGAGTCACCATCCCTGGAAGTGTTCAAAAAATGTGTGGATGTGGCACTTCAGGATATGGTTTAGTGGGCATGGTGGTGTTGGGTTGCTGGTTGGACTTGATGATCTTAAAGGTCTTTTCCAACCTTAATGATTCTTTGATTCTGTGGTAGGACAAGGGGTAATGGTTTTAAACTAAAAGAGGGTAGATTTAGACTAGATAAAAGGAAGAAATTTTTCACAATGAGGGTGGTGAAACACTGGCATAGGTTGCCCAGAGAGGTGGTAGATGCCCCATCCCTGGATACATTCCAGTTCAGGCTGGATGGGGCTCTGAGCAACCTGATCTAGTTGAAGATGTCCCTGCTCATTTGAGGGGTGTTGGACTAGATGACCTTTAACGGTCCCTGCCAACCCAAATGATTCTATGATTCTATGATTCTGTGATTCTATGAGTCTATGATTCTATGATTCTATGACTGAGTGCACCCTCATCAAGTTTGCGGATAACATCAAACTGAGTGGTGTGGTTGATATTCCAGAGGGAAGGGATGCCATCCAGAGGGACCTTGACAGGCTAGATAGGTGTGCCTGTGTGGAGCTCATGAAGTTCAACAAGGCCAAGTGCAGGGTCCTGCACCTGGGTCAGGGCAATCCTAAATATGGATAAAGGCTGGGCGATGAGTGGATTGAGAGCAGCCCTGCAGAGAAGGACTTGGGGGTATTAGTGGATGAAAAGCTGGATGTGAGCCGGCAATGTGCGCTCACAGCCCAGAAGGCCAAACGTATCCTGGGCTGTTGGAGAGGGTCCAGAGGGGGGCCACAAAGATGATCAGGTGGCTGCAGCACCTCCTCTGTGAGGACGGGCTGAGAGAGTTGGCTTGTTTAGCTTAGAGAAGAGAATTCTTCGGGGAGACCTTATTGCAGCCTTTCAGTACCTGAAGTGGGCCTACAGGAAAGATGGGTAGTGATAGGACGAGGGGTAATGGTTTTAAGCTGAAAGAGGGTAGATTTATATTGGACATAAGGATGAAATTCTTTACCATGAGGGTGGTGAGACTTTGGAACAGGTTGCCCAGAGAAGTTGTGGATGCCCCCTCCCTGGAAGTGTTCAAGGCCAGGTTGGATGGGGCTTTGAGCAACCTGATCTAGTGGAAGGTATCCCTGCCCATGGCAGGGGGTTTGGAACTAGATGATCTTTAAAGGTCCCTTCCAACCCAAACCATTTTACGATCCTATGAATCTATGAATATTCTTAAGTAATTTATAAGTGCGTGTCCTGGTTTCAGCCAGGATAGAGTTGGTTTTCTTCACAGAAGCTAGTGCGAGGTTATGTTTTGGATTTGGGATGAGAAAATGTTGATAACGTGCTGATGTTCTGAGTTGTTGCTAAGTAGTCAAGGACAGTCCAGCTTCTCGTGCTGGCCTCCTAGCAAGAAGGCTGGGGGTGCACGGGAAGCTGGGAGGGGACACAGCCAGGACAGCTGACCCAGGCTGGCCAAAGAGATATTCCCTACCATATAACGTCATGCCCAGTACATGAACTGGAGTTAGCCGGGGGGCGGGAATCGCTCCTCGGGGACGGGCTATCGATCACCGGGTGGTGAGCAATTGCTGTATTGGGCATCACTTGTTCTTGTACATTCCTTTGTCGGTATTATTATTGTTGTTATCGTTGTTGTTTCCTTCTCTCTTGCTGTCCTATTAAACTGTTTTTATCTCAACCCACGAGTTTTTTCCCCAATTCTCTCCCTCGTCCCACTGGGGGAGGGGGGAGTGAGCGAGCGGCTGCGTGGTGCTTAGTTGTTGGCTGGGGCTAAACCACGACAGTGCGTATTTCAAACTGAAGAGTTTGACAGTGTCCCTAGTCAATCTTGATATTCATGTCTTACAATTAATTTACAGATGATTCTACATGAAATATTCATTAGGAATGCTCTAAATTATGTACCAAAGAATGAGGGTACTGTCGTCACACTTTTCATCTGGTAAATATCCCAGTGGGCACAATGAATTCACTTATATCTCACAAAGAGTTTCCCAACATATTTCAATTATTTATCTTATGGCTACAATCCTCCATGTGTGAGTGCATGTCTTTGTTTTTCAGTCTTTTCTGAAACATGCCCACATCTTCAACAGATAAAACCTATAAAGACAGACATTAGCTTGTGTTTTACTTAAGTATATTTCAAAGCAGTTTCTGTGTTTAGACTGCATTGAGGAGATCTGGTCACAGCATAAACAGATTAGACTTGAAGAGGAGACAGTTAAGTGTTTTTAAAAACTCCAGAAGATTTTCCCATTAATTTAAACTGAAGCACACAAGGAAGAGAACACAGGAAAATAGATCTCTACCATATTTAGAGCAGGCCGGCATCATATAATGACAAGATGCAGCAGGTCTATCGTTGTTGGGATCACTCTGCACGGCTCGACCTTAAGGAGAAGGAGCTGCAGCATTGAGAAGCTGGTAAACAGCTAGATATCTGCACGGCTCGGCCTTGAGAAGAGGGAGCTGTGGCACTGGGAAGCTGGTAAACAGCTGGACATCTGCAGGGCTCGGCCTTGAGGAGAAGGAGCTGTGGTAAACAGCTAAGAAGCAGCACTGTATAAGAAAAACAGGATGGAACCCGGACCACGTAGCAGTAACCGCAAGTAGGAGGAGTATGATAATGCAATCTTTAGAGCTAAGCCAATGATTGTAAGACAAGTATGCATAAGGTAGAACTTAGTGTATAAATATGTGTAAGGTTTTGCAATAAAGTTGAAGCTTGCTTTATCACTCATATTGAGTCGACTGCTTGCCTTCCCTCGCTCGTCGCAAGTGGCGCCCGAACAGGGACCCCATCCTTGTTTTTCACCGGACAGCGAGATCGGAGAAGCACTGGTAGCAGCGACCAGGGAGCAGAAGATCGGCGGACGCTGCCGCGGCGCGCCTGATCCGTGCTTGAACCCAGGATAATTAAGAAGGGGTTCGCCGTCCGAAAGAAGGCTACCCGTGGGAAAAGGCTGCAAAAATAATTGACCGGATAATTAAGAAGGTCAACGTAGCGCGCAATGGAAATAGAGGTAGCGTTCGAAATCTTAAAATGCTTTTTAGAAAAGCGGGGAGTAAGCCAATTAAAAGATCTGGCTGGGTTAATTGCGTTAGGGAAAGCGAAAGGGTTTTTTAAAGACCCTGAAAGTATGTTTGAAGTAGACGAGTGGCGTTCTTATGGAGATTGTTTGTGGGATCTAGTAATCGATGATGATAAATCAGCAAAAAATTAATGAAATCTTGGAGAGATGTTATTAATTGCATGAAAAGATATAAAACTGAAAAGCGAATAGCACAGGCAACAAAGACAGTATAAAATTTACGACGCTCTAGAGGTTGATCCTAGAGACATTAAAAGAACTAAAGGCAGAACGCATCGCATGAAGAAGGGGCGATGGTCAGACTCCTGCCGCATATGCTCTCTAAGAGAGGACTGAAATATGATGAATATACACTTAGAAGGCTTCTAATTTGGTGCCAAAAAGGGTACCCCCCCAATGCGTCTGTGGCGTTTAAGGCAGAGACGTGGGAGGAGATAGGAAAAATGTTATAGGAACATATTGGGAATGGAGATAAAACCACCGCAGAGTTAGTGACGACATGGAAGTTGATGTTAAACACATTAAAAGCCTTAAAGGCAGAGAGAAAAGCTGCAGCTGATATGGAGGAGGCTGTTAAACTGTCTTCAACCAATCCCTTTTTAACTGAGTCAGAGGGTCCAGGACCTTCAGCAACTCCGACTGCTCCGCCTGAGGTGTCAGATGCTCCGAGTAAACCGGCTGCATAGATAAGTCAGAGAAACAGATCTATGATGATGTATGTGAGGGCAAGACGGGACAACGTTGCCCAGAACAATGTACTCAGTGTTCCCCTGTGTGCCCATGTGAAAGATCCATGGGGTGAGTCTCGAAAGGAGATGGGCAAGCAGCGGAGCTAGCAACAACGTGGCGATTGCTATTCGAGACTGTTTTGAAGAGCCAGGGGCTAGCAGCAGACTCTGCCACAGCTTTTGAGTTACCTACCTGGGAGAAAGCAGGGAAATTGGTGTTTGAGGCAGCCCCTAAAGAGGATCATACGGCTGCGAAAGTGTTAACAACCTGGCGATTAGTCAGAGACTCTATAAAGGCGATAAAATCAGAGCGGATGGCGGCGGCAGCAGCTGCCGCTGCCACAGCCTTGGGAGAGAAGGGAGGCCGAGCTGGGGATGATGAGAACGAGCGACTCCCACCCGCCTCCCCCACCCCCCGCCCCCCCCCCCCCCCCGCTAACGCAACCAACAGAGGTGGCGAGTCCTCCTTGGCCCCCGCCTCCTGACCCGTGCCGCAACAGGAGGGGGCTGCCTGGGATGATCCTTCCCCCAAGTCAAGATACGACCCTGCCCAACATTGGCGAGGCATGAGACAAGGGACTTTGGCAGAGAGGGAGGGGACGGAGCGAAGCAGGTACCGGCCAGGTCGGTACGGCCGGCAGTAAGACCTGAAGATCTTGTCACACGTCCCACGGACGCAGTCAACTCCGACGTACCGCCAGCTGATGCTTTCACTCTTTTGTACGCGGAATGACGGCTCGTTGACTGTCTCAGCGGCTCTCCCCGGACGTTCAAGAGCAGGAACTTCAATATGCCATATTTGTAAAACGGTGTTGTGGGTTTGTTCTATGTCGTTGTAATTATTGTCACAAATGTATCATTTCTTTTGCAGGGAATCAAAGAGTATATTTCAATTGCTTTTTTACCATTCCCTTAGCAGCTGAGGATGCAGAGAAGTTTGCCTTTATGGTACCATCGGTAAATAAAGGAGAGCTAGCAAAAAGTATCATTGGGTAGTGTTACCACAAGGAATGCAAAATTCACCTACGAAGTGTCAGACATTTGTGGCATGGGCTCTAGAACCGGTGTGGAAAAAGTATCCAGATTTAATAATGTATCATTATATAGTTGATATATTAATAGCAGGGACACAATTGAATGCAGACCACATTTTACAGCACTTAGAGCACTATTTAGGAAAACGGGGTTTAAAAATAGCACCGAAAAAAAATTCAAAAGAAGGGACCATGGCAATATTTGAGCTGGATTATTACCAGGGCAGCGGTCCACCCACAAAAAATAAAGATTAAGGCGAAAATAGAAAATCTTTCTGATGTCTAAAAATTAATGGGGGATATACAGTGGGTTCGCAATATTTGCGGAATTACTAATGATGATCTGAGGCCATTGATGCCGCTCCTGGAGTCTTCAGTGGAGGCTCCAGAGCGCCGTCAACTGGACGAGGATCAACACCAAGCTTTGCAGAAAATTACTGAGAAGATAGCAACAACCTATGCTCACAGATGTTCACCTACTGAGAGTATCTCGCTTCTGATAGTTAATTCAGGAGGGGAATGGCAATATCCACTAGGATTGATCGTACAGTTAGGAAATACAGCAAACAGTTTGAAAGTATTAGAATGGGGTTTTCTCTCCTATCAACCCAGAAAAATAGTGGTCACCAGATATGAATTATTTGCACAACTCATTATTAAGGGAAGACAAAGAATTGTAGAAATATCTGGATTAGAACCTGTAATAATTTATGTTCCTGTATCTCAAAAGTACTTAGATTGGTTGTTAGCCAGTTCTCTGGAGTTTCAGATCGCAATCTCTGATTTTTTAGAACACGTTACAAATAGCTATCCGTCCGATAGATTATTGTCACTGTTGGCTAATCAGCAGTTTGAAGAAATGCCTATGCGATTGGAGACCCCAGTGAATGGGATGACAGTCTTTACCGACGCAGGACGCAAATCCCGTTGTTCGTGAGTCTGATAGTCACGTGTTTGATATGCCAGGTTCAGGCGTGGTTTTCCGTTCAACCAAGAAAAAATATCTGGGTTACACTAGCCAATCAAACGGGCCAAGGCCACCTTTGCTTATCTATATCCACTGCTGAGAATCTGTTTACAACATGCTTGGTTGGTCTGCCCTTAGGGGACTATGATTCGACAATGGTGGTAAAGAAGACCACCCCTGATCTAACCTTGTTTTTAAAAAATAACAAACACCTCTGCAGCTATGGATAAGTGGGACGGATGGATGGCACATGGACCACAGGAGTTGTTGGAACCGCAGGAGTTGGGTATTTTAGGATGCATTACAGCCCCTACCTGTTTATATTTTAATTATACAGGACAGGACGATACCAGGTCACAGGATGTAAACCCCACATTAGCCGTTTTTCAGAATGCTACCAATTGGTGTAATTATACAACGAGCAACATCTCGCGCTCTACTATTGTCCCAATGAGACTCCCTAAAGGAATATTCTTGATTTGTGGTGATCGTGCATGGCAAGGTGTTCCCTCCCGTTTGAGAGGTGGTCCTTACACATTGGGGCACCTAACATTGTTAACTCCCAACACTTCTATGATATTGAACCTTACCCGACGGCATAGAATAAGACGACAGATTTGAAAATATCAGGAAGAGTGCAATGACCAACTGGATTTTTGGACTGCGGACAAAACCATACTAACCTGCGGGAGAAGGATGGACTTCACAACTCTATGAGAGTTATATTCCGAAGCCGTTTATTGTCTTGTCTGACTCCAATATATATCATAATTTTCGCTTAGCCACTGCGCACACACTCATGATTGGTTACAACTTGTTACACACACTATTGCAATTGGCTATATACAAAATATCACGCGCTGTCCACGCGCCCCTCACACAGTCAGGATTGTTGCTTGCAGGTGTTCCTGTTTTCCTCGCTTCTTCTTAGTTGTTTATCACAGCTCCTTCTCCTCAAGGCCGAGCCGTGCAGATATCCAGCTGTTTACCAGCTTCTCAGTGCCACAGCTCCTTCTCCTTAAGGTCGAGCCATGCAGGGTGATCCCAACATCTCCCCCTTTTTGTTTATCTAAAAACAAAACCTGATGGATCATTTGCAACCTAAGGACTGTGAGGAAGATGGACCATCTGTACATGCTTGTATTGTCCTGTGCCGTGAACTCAGCCCAGCAGTCGGTAGGTGCCAGCTTTACGTGGGCGTCCCCACGGAGGCAACGATGGCCTTGCCATACACCGATCCCCCTGCTCTTCGGGAAATCCCGGTATTTATACATTTGCCAAGGAACGAGTTTCGACACACGTGGCCAGCGAGTGTCGGAACATGCCTCGGTTGTCACCTTTCAACACAGGGAACCTATGGCGCATGTGCCCGCTGGCCAGACGTGCTGCACGCGCCACAGCCACCCCGTCTATTGGTTCGTAGGCTTTGTTCACACGGCATCTTACCATAATCCAGCAGTCACATATCAACTATGCTTAAATTAATAGCAGAATGTTACAAGGTAAACAATTCTAGCTGTACTACTCCTAGCGATAGAAGCTACTTCTAGTGATGGAAAAAGTGCTTGTATAAAGCTATGAAAACCAATATTATATCTTACCAAAGGATTTGTAGTTATAGAGCGGTTTGCCCTAAAAGCTTTCCATGTTCCTCTCATGATACTGCTAATTTCAGTGTGATTTACCCATACATTTTCTTTTGGCTGAGGTGGCATCCAGATTGCGATGACACCTGATAGTGTCAAGATGTGTCCGACGATGACGATGGTGACTGTTTCACCCATGGTTTTACCCATTTTGTGGGTACCCAACGAGTTCCAGAATCTGCAATGACACAAGCATAACCTCGTCCCCAGGTTAGCAGTTGAAAAGGTCCTTCCCACATATTCTTTTCCAAATTTTTAACTTTTACTTGCACATTTTGTGTTAACTCAAACAGACTTCCTGTCATTCCTTTTACATGTTTCTCCTTCTGCTAGACGGAAATAATTTAACACATATAAGGCTTTATTCAAATGTTCTTGGGGTGGTATGGTAGCCTCTCCCCCTTTTTGTTTTTGCAATAAACACTTCAGGAAATGATTCATTCATTCAACAATAGCTTGTCCAGTTGGGGAATGTGGTATTCCAGTAACATGTGTCACTCCCCATTGAGCAAAAAAACTTTGGGTTGACTGGGCTACATAACAAGGACCATTATCGGTTTTAATTTGTAGGGGTATACCATGGGCTGCAAATGCAGCTCGCAAATGCTTTTGTACATATCTACTAGTTTCTCCTGTTTGTGCAGTGGCCCAAACTATTGCAGAATAGAAATCAATTGAAACATGAACATATTTAAATCTTCCAAAGTCAGCGACATGTGTCACATCCATCTGCCATAGTTGTAGCGAATGCAATCGTCGGGGACTAACTGTAATTGCGATTCCTGGGCCTATTTGTTGACAATCAGCACAAGTCTGTATAATAGCTCTAGCGTCACCTGCACTTAGATTAAATTGTCTCGCTAAAACTTTGGCAGATTGATGGAAAAAGGCATGAGAGGCTTGTGCTTGACCTAAACGGTCCGGAGCAGGTTCAGCCCATACTGCGGCAGTCAGCCGATCAGCTCTTGCATTTCTTTCCACCAATTCCCCTGGAAGGTTGGTATGGCTGCGTATATGCATAACGTAATAAGGATGTCGTCTTTTCTGCAGTAAAACCCAAAGCGTTCTAAATTGTTGATATAGCTGTTCCTGCTGTACCTGTCTGAGGATTGAACCTTCCAATCTTTGGAGTACTCCAACTACATATAAAGAATCAGTAATTATATTCACAGGTTCTTCAGACCATAATTTAAAGGCTTCAATTACTGCCTGTAGTTCTACCTTTTGAACTGATCCTGGCACGACAAGTACCCGTTCTTTCCATTCGCCATGCTCTCGCCATACTATTGCTGCCTTGCGTGTTTTCCCACCACCATCCATAAATACTGTAGCACCTTGAACTGGATATTGACTACACTTTGATTTTTCTTCTACTTCATGTTTGGGTTGTTTTTTGGGGGTTTTTTGGGGAGTTTTTTTGGTTTTTTTAAAGGTAAACATTTTGTGTGATGGATAATGAATCTAAATGTCACCCTCAAATTCTGCTAATGCAGTTTGGAAGGGAACCGAGTGCTGCAAAGCCCAAGTCAAATATTCTTGTTGTAATGGTATTAAAATCGTTTTCAGGTCCTTTGCCGACATATCAATAATTCTGTTGCGCCCTTTCATAATCAAATTTGCAAAACACTCTACTTTCAGGGTGATGGTTTTTCTGTGCTACTGAGGTAAAAAGACCCACTCTAAAATTCTCAGCTTTTGATTCTAGCTTTGTTATCTACTGTATTATAAGCGCATAGGGATGTCGCTCATGATTGATTACTGCCAAAGTGATCCCTATCGAGGGGTCTATCCTAGAACTAAATGCTTGAGTTACCTTTTCAGAAATGTTTGCTGCTGCTTCCCAGGCTTCCTTGGTCAATTGCTGAGGAGAGTTTAACCTGCTATCCCCTTGCAAGAGCTGAACCAAGGGCTCCATATCTTGGTTTGTGATCCCACAAATAGGTCGAATCCAGTTAACATCTCCTACCAATTTTTGTACATCATTTAATGTTTTAATCTGAATTCTTAATTCAACCTTCTGGGGGGTTACCGACGTTTCAGTGATCAACCACCCCAAGTACCTCCAAGGCGCTTCAGCTTGTATCTTTTCTGGCGCCACTTGCAGCCCACTTTGTCTTAAAAGCTCAACGAGCTCCCTGATCATTTCTTCCGGATTTAATTGATCACCGGCCAACAATATGTCATCCATATAATGATAGATGAGATATTGAGGCCACCTTTTTCTGATTGGCTGTCAAGCCCAATTTACATAAATTTGACACATCGTGGGTGAATTTTTCATGCCTTGTGGCAATACTGTCCAATGATATCTTTGCATGGGTTGCGCCTTGTTTGTACTTGGGACTGAGAATGCAAAATGTTTGGCATCATCTTCATGCAGAGGGATTGTAAAAAAGCAATCTTTGAGATCTATGATCAAAAGCTTCCAATACTTCAGTATCATACAGGGAGATGGTAGCCCTGGTTGCAAGGCTCCCATGTCCACTATACCTTATTGACTTATCACAAGTCATGTAATAGTCTCCATTTTCCACTTTTCTTTGGAATCACAAAAACAGGTGTGTTCCAAGGACTAGTGGTTGGCACAATATGGCCTTTTTCGTCAATGACTCCAGGTAGAACAAAAAGTCCCTACTTTGTTGCTGAAGATCGTCCTAATAACAAAGCACTCAATCCATATCCTGATGGTCCATTTGGGTTAGTCGGGACATCATAAACCGACATGTCCCATAAGGTAACTTCTACTGTTGTTTCCACGTCCATTCCGGCGCTCCCTCTGGTTTGGGCGCTGAGGCTTGCCAAGCAGCCTGGTGGTGCTTCCCCATTTGTGTCGTCGTGTGGGGTGCCTTCGTGCTCGGTCGCCCGTTTCCCAATTTCATACCATCCCGATGATACTTTGAACAACATTCTGAGGCTTGATGACCAAATTTTTGACATCGACCACACGGTGCTCCTGCTGGGCCTATTCCTTGCTGAAAGGGTCCTTGTTGGAAGGATTTATGACCTGTCTCAACCTGCCTAGGTTCTTTCCTTGTGGCCTTGCACTGAGCTCTAAAATGGCCTGTTTTTCCACAATTAAAACATTTTTTCTCCCCTTTTCCATTTATAAATGGCTTAATTGCTGCTGCAAAGGCACTTGCGAGCGTTTCTGCCTGATGTGTGGCAGAGCCTACTCTGTTGCAGGCTTCTACCATTTGTACTAACGTTGCTTCTTTTGGCAAAGCTAACAAAATTCTTTTACAATCTACATTGGCATTTTCTACTGCTAAATTCAACAACACTGCTAGTTTTGCCTCTTCATTGGTATACACTTTATTCAAAGTGTCTCTCAGACGATCAACAAAAGACATATATGGTTCATCTCTCCCTTGTCTAATTTGAGTGTAAGATGGTTGCCTCTTTCCCTCCTCAGGGACTGTTCGCAACGCATTCAATGCTAGTCGCCCAACTAATTGCAAGGCTTCTAAGGGCAGCTGAGCTTGCAATCTAACATCCACAAACAGTCCCTGGCCTGTCATTTGTTCCATAGTAATGTTCTGAAGCGGATCGCCGTCTTGACGCTCCAGGTTTCTCAGGGCTTCTTGCATACAGAGTTTATACCATCTGTCTGCCCACAATAACCTTTGGGTTGGTGTCAACAACATATCTATCATCTGCCGACAATCCCATGGTGTAAGAATCATTCCCGTGAATATGTTATCTAATAGAGCTTGCGTGAAAGGTGATTGCAAGCCGTAATTTTGTACTGCCTTCCGCACTTTCTTAATCAAGTCCCAGTGAAATGGGTCCCAGCGATTGGGCCCGTGAGGCTGTACACTAACAGGAAATGCCATTGGTAACTCTGTTTCCTCGTCTTTCATCGCTCCTAAAAAAACGTCTTTCCACCGCTCTCTAGGGTCGCCTTTCATTCTAGGCTCTTGCCTCCCTATAGTCTCTACAACAGGCTCTTCTTCGTCGCTGCTATCAGGCAACGGGGGCCGTAAAGGTGGCAGGGGCTCGGCTGAGGGCTTCAAAACTACGGCTTTTGATTGGTTAAGTCTGGGTGGTTTCGGGGGTGGTGAAGCCCGCCCCATCAATCTTTCACATGGGCACACAGAGGAACATTGAGTACATTGTTCTGGGCAGCTTTGTCCCGTCTTGCCCTCACATATATCATCGTAGATCTGTTTCTCTGACTTATCTAATGCGGCCAGTTCACCCGGTGCATCTGGCACCTCAGGTGGTGCATTCGGAGTCGCTGAAGGTCCCGGACCCTCTGACTCGGTTAAGAAGGGATTGGTTGAAAGCAGTTTAACAGCCTCCTCCACATCAGCTGCAGCTTTTCTCTCTGCCTTTAAGGCTTTTAATGTGGTTAATATCAACTTCCACACCGTCACTAACTCTGCGGCAGTTTTCTCAATATGCTCCCATAACATTTTTCCTATCTCCTCCCACGTCTCTGCCCTAAACGCCACAGACGGATCGGGGGGGTACCCTTTCTTTCGGCTCCAAATTAGAAGCCTTCTAAGTGTATATTCATCATATTTCAGTCCTCTCTTAGAGAGCATGTGCAGCAGGAGTCTGACTATCGCCCCTTCTTCACGCGATGTGTTCTGCCCCATGCTGCCCCGGTTGCTCACCTCACCTCGCTGGGTGCTTCTCCGTTGCAACGTATTCCTTTTTCTTTTTCCTTGCGTCAGTCCCGCTGACTGCAATTCTTCCAACCGGGCTTCTCCTGCGGCGTCCTCTGCGCTCGACCGGTGTTCAACGATGAGATCCCAGAGATCGTATCACGTCGGGGTCACCAGTTGCGGGAGAAGGATGGACTTCACAACTCTATGAGAGTTATATTCCGAAGCCGTTTATTGTCTTGTCTGACTCCAATATATATCATAATTTTCGCTTAGTCACTGCGCACACACTCATGATTGGTTACAACTTGTTACACACACTATTGCAATTGGCTATATACAAAATATCACGCGCTGTCCACGCGCCCCTCACACAGTCAGGATTGTTGCTTGCAGGTGTTCCTGTTTTCCTCGCTTCTTCTTAGTTGTTTATCACAGCTCCTTCTCCTCAAGGCCGAGCCGTGCAGATATCCAGCTGTTTACCAGCTTCTCAGTGCCACAGCTCCTTCTCCTTAAGGTCGAGCCATGCAGGGTGATCCCAACACTAACCTCTTTCCTTGCCCCTGGGGTCGCTGCTGCCCAAGGCTTAACCACTTTAAATAAATTGGGATGTTGGCTAGCGAAACAAACCAATGCTACTTCTGCAGCACTCAGTGCTTTGTTAATGGAAACTGACTCAATAAGGCATGCGACGTTGCAAAATAGGGCAGCTATCGACTTCCTACTTTTGGCCCAAGGGCACGGGTGTGAGGAGTTTGATGGCATGTGTTGTATGAATTTAACAGATACATCACAGTCGGTAACTCAACAATTACAAAAACTGAAGGACTTAACGGACAGGTTACAGACAAGTTCACTAAACCTCAAATCATAGCTGTCAAGTTTGGGCCTAAGTGGATGGTTACAAGACTTAATAAAAGGGGCAGTTGTTATAGTACTTGTTATCTTAATACTAATGCTTATTGTACCATGTTTATTGCATTGTCTACAAGGAATGGTTCAAAAGGTAGTAAAGAATGCTTGGCTAGCTAATAACTCCAACGAGTATCTTACACACCCAATGAATGAGCTTTGTTAGATAATCACGCTCAAAACAAAAAGGGGGAGAGGCTACCACATTACCCTAAGAACGTTTGAATAAAGCCTTATATGTGTTAAATTATTTGCGGAAGGAGAAAGGACCTTTTCAACTGCTAACCAGGGGACGAGGTTGACGGTGGTGGCTGTTTTACCCATGGTTTTACCCATGGTTTTACCCACTTTGCAGGTGCCTCGAAGTGGGTGAGGCCATGGGTGCGGCAGTCGCCATCGTCATCGTTGGACACATCATGACACTATCAGGTGTCATCGCAATCTGGATGCCACCTCAGTCAAAAGAAAATGTAGGGGTAAATCACACTGAAATTTGCGGTATCATGAGATGAACGTGGAAAGCTTTTGAGGCAAAGTGTTCTATAACTACAAATGCTTTGGTAAGATATAATATTGGTCTTCATAGCCTTATACAAGTACCTTTTTTCTATCACTAGGAGTAGTTTATATCACTAGAAGTAGTACAGCTAGAATTGTTTTGCTTTGTAATATTCTGCTATTGACTTAAGCATAAGTTGATATGTGACTGCTGGGTTATGAAAAAATGCCGTGTGAACAAAGCCTACGAACCAATAGACGGGATGGCTGTGGCGCGTGCAGCACGTCTGGCCAGCGGGCGCATACGCCATAGGCTCCCTGTGTTAAAAGGTGACAACTGAGGTGAGTTCCGACACTCGCTGGCCACGTGTGTCGAAACTCGTTCCTCTACAAATGTGTAATACCGGGATTTCCTGAAGGGCAGTGGGCCGGTATACGGCAAGGCCACCGTTGCCTCCGTGGGGACGCCCATGTAAAGCTGGCACCTACCGACTGCTGGGCTGAGTTCGCGGCACAGGACGATACAAGAATGTACAGAGGGTCCATCTTTCTCACAGTCCTCGGGTTGCGAATGATCCATCAGGTTTTGTTTATACAAAAACAAAAAGGGGGAGATGTTGGGATCACTCTGCACGGCTCGACCTTAAGGAGAAGGAGCTGCAGCATTGAGAAGCTGGTAAACAGCTAGATATCTGCACGGCTCGGCCTTGAGAAGAGGGAGCTGTGGCACTGGGAAGCTGGTAAACAGCTGGACATCTGCAGGGCTCGGCCTTGAGGAGAAGGAGCTGTGGTAAACAGCTAAGAAGCAGCACTGTATAAGAAAAACAGGATGGAACCCGGACCACGTAGCAGTAACCGCAAGTAGGAGGAGTATGATAATGCAATCTTTAGAGCTAAGCCAATGATTGTAAGACAAGTATGCATAAGGTAGAACTTAGTGTATAAATATGTGTAAGGTTTTGCAATAAAGTTGAAGCTTGCTTTATCACTCATATTGAGTCGACTGCTTGCCTTCCCTCGCTCGTCGCATATCGTGATGAGATGAATGGTGTCATTTGCAACTTCTTAAAAGGTAGATGAGGAACACATGGTACTTCCTTGACACATGATTGCAAATGACACTTATCACTTAAAATAAGTTGCTAGAAATCTCAGACATAATAGATCCATTTAGAAATTGCACAGCACAATGCTAACTTCTTACAAATATTTAATATCATCTGACATGTCACATTTAATCTTCAATAATATAAACTAACATGATCTTGTTTTATTAAAGTAAATGTAATAGAAACTTAAATTTTTCTACCCACACTTTTCAGTGCTTTAAGCTACCTTTTAAGTAGAGATGGCTTGCAGTTAAGTTATAGAGACACTGAAGATCCTGTACAATGGAAGAGAGAAGGGGTAAACTGTGTAGATGCGGTGAGAAGCAGCTTTTCTAATGTGCATTTCTCTTAACCTGACACTATGTTTATACACAAATAATGCATAGGTAAAGATAGGAGGCCACATCTGAACCTGCCTGGACTGATGACAATGCTAAGGAAAGAATGCAGACTATGACACTATGGCACTAGCAAGAAAATTCTGTTTTCACTTTCTGGTTTCCCTGAGGTTTCAGGGGAAATATTGGCTTAAATGGTCTCCCCTCCACTGTGGTTAGGCACCACCACCACTGCTCCACAGCTGCTTGTCACCTCAGCTGGCTGATACAACTGTCAGGATGCTGTGCACTAACCACATCAGGGTTTTAAAATAACCCTTATTTCCAGTGAAGGAGCAGGGCATGTCTAACCAGGAGCATCTTCCCAATGCAACTGCTAGAACAGAAGTCCGGGCACCATAGTTGAGGTGAAGCAGCAGAATGGGGCAGCCAGAGGCAGCGAAGTGGGAGGTGGGTTTCACTGCCAAGCTTGAATGGAGACTGCATGCAGAGTATACGTAATCGTCTGGTTTTCCCCAAAGCCACTACTTCTTTCTAGGCAACAGGAGCATCACTCTGAAAGAGTATGGGCTTATAGATTTTATATATCCACAAGCATTAGTGACAAATTTTAACAGTTTTGGAGAAACCCACAGTTTTCAAATATTGAAAATGATGAAAAATAAATCTTGCTTACATAATTTATCCTTCTATAATTCCAACAGCACTGAAGGGTAGAATTCCTTTGATATATAAAAACTACCTCCATGTAAAAAAAATGGATTTCTTGTGTTTTTAAGAATGTGGCTCTTTCTTACTTTTTCCTATTGTGATTATGCTACAAGGAGCACAGAGTCTAAATTTTATATTGTTATTTTCTTTATTTTATTACAACTACCAGTGCTCAAAACTTTGAACTCATATAAAAAATTGAACCATTCTATTTTATTGCTGTTGCTAACTCTTGAGATAGCTCTAAAAGCACTAGTCACAAATAGAACACTATCAAATAGGGTGCTGCAGAAACATAACAAAAATGGTATTAACAACGAAACTAAAAAAAAAACTATAGAAACTCTAGTTAGCATAATCTTTATTAAAGAAGCTAAAAATAAATAGCAATATATCTGTGTAACTGTTAACTTTTTCTGATATGCAGACTCTTGAACACTTCCATCTCCTTAAAGAAAATCACATATACAAACTTCTTTTCTTAGTCACCTTTTGTGGACAGTTTCAAGTAATACATTGATAGAGAAAAAAGTTTAAAATCTTTGAGTTTAGCAATACTGGCATTTTCTTTTCAAACAGTTTAAATACTGAAGAAAATACATGTTTAGCAGCACAAGACACAGACTCCTGCCCTTTCTGTAAATAGAGGATAGGTATTACACAGTTTGTATCACAGATATAGTTAGAACAATGAAACTGTTTTTAATAGCAAACAGTTCAGACTTTCAGACTTTCTCTTTCAAATGCTACTTTTACACTCACTCTTTATCTCCATTAGGAAGATGAGATGCCTCAGGGTAAGGGATATATAAAAGGTTTTACTGTCTCTTTCCCCCTTTTTAAAACTAAGTGATTACTCCCTCTCATAGCATCCTGGGCAAAGCACCTTGGCATTGTATATTTACTAGAAGCGAGGGGGAATCCAACAACTATCAATACATACTATTAAATTTCAGGCAGACTAGAAGGTTCCCTTTTATGTAACTCTTTACTGCTTAACAGATGTTAAGGCTATTGACCAGTTTGGTTAAGGTTAAGGTTAAGGTTATGCTAGAACATGACACTTTTGCTCTTATAAATCTATTTTCTAGAGTAGTAAAACCTGCAAAAATAAGAGTGTAATGCTGCTGACATGTTTTTCCCAGGTAAAACAATGGGAAGAATAAAATTGTGTGGTTTTATTCTTAAAAGGAAACAGCTAATTATTTAACATTACATGGGGTTTGTGGGTATGTGTTGGGATCACCCTGCATGGCTCGACCTTAAGGAGAAGGAGCTGTGGCACTGAGAAGCTGGTAAACAGCTGGATATCTGCACGGCTCGGCCTTGAGGAGAAGGAGCTGTGGAAAACAACTAAGAAGCAGCGAGGAAAACAGGAACACCTGCAGGCAGCAAATCCTGACTGTGTGAGAGGCGCGTGGACAGCGCGTGATATTTTGTATATAGGCAGTTGCAATAATGTGTGTAACAAGCTGTAACCAATCATGAGTGTGTGCGCAGTGACTAAACAAAGATTATGATATATATTGGAGTCAGACAAGACAATAAAGGGCTTCGGAATATAACTCTCATAGAGTTGTGAAGTCCATCCTTCTCCCGCAACTGGTGACCCCGACGTGATACGATCTCTGGGATCTCATCGTTGAACACCGGTCGAGCGCAGAGGACGCCGCGGGAGAAGCCCGGTTGGAAGAATTGCAGTCAGCGGGACTGACGCAAGGAAAAAGAAAAAGGAATACGTTGCAACGGAGAAGCACCCAGCGAGGTGAGGTGAGCAACCGGGACGGCATGGGGCAGAACACATCGCGTGAAGAAGGGACGATAGTCAGACTCCTGCTGCACATGCTCTCTAAGAGAGGACTGAAATATGATGAATATACACTTAGAAGGCTTCTAATTTGGAGCCGAAAGAAAGGGTACCCCCCCGATCCGTCTGTGGCGTTTAAGGCAGAGACGTGGGAGGAGATAGGAAAAATGTTATGGGAACATATTGAGAAAACTGCCGCAGAGTTAGTGACGGCGTGGAAGTTGATATTAGCCACATTAAAAGCCTTAAAGGCAGAGAGAAAAGCTGCAGCTGATATGGAGGAGGCTGTTAAACCGCCTTCAACCAATCCCTTTTTAACTGAGTCAGAGGGTCCAGGACCTTCAGTGACTCCAACTGCACCTCCTGAGGTGCCAGATGCACCGGGTGAACTGGCTGCATTAGATAAGTCAGAGAAACAGATCTACGATGATATATGTGAGGGCAAGACGGGACAAAGCTGCCCAGAACAATGTACTCAATGTTCCCCTGTGTGCTCGTGTGAAAGATTGATGGTGCGGGCTTCACCACCCCCAAAACCACCCAGTCTCAACCGATTCAAAGCCGTAGTTTTGAAGCCCTCAGCCGAGCCCCTGCCACCTTTACAGCCCCCGTTGCCTGATAGCAGCGACGAAGAAGAAGAGCCTGTTGTAGAGACTATAGGGAGGCAAGAGCCTAGAATGAAAGGCGACTCAAGGGAGTGGTGGAAAGACGTATTTTTAGGAGCGATGAAAGACGAGGAAACGGAGTTACTGATGGCATTTCCCATTAGTGTACAGCCTCACGGGCCCAATCGCTGGGACCCATTTCATTAGGACTTGATTAAGGAAGTGCGGAAGGCAGTGCAAAATTATGGCTTGCAATCACCTTTCACGCAAGCTCTATTAGATAACATATTCACGGGAATGGTTCTTACACCATGGGATTGTCGGCAGATGATAGATATGTTGTTGACACCAACCCAAAAGGTTATTGTGGGCAGACAGATGGTATAAACTCTGTATGCAAGAAGCCCTGAGAAACCTGGAGCGTCAAGACGGCGATCCGCTTCAGAACATTACTATGGAACAAATGACAGGCCAGGGACTGTTTGTGGATGTTAGATTGCAAGCTCAGCTGCCCTTAGAAGCCTTGCAATTAGTTGGGCGACTAGCGTTGAATGCGTTGCGAACAGTCCCTGAGGAGGTAAAGAGGCAACCATCTTACACTCAAATTAGACAAGGGAGAGATGAACCATATATGTCTTTTGTTGATCGTCTGAGAGACGCTTTGAATAAGGTGTATACCAATGAAGACGCAAAACTAGCAGTGCTGTTGAATTTGGCGGTAGAAAATGCCAATGTAGATTGTAAAAGAATTTTGTTAGCTTTGCCAAAAGAAGCAACGTTAGTACAAATGGTCGAAGCCTGCAACAGAGTAGGCTCTGCCACACATCAGGCAGAAACGCTCGCAAGTGCCTTTGCAGCAGCAATTAAGCCATTTATAAATGGAAAAGGGGAGAAAAAATGTTTTAATTGTGGAAAAACAGGCCATTTTAGAGCTCAGCGCAAGGCCACAAGGAAAGGACCTAGACAGACTGAGACAGGTCATAAATCCTCCCACCAAGGACCCTTTCAGCAAGGAATAGGCCCAGCAGGAGCACCATGTGGTCGATGTCAAAAATTTGGTCATCAAGCCTCAGAATGCTGTTCAAAGTATCATCGGGATGGTATGAAATTGGGAAATGGGTGACCGAGCACGAAGGCACCCCACACGACGACACAAATGGGGAAGCACCACCAGGCTGCTTGGCAAGCCTCAGCGCCCAAACCAGAGGGAGCGCCGGAATGGACGTGGAAACAACAGTAGAAGTTACCTTATGGGACATGTCAGTTTATGATGTCCCGACTAATGCGAATGGACCATTAGGATATGGATTGAGTGCTTTGTTATTAGGACGATCTTCAGCAACAAAGCAGGGACTTTTTGTTCTCCCTGGAGTCATTGACGAAAAAGGCCATATTGTGCCAACCACTAGTCCTTGGAACACACCTGTTTTTGTGATTCCAAAGAAAAGTGGAAAATGGAGACTGTTACATGATCAAAAATCATATGGATGTGGCACTTCAGGACATGGTTTAGGGGACATGGTGGCGCTGGATTAATGGTTGGACTTGATGATCTTGAAGGTCCTTTCCAACCTAGTGATTCTGTGATTCTGTGATTCTGTGAGTTGTGAGAAGTCAATAAGGTATAGTGGACATGGGAGCCTTGCAACCAGGGCTACCATCTCCCTGTATGATACTGAAGTATTGGAAACTTTTGATTATAGATCTCAAAGATTGCTTTTTTACAATCCCTCTGCATGATGACGATGCCAAACGTTTTGCATTCTCAGTCCCAAGTACAAACAAGGCGCAACCCATGCAAAGATATCATTGGACAGTATTGCCACAAGGCATGAAAAATTCGCCCACGATGTGTCAAATTTATGTAAATTGGGCTTTACAGCCAATCAGAAAAAGGTGGCCTCAATATCTCTTCTATCATTATATGGATGACATATTGTTGGCTGGTGGTCAATTAAATCCGGAAGAAATGACCGGGGAGCTCGTTGAGCTTTTGAGGCAAAGTGGGCTGCAAGTGGCACCGGAAAAGATACAAGCTGAAGCGCCTTGGAGGTACTTGGGGTGGATGATCACCGAAACGTTGGTGATCCCCCAGAAGGTTGAATTAAGAATTCAGATTAAAACATTAAATGATGTACAAAAATTGGTAGGAGACGTTAATTGGATTCGACCTATTTGTGGGATCAAAAAACCAAGATATGGAGCCCTTGATTCAGCTCTTGCGAGGGGATAGCAGGTTAAACTCTCCTCGGCAATTGACCAAGGAAGCCTGGGAAGCAGTAGCAAACATTTCTGAAAAGGTAACTCAAGCATTTAGTTCTAGGATAGACCCCTCGATAGGGATCACTTTGGCAGTAATCAATCATGAGCGACATCCCTATGCGCTTATAATACAGTGGATAACAAAGCTAGAATCAAAAGCGGACCCATTGAGAATTTTAGAGTGGGTCTTTTTGTCTCAGTAGCACAGAAAAACCATCACCACGAAAGCAGAGTGTTTTGCAAATTTGATTATGAAAGGGCGCAACAGAATTATTGATATATCGGCAAAGGACCCGAAAACGATTTTAATACCATTACAACAAGGATATTTGACTTGGGCTTTGCAGCACTCTGTTCCCTTCCAAACTGCATTAGCAGGATTTGAAGGTGACATTCAGATTCATTATCCATCACACAAACTGTTTACCTTTTTTAAAAACCATGAAGTAGAAGAAAAATCAAAGTGTAGTCAATATCCAGTTCAAGGTGCTACGGTATTTACGGATGGTGGTGGGAAAACAGGCAAGGCAGCAATAGTATGGCGAGAGCACGGAGAATGGAAAGAACGGGTACTTGTCGTGCCAGGATCAGTTCAAAAGGTAGAACTACAGGCAGTAATTGAAGCCTTTAAATTATGGTCTGAAGAACCTGTGAATATAATTACTGATTCTTTATATGTAGCTGGAGTACTCCAAAGATTGGAAGGTTCAATCCTCAGACAGGTACAGCAGGAACAGCTATATCAACAATTTAGAACGCTTTGGTTTTTATTGCAGAAAAGACGACATCCTTATTACGTTATGCATATACGCAGCCATACCAACCTTCCAGGGGAATTGGTGGAAGGAAATGCAAGAGCCGATCGGCTGACTGCCGCAGTATGGGCTGGACCTGCCCCGGACCGTTTAGGTCAAGCACAAGCCTCTCATGCCTTTTTCCATCAATCTGCCAAAGTTTTAGCAAGACAATTTAATCTAAGTGCAGGTGACGCTAGAGCTATTATACCGACTTGTGCTGATTGTCAACAAATAGGCCCAGGAATCGCGATTACAGTTAGTCCCCGAGGCTTGCATTCGCTACAACTATGGCAGATGGATGTGACACATGTCGCTGACTTTGGAAGATTTAAATATGTTCATGTTTCAATTGATTGCTATTCTGCAGTAGTTTGGTCCACTGCACAAACAGGAGAAACTAGTAGGCATGTACAAAAGCATTTGCGAGCTGCATTCGCAGCCCATGGTATACCCCTACAAATTAAAACCGATAATGGTCCTTGTTATGTAGCCCAGTCAACCCAAAGATTTTTTGCTCAATGGGGAGTGACGCATGTTACTGGAATACCACATCCCCCAACTGGACAAGCTATTGTTGAACGAATGAATCATTCCCTGAAGTGTTTATTGCAAAAACAAAAAGGGGGAGAGGCTACCACACCACCCCAAGAACGTTTGAATAAAGCCTTTACAAACAGGGAAGGACTGGTGAGAGATGTGGTGGTCGGAGGCCGTCTTGGGCTTAGCGACCACGACATGATAGAATTCTCAGTTGTGAGTGAAGTAAGGAGAGGGGTCAGGAAAACTGCTGCCATGGACTTCCGGAGGGCAGACTTTGGCCTGTTCAGGTCACTGGTTGAGAGAGTCCCTTGGGAGACAGTCTTGAAGGACAAAGGGGTCCAGGAAGGTTGGACAGTCTTCAAGAAGGAAATCTTAAAGGCGCAGGAGCAGGCGGTCCCCACGTGCCATAAGAAGAGCTGGCGGGGAAGGCGACCGGCCTGGCTGAACAGGAAGATTTTGCTGGGACTCAGGGAAAAGAGGAGAGTTTATCATCTCTGGAAGAAGGGGCAGGCAACTCACGAAGAGTACAAGGATCTCGTTAGGTCAAGCAGAGAGAAAATTAGAAAGGCAAAAGCCCAGCTAGAGCTCAGTCTTTCAGTCACCTTTCACGCAAGCTCTATTAGATAACATATTCACGGGAATGGTTCTTACACCATGGGATTGTCGGCAGATGATAGATCTGTTGAAAAAGGAAATCAACAGAAACTAATACAGCTTAATGGTAAATAGTCTAATATGTGCTGCTTGTAGAACTGCTGCCAATAATACCATGTAGTAGCTGTTGTAAAATGCCAACATCTCTGTCTGCGTTAGGGATTAGGTGTAAGCTTTTAGAACTGTACTTGGCTTTGACGTGCGGAAAACAGACTCCACACTCCGTAAGATTGTAAAGTAGGTATGTTTATTCAGCGCTGGGCAGCACGGGGGGGTAGTCCCACCAAAAACCGTGCGCGCCCCAACGCAGCACTTACTTCGAATATATACAGCAAAGTGTTACATATACATAAAGTTTCGCAATATGCCTATACATATGCATGATCTGTCCCCGCTTTGTATTAAAATGAGTTCCAAGACGTTATTTCCATGAACCCCTCCCATCTGCGCTTGCGCATTAGCTCCTAATGATGGTCGTCGGGGGTCGTGGGGATGGAGGTTGGTGGTTCCTCTTCGTCACCGCTGGTAATTTTTTGTCCCTGCGCAGACTCAGTTGTTCCTTGGTTCTCACCCAAACCGCAGGGTCGGTTTTAACTAGTTTCTTGAGGCAAGTTCCTAATTCTTATCAGGGACTGTCCTTGTGAAGAGCCACAAATCTTCTTCCTCCTGTCAGTTTATCAAGAACTGTCCTTGTGAGGAACTACAGATCTCCTGCTTTAGCTACTTTACACAATGGCTAACACGATTTCAAACTTTATCTGCTAATTAACTGCTAAGATTCTCTTAACCCCTTATCTCAGCTTGATATGTAGGTCAATCCTGAAATAGTTTTATAAATTAATTTTACAACATACGGTCTACAAGATTCTTGATGGGAAATCCTGAACAATGCTCATTTGCTATTTATATTTGGATTTGCAGCAACATTTTCTAAGTTGGCATTTTGAGATCCCATAACAAAATGGTATGTTTATTTTTGATATCAGCATGATGTTTTGATGCACACCTGGTTTATTGATACAGTTAGACCAGAAAAGTAAGGTTAGGATCTAAATGAATATAAAGCTTTGGATAACATCTAGACTCAGTAGCAAGTTTTCATATTACAATAACTGTCAACCTATCTGAATAATTTGACAGAAAAGTTTATTTCAATTGATTAAGTTAATATTTTAAGTTTGGGTATTGCTGTGGTTTAACCCCAGCTGGCAACTAAGCACCACACAGCTGCTCACTCATTCCCCCACGGGTGGGATGGGGGAGAGAATTGGAAGAGTAAAAGTGAGAAAACTCATGGGTTAAGATAATGACAGTTTAATAGGGAAAGCAAAAGCCGTGCATGCAAGCAGAGCAAAAAAAGGAATTAATTCACTACTTCCCATCGGCAGGCAGGTGTTCAGCCATCTCCAGGAAAGCAGGGCTCCATCATGCGTAATGGTTACTTGGGAAGACAAGCGCCATAACACTGAACATCCCCCAACACCTTCCTTCTTCTTCCCTCAGCTTTATATATTGAGCATGATGTCATGGAATAACCCTTTGGCCAGCCTGGGTCAGCTGTCCTGGCTGTGTCCCCTCCCAGCTTCCCGTGCACCCCCAGCCTTCTCGTTGGCAGGCCAGCACGAAAAGCTGGGCAGTCCTTGACTGCTTAGCAACAACTCAAAACATCAGTACGTTATCAACATTGTTTTCATCCCAAATCCAAAACATAGCCTCACACTAGCTTCTGTGAAGAAAATTACCTCTATCCCAGATGAAACTAGGACAGGTATCTTACTAAAAGGTAAAGACTGTGTGACTCTCTGTGCTTCCCTAGCTGTCTTTTTAAAGAAAGACTTGACTTTTCAACCCTAATCCATCTTATCTTTCCCATCTTTTCCCTACTAGTCTCTCTCTGCCTCACGTACACTCGCAGTGTTAAAAGTGTCTTTGCACCATGGGAACATAATTTCCCACTTAGTAATTTTCCTTACAGAAAAACATTATTTATTTTTAAATGTATTTCAGATTCAGTTAATGGATTTAAAATAATCATAGATATTTACAAGATATGTGTTTAATACTTTGATTTGTGTGTATAAATAGGCAAGCAGACACACACAAAAATATAACTACACTTTATAATGTATTATACTTAATGAAACAGCTGGAAACAAATATCATCCCATAAATAAGATGGCTAATAGGAACTTGGAGTTTATGGTACATGGATAATGAGTCTCCCAATGAAAGGAGTGAAATATGTAGCACCGAGATGGGGGCCAGACACTTGGACTTACACTGACTTAAAACGCAAAGGTGTGTGCAGCACCCACAAGGCAGGAGGTCTGCAGCACAAGAGAAGGAGCTTTTACAGCATGTTACATAGCATGCTCAGATGGTTCAAGAAAAGCAAGGCACCCCAGTGCCTTGCTGTCAGAGCCTGATTTACTTTAGGGCTGGACCTCCTGGCAGGGAGGAGGCCAGTGAGGGTCCCAGGGGAGCCCATACACCGCTGTGCCAGGGCCTGCACCCTGCTCTGCAGGAGCAGGCCGTGCTCAGTCTCGGCTGCACTGTCACTGCGAGGAAGGGTATCACAACCTGCCCCTCAAATATTTATGACTTAATTATCATTTAAAGGGTACTTTTAGGAAAGCCAACCATAAAGTTATGCATTTCACTACTAGTTTCTGGACAAGCTGCTATAAAATTACATGTCTGTCTTTCACAGAGCTCTGGATTAGCTTTGAATGTAAGGAAGGGAGAGGGAAGTATTTATAGCACTGCTTCTGGGACGGGTGTCAGCTCTTTTGTCACCACCACCACCATGAGTAAGTAAAGATACAGGCAGTGAACACTAAAAAAATGGCTGTGCTCCAAGTAGCACATTTCTTTCAAACACACGGCTGAGAATATTGAAAAACAGTTATTTTGATCACCTCATATGGTCCATATATAGCTTCTTTTTTGTGTACATCGGTGGAAGCATAACAAAGGAGCTCAGAGATTCCAGAGTCATTCATATTCATTGTTTTTCCCACTGTCTAACTTTGATTATGCACGATTTTCTTAAGAGAAACTACTAAGCAGCAATCATCCAAGGGCTAGTAGACACAATGGGGCCACTTTTGTGGGCTTTTTGCTGGCAAAGTTCCTCTTGAAATCAGGTGAAGGAAGCAGTTGTTTTGTTTAAGAGCTGAAATTGGTTGCTTTTGAGAAGCCAGACATTTTGTCTGAAAAATGTTGGAGAGGTTGATGTTGTTTACATTAGAGAGTTTCATCCTACATGATGGGGAATTTTATTCAAGTAATAAGTGTAAGACTGGGCCCAAGGATGTGTGAAAACAGCAGATCCTTTTTCCATGAACTTTTGATTGTGGCTATTTTCATAGTTCTTAAACTTCATTATTCCTAAACTAAACTAAAATAAAATACAATTATTTTTAATTTCCAAAATATGCTCATTCAGAAATGGATTTTGAGGGAACAAAATTACCATATTCAAAATAAAAACATTAACCTCATATACCCCATAGGCTGGGAAGCGACCCACTGACAAAAGAGAGGGGGAAGAATTATTTTATGGGCAGGTGGTATGGCACTTTCCATAAAAAAAGAAATTTAGCACTTAACTGCTTTAACCATTCAGCAGTTATCCTGAGCATCACAACTTACTGTATTTCTGAGTGGCAGTGGCTGCAGTTGTATTTGTGGAGAAGGCCATGCCATTGGTGCACACTATGCTCAGGTCAGTGTTCAACGGGATGGTGCTGCTGAGCTGCCCTTTGCCCCACAGCCTGCCAGTCCTCTCTTTAGCCGGGCTATAGTAGGTAAGGCACTGTAAAACTAGAGAGACAGAAACCAAAGCCAAAAACTGGACCAACCTGCCAATTTTCTGTGCAACTACGCAACTATTTTTCCTATTGAAATGAGGGGCAAGACGGGAGCAGAACTGAATGGTGGCAGGAACTGCCTAAGCTGACACTGTCACCAAAATGAAGTAGGGGCAGCCAGATGCTGCCTACATACCTGCTATTTAGGGGTCCTCCAGGAACTATGAGCATGCTCTGTAGACTGACATGAGCTCTGGTGTGGGAGAAAAGCACCGGCCACCAAACTAAATGCTGTTTTAAACACCTTTGATCTCAACCTGTTCACTTCCCCAAAGTTTCGTAAGAAATCAGTGAAAAAAATGGTTACAGAGCCCAGAGATCTGAATTCCTTGTCATCTGATGCTAGGAGCCAATGGAGTTTACAGTAGAAGGTCTATAAATAATTTTACATGCACATACCTGCGGGAGAAGGATGGACTTCACAACTCTATGAGAGTTATATTCCGAAGCCCTTTATTGTCTTGTCTGACTCCAATATATATCATAATCTTTGTTTAGTCACTGCGCACACACTCATGATTGGTTACAGCTTGTTACACACATTATTGCAACTGCCTATATACAAAATATCACGCGCTGTCCACGCGCCTCTCACACAGTCAGGATTCGCTGCTTGCAGGTGTTCCTGTTTTCCTCGCTTCTTCTTAGTTGTTTTCCACAGCTCCTTCTCCTCAAGGCCGAGCCGTGCAGATATCCAGCTGTTTACCAGCTTCTCAGTGCCACAGCTCCTTCTCCTTAAGGTCGAGCCGTGCAGATCAACGCCACAGCTCCTTCTCCTTAAGGTCGAGCCATGCAGGGTGATCCCAACATCTCCCCCTTTTTGTTTATCTATAAACAAAACCTGATGGATCATTTGCAACAGAAGGACTGTGAGGAAGATGGACCATCTGTACATTCTTGTATCGTCCTGTGCCGCAAACTCAGCCCAGCAGTCGGTAGGTGCCAGCTTTACGTGGGCGTCCCCACGGAGGCAACGGTGGCCTTGCCGTACACCGATCCCCCTGCTCTTCGGGAAATCCCGGTATTTATACATTTGCCAAGGAACGAGTTTCGACACACGTGGCCAGTGAGTGTCGGAACACGCCTCGGTTGCCACCTCTCAACACACGGAGCCTATGGCGCATGTGCCCGCTGGCCAGATGTGCTGCACGCGCCACAGCCACCCCGTCTATTGGTTCATAGGTTTTGTTCACACAGCATCTTACCATAATCCAGCAGTCACATATCAACTATGCTTAAATTAATAGCAGAATGTTACAAGGCAAACAATTCTAGCTGTACTACTCCTAGCGATAGAAGCTACTTCTAGTGATGGAAAAAGTGCTTGTATAAAGCTATGAAAACCAATATTATATCTTACCAAAGGATTTGTAGTTATAGAGCGGTTTGCCCTAAAAGCTTTCCATGTTCCTCTCATGATACTGCTAATTTCAGTGTGATTTACCCATACATTTTCTTTTGGCTGAGGTGGCATCCAGATTGCGATGACACCTGATAGTGTCAAGATGTGTCCGACAACGACGATGGTGATTGTTTCACCCATGGTTTTACCCATTTTGCGGGTACCAAACAAGTTCCAGAATCTGTAATGACACAAGCATAACCTCGTCCCCAGGTTAGCAGTTGAAAAGGTCCTTCCCACATATTCTTCTCCAAATTTTTAACTTTTACTTGCACATTTTGTGTTAACTCAAACAGGCTTCCTGTCATTCCTTTTACATGTTTCTCCTTCTGCTAGACGCAAATAATTTAACACATATAATCACAGAATCACAGAATCACTAGGTTGGAAAGGACCTTCAAGATCATCAAGTCCAATCATTAATCCAGCGCCACCATGTCCCCTAAACCATGTCCTGAAGTGCCACATCCACACGTTTTTTGAACACTTCCAGAGATGGCGACTCCACCACCTCCCTGGGCAGCCTGTTCCAATGCCTGACCACTCTCTCAGAGAAGAAATTTTTCCTAATATCCAATCTAAACCTCCCCTGGAGCAACTTGAGGCCATTTCCTCTTGTCCTATCACTAGTTACTTGGGAGAAGAGACCAACACCCTCGTCGCCACAACCCCCTTTCAGGTAGTTGTAGAGAGCGATAACGTCTCCCCTCAGCCTCCTCTTCTCCAGACTAAACAACCCCAGTTCCCTCAGCCGCTCCTCATAAGACTTATGCTCCAGATCCCTCACCAGCTTCGTTGCCCTTTTCTGGACACGCTCCAGCACTTCAGCATCCTTCTTGTGGTGAGGGGCCCAAAACTGAACACAGGATTCAAGGTGCGGCCTCACCAGTGTCGAGTACAGGGGCACAATCACTTCCCTACTCCTGCTGGCCACACTATTTCTGATACAGGCCAGGACGCTGTTGGCCTTCTTGGCCACCTGGGCACACTGCCGGCTCATGTTCAGCCGGCTGTCAACCAGCACCCCCAGGTCCCTTTCCTCCGGGCAGCTCTGCAGCCACTCCTCCCCAAGCCTGTAGCATTGCATGGGGTTGTTGTGGCCGAAGTGCAAGACCTGGCACTTGGCCTTATTAAACCTCATACAGTTGACCTCTGCCCATCAATCCAGCCTGTCCAGATCCCTCTGCAGAGCCCTCCTAGCCTCCAGCAGTGGCTTTTAAACTGCTGCTGCCGCTCTGGGCCCCGCCCACGCTGAGTCAGAGCAGCCGCTTGTCAGGATCCCGCTCCGCCGGCCTGGGGGGGGGGAGCTGGGGCCCTCTCTCTCTCCCTGTAGTTCAGTCAGTTAGTGTGTACTGTCATTTTAGCTTCCAGGAGGCACTAAAGAATCACCCATGTTATTTACAGGTAGTTTCTTGCTTTTCCTCCAGTCTGAAACAAAGCAGCTCGTTCTGAAGGAGCTAGGTCTCTGAACGCAAGCGCAGCTACTGAAGGCAACATAGACATGGCCACAATAGCTCTGGCTTACTACATGAAGTTCCTGCAAGTTTTGTAGCAGTGGGCAGTCATTTTTAACCAAGAAGCTATTGATGGTTTATGTAGAGCAAGCTGTTACTTTAAATCTGCTTAATAGAACCTCCTGATATTCTCTGAACATGAAATGACTACCTATTTTTCAGTAACTATTCTTTTTACACATCTAATCAGCTGCAATTCAGAGACTGAGGGTCTGTTCCATGCACAGTCAATGACATAATGCAGATGCCACCAGAATGAACAATTCAGGGCATGGAGGGCAGACTTTCCTGTGTCAGAACCCTAATAAAGGTAGAAAAGCCAAATATTGAATATTTATATATCTTAATTCCCCTCTTGCATACTAACAGTAAATTTTCCAGGCCAAGCAACATAAACCAATAAAATTGGATTTTCATACTGCTTTCAGATTTTAGATTATGCTTTATGCATTGAAAACATTCACATTCTTGGATGCTATGATAAAAAACATAAAAATCTTAGAAAATAATCATTCTGTGTTTTAAATGTGGGAACTGGGAAACTCTTATGTCATTAATGCTGTATGAAAACTGTCTTGTCGTAGCCCAGCTGGAATTGCTATGCTTTCTTAAAATGAAAAGGGAAAAGATTTCTGGGCTGTATTTCAGTCCTGTCAATGTGTTCCAACCCTATTAGCAGCTAATTCTCTGACCTTGCTCATGTCACTGTCTGTGTTGCTCAGTTTCCTTTTTTTGTAGATGATAAAAATACTGTTTTATAAAGTGCTTTACAATCTGTATTAACTCAATTTATATTGCTTAATAGTTTTTATTAATCTCTCTTCTAACATATTTACTCTCCACTATTCTAAACTGATGTGAATTTCTTAAGTTTCATTAAATGAAAGGCAACAAAATTAGTTACAACTGAAATGGAGTCATATTTGCCTTGAACACTTTTGAGACCTGCTATCTGCGGAGGCATTTACATGGCCCTCATCATGATTATATCTTAGCACTTAGCAATCACTAATGGTTTTTATCCTCCCACTACCTCTCTGTAATAGGGCACAATTGGTGTTATCTCTGTTATTCAAGTGGAGAAATGAGGTCCAGGTTAACTGAGAACAGTCACATCACACATTTGTGCCCGAGTCAAATGTGTCACAGATGTGTGCCAAGACCATCTATCTAGTAAGGGCTCTTGTGCTTCTCAGAACAGCACAGATCACAAAGTCTAGGACAAAGTATGTGATAGCCAAGGACAAAGCCTTCTTGGTCAAGGATAACATACTTCCAGATAAATCCAAGGCCTGAAAATTGTTAGGAAATGCTGGAAAACTCTCCTATGAAAAAGCCACTGCCATTAACATAATGATACAGCACTTCCTAACTTTTAGTCAGTAAAACCAGCCGTTGTCTGCTATGGCCTTGGGAGCACACCTGCCGCTCTCTCAGAAGGTGGTGGATGGAGGCCGGTGCCTTCCACCCCATGGGGCCACCGGCTAACTAGCACTGAGGCAGTTAACAGCCATGCTAGTTCACTTTTAATGTTTTACCATTTGCTCCCCTTGGAGGTACTGTGCAGGCTGCTGAGAGTCATTGTCCCAGGCTAGCTGCAGAGGACACTTCTTCATATTCTTTAGGGAATAGGGCAAATTTTTTTATTTCTTCTTTAACACAAAGCTCAGATTCTGGAGCAAGAAATTGGTGACACTTTCTATAACACCTTGTCCTGCTCTGCTTAGTCACCTTTGTCAGATATTCAGAAACACTGCCCATGCTGTTTGAACTCCCTAATCTAGCTCTGTTATCCTCCATCTGGGTTTGATCCAAAGCCTATGGGTATTATTCCACTGGCTTCAATGGGCTCTGCATCAAGCCACTGAATTGTCATCTAAACATACATTATTATCCTTAAGGTTAAAATTTGAATACATTTGACCCATATATAAGACAGTATGTTTAAACAAACAAATGCAAAAAAAAAAAAAAAAGCATTTATGCTGAAAAGCAAATCATGTCTGAATCTCAGTGTGTATGGATTTGCATAGTGCTTATCTCAGGACTGCAAATAAAGATATAAGCAGACATTATGTTGGAGGTTTATCTTGGTTGATAAAGACAGAATTAATCATTTAATCATTAAAACATTTTGAAACAATCAGCCACAAGTAGCTGGTTCACAGAACTATTTTCAGTGTGTATCTATAAGGATGTTTCAAATTGAAAGTCATCCTGTAACAGTAAAAACAGGAATGTATAAGGTTTATGTGTGCCTGGTTTAAAAGATTGCTTTTTTTTTCTTTTTTGAAAGAAGAAAAAAATGTCTGCCAAGCTTAAAAATTATGCGGATCATGTTTCTATGTCTGTTAGGTGGTGCTTACTGAGAAGTCTGGCTCTTGTCAGTAATTCTTCAACTGCTTTGCTGCACTGGAATTACTGTAGAGAGTTAGGAGTTGGGGTTGGTGGGAGGGATTCTTTGTCCCAGTTGCATTAAAAATTGCATCTAATCTTATCAAGGCAAACAGGATAAGGCAATAAAATCGATTAAAAAGAATCTGAACATAATATTCTTCCAGAAGTATATGCTGATTGAAAAGTGTTTGAAGTGACAGGTAAAATGAATAGATATGATTAAAATTTAGATGCCAAGTGTGTCTAAAGCAAGTGAAAGCATGAAAGAGTATGAAATAAAGAACAAAATCAAAACAGCAAGCAGACACTAAAAAGTTTTCATTGTTCATCAAAAATGAAAAACTTTTTTCTCAAATGGCAAGCTTTTCATTTAAATTTGTCTTTGAAACCTTTGGGTAGGCAGTAGAATATCTAGGGAGGTACATAAATGCATAATGAGCGTTCTCCCCAAACTCTAAGAACTCCATGTGGCTTCCCTAAAAATTGTGAGTGCCCCTGAAGCACTGAATATTTCTTCAAGTGCTTATATGTGGATTTTAATATTAAAATATTTTTATTCAGTTTGAAAATGCTGGCATCCCTAAAACTGAAAAAAATATTTGCTTGCCTCCCAAGGGAGTTATGCACTTAAAATACAAACAGACCAAAAAAATGTATGCAGATGTAATGCCTGCTTCTTGCACTGATTTTCCAGTAAAAGTTCCTGGATCTCTTTTTGTATTCATCAGATGGTTAATCTTTATGGGCTAGTTCCTCAGCTGGCATACTATATGTTCCCTAGATGGAATTGCTGCAGGCTTAATAACAAAGTAGGTTGCTATGGTTTAGCCCCAGCCGGCAACTAAGCACCATGCAGCCACTTGCTCACTTTCCCATGGGGGGACGGGGGAGAGAATTGGAAGAGTGAAAGTGAGGAAACTCATGGGTTGAGATGAAGTCAGTTTAATAGGGAAAGCAAAAGCCGCGCACGCAAGCAGAGCAAAGCAAGGAATTCATTCACCACTCCCCATGGGCAGGCAGGTGTTCAGCCATCTCCAGGGAAGCAGGACTGCATCACGCGTAATGGTTTCTTGGGAAGACAGACGCCATCACTCCGAATGTCCCTCCACCCCTTCCTTCTTCTTTGCCCCAGCTTTATATACTGAGCATGACGTTATATGGTATGGAATAACTCTTTGGCCAGCCTGGGTCAGCTTTCCTGGCTGTGTCCCCTCCCAGCTTCCCGTGCACCCTCAGCCTTCTCACTGGCAGGCCAGCATGAAAAGCTGGACAGTCCTTGACTGCTTAGCAACAAATGAAAAAATCAGCACATTATCAATATTTTTTCATCCCAAATCCAAAACATAGCCTCACACTAACTTCTATGAAGAAAATTAACTCTGTCCCAGCTGAAACCAGGACATAGGTGTTGTAAGCAGTATTAATGCCTTCATTTTAAAAACTTGCCCTGACCAGTACTGAGCAAATCATTGCCATTGTAATACTAACACCAAAAGAAATAATATCAAGAACAGAGTACCAGTGTAAATAACGATTCCAAGTTAAATAAGATAGAAATAACTGGTATTAAGATTTAATGGAAACTCTATTCATGTCATTTTATAATTAAGATGCAAAATGTAACTTGTTCAAGCAGGCTCCATTTAGCCAGAGCTGTTTGCAGATCTGTAACTCTTCCCAACAAAAGTTATCAAGCATTTTAAAGGAGCTCGGGAAGAACCAGACTCTAAATAAGTTAAAAGAATTTAAGAGTTCTATATGTTGAGCAGTTTTTCACAAAATTTTAACATGTGTATAGTTCATCAAAATTTGATGATATGTTTCCTTAGAGATCAAAGTAAGCACTAGAGTTCCTGATCAGCATAGTTCGGTGTCTCTGCAAACAGCTCCATGACAACTGCTCAGAGTGCAGCACTGGTTATTAGCACAGCAACACTTATATTAGAGCAACAGTTTATCAAACACTGCTGATAATTGATCAGTTATGAAAAAATGGGGGGTTCTCACCCTTCAAGACTACATCCATAACTTTAGATGCTTATTTGACATACTCAGATTAGGAGTCTTGACATCCCATGCTCTCTTTACAGTCAGTGTACACAAAACTGTATCTCCAAAGATGTAACCTTTCTTCCCCTGACATTACAGGAGTCTACTGTTAGGTGGGTCCTAAATCAAGGGCCTCAAATAGGAGCCTAAAATTCAGTGGAATGATTCCAAGTTTTATTGACAAAAAATAAAATTAAGAAATGTTCAACTATAAGAAGAAATGTTCAGAGATTAGGACTCATGAGTTAGGAGAGGAAATAGACAATTTATGCATGACAACACAGATAATACCATAGGGAGAAATGAAAATGTATTTTTTCTCACAAATAAATCAACAGGGAATGATCTAGACAATGAGCAATAAGCATATAAAACTGGGTTTTTCTAAAGTGAATCATCCTCCTGGAAATTATGCCAGGGCATAACAAAAAGAGAGAGATGATTGCTGATGGCCAACATGGCTTCACTAAAGGCAAATCGTGCCTGACAAATTTGGTGGCCTTCTGCAATGGGGTTACAGCACTGATGGATAAGGGAAGAAAAACTGACGTCATCTACCTGGACTTGTGCAAAGCATTCAATACTGTCCCACACAACATCCTTGTCTCTAAATCGGAGAGACATGGATTTGACTGGTGAACCACCCCATGGATAAGGAATTGGCTGGATGGCTGTACTCAAAGACTTGCGGTCAACAGCTCGATGTCTGGGTAGAGACCAGTGACGAGTGGTGTCCCTCTGGGGTCAGTATTGAGACCAGTATATTTAATATCTTTGTCAGGGACATGGACAGTGGGATTAAGTGCACCCTCAGCAAGTCTGCAGACGACACCAAGCTGAGCAGTGTGGTTGATACTCCAGAGGGAAGGGATGCCATCCAGAGGGACCTTGACAGGCTAGAGAGGTGGACCTGTGTGAAGCTCATGAAGTTCAACAAGGCCAAGTGTAAAGTGCTGCACCTGGACTGGGGCAATCCCAAACATGGATACAGGCTGGGCGATGAGTGGATTGAGAGAAGCCCTGTGGAGAAGGACTTGGGTGTATTAGTGGATGAAAAACTGAATATGAGCCAGCAATGTGCACTTGCAGCCCAGAAAGCCCATCGCATCCTGGGCTGCATCAAGTGTGGCCAGCAGGTCAAGGGAGGTGATTCTGCCCCTTTACTCCGCTCTGGTGAGACCCCACCTGGAATACTGCGTCCAGCTCTGGAGCCCTCAGCACAGGAAAGACATGGACCTGTTGGAGCGGGTCCAGAGGAGGGCCACAAAAATGATCAGAGGGATGGAGCACCTCTCCTATGAAGAAAGGCTGAGAGAGTTGGGGTTGTTCAGTCTGGAGAAGAGAAGGCTCCGGGGAGACCTTATTAAGGCCCTTACAAAGGGGGCTTATAAGAAAGATGGGGAGGCACTCTTTATCAAGGAGTATAGTGATCGGATGGGGTGTAATGGTAGATTTAAATTAGATATTAGGAAGTAATTCTTTACTATGAGGGTGGTGAGACACTGGAACAGGTTGCCCATAGAGGTGGTAGGTGCCCCTTCCCTGGAAGTGTTCAAGGCCAGGTTGGATGGGGCTTTGAGCAACCTGATCTAGTGGCAAGTATCCCATGGCAGGAGGGTTGGAACTAGATGATCTTTAAGGTCCCTTCCAACCCAAACCATTCTATGATTCTATGATTCTGTAACTAATCCATAGAAACTGTTTCTGCAAGGCATTATCAAAATAAATATCTGAGTAGAAGCCATAGAGAATTCAACATTTATATGGATAATTAGAATTTCTGTAGCTATATCAGACAGAAAAAAAATGGTAATACTCTGATTTCATGGTATAAGCCAATCACTACTTGTCGTGGTTTAGCCCCAGCCGGCAACTAAGCACCACGCAGCCGCTCGCTCACTCTCCCTCCCACAGCGGGACGGGGGAGAGAATTAGGAAAAACCTCGTGGGTTGAGATAAACACGGTTTAATAGGACAGAAAGAAAGAAGGGAACAATAATGATAATACCAACAAAGGAATGTATAAGAACAAGTGATGCCCAATACAGAAATTGCTCACCACCCCGTGATCGACAGCCCGTCCCCGAGCAGCGATTTCCGCCCCCCCGGCCAACTCCAGTTTATGTACTGGGCATGACGTCGTATGGTAGGGAATATCTCTTTGGCCAGTCTGGGTCAGCTGTCCCGGCTGTGTCCCCTCCCAGCTCCCCGTGCACCCCCAGCCTGCTCGCTGGCAGGCCAGCACAAGAAGCTGGACTGTCCTTGACGGCTCAGCAACAACCCAAAACATCAGCACATTATCAACAGTTCCTCATCCCAAATCCAAAACACAGTCTCACACTAGCTTCTGTGAGGAAAACCAGCTCTATCCTGGCTGAAACCAGGCACATGTGTTGCACAATGTGTTGATGAGAGGCTACTTCCAGTTGTTCACAGGGATGATTTTTGCATATTCCCATAAAAGAGAACTAGTTAATATTTTGGGGAGCATATACAAGACCTATGGTTTCGATTTATTTTATTGTACCAAGTGCAATAATAGGTACAGTAAATATACCTATGTCCATGCTGTTTTGTTTCATCTTTATCTCAGCTGACTGTTTGTGGCATCGCTACCAAAAAGAGTGTATGAAAATAAATTTTTCTTTGTATGTGTTTTGAACAGAGAACACAGAACAAAACACCATGTCCTGTGAAAACCTTCCAGGCTGATTTGAATCAGCCTCTAAAATCTTACCAGAGAAAAACTAATTTTCCAGCAGCACAATAGTGGCCCAGAATGATCTTAAAAAAGTAATATTAACAAAATTACACTCATTTCCTGAATAAGGTCTTTTGCATATCAGCTGCAAAATATATTTTAAATATCAGAGTACATATGTTGCCCATAAATAGAATTCTACAGCTATATATAAATTGCATGTTGTTGGGATCACCCTGCATGGCTCGACCTTAAGGAGAAGGAGCTGTGGCGTTGATCTGCATGGCTCGACCTTAAGGAGAAGGAGCTGTGCAACTGAGAAGCTGGTAAACAGCTGGATATCTGCACGGCTCGGCCTTGAGGAGAAGGAGCTGTGATAAACAACTAAGAAGAAGCGAGGAAAACAGGAACACCTGCAGGCAGCAAATCCTGACTGTGTGAGAGGCGCGTGGACAGCGCGTGATATTTTGTATATAGCCAATTGCAATAATGTGTGTAACAAGCTGTAACCAATCATGAGTGTGTGCGCGCAGTGACTAAGCGAAAATTATGATATATATTGGAGTCAGACAAGACAATAAACGGCTTCGGAATATAACTCTCATAGAGTTATGAAGTCCATCCTTCTCCCGCAACTGATGACCCCGATGTGATACGATCTCTGGGATCTCATCGTTGAACACCGGTCGAGCGCAGAGGACGCCGCAGGAGAAGCCCACTTGGAAGAATTGCAGTCAGCAGGATTGACGCAAGGAAAAAGAAAAAGGGATACGTTGCAACGGAGAAGCACCCAGCGAGGTGAGCTGAGCAACCAGGACGGCATGGGGCAGAACGCATCGCATGAAGAAGGGGCGATAGTCAGACTCCTGCTGCACATGCTCTCTAAGAGAGGACTGAAATATGATGGATATACACTTAGAAGGCTTCTGATTTGGAGCCGAAAGAAAGGGTACCCCCCTGATCCGTCTGTGGCGTTTAAGGCAGAGACGTGGGAGGAGATAGGAAAAATGTTATGGGAACATATTGAGAAAACCACTGCAGAGTTAGTGACGGTGTGGAAGTTGATATTAACCACATTAAAAGCCTTAAAGGCAGAGAGAAAAGCTGCAGCAGATGTGGAGGAGGCTGTTAAACTGCTTTCAACCAATCCCTTCTTAACCGAGTCAGAGGGTCCAGGACCTTCAGCGACTCCGAATGCACCGCCTGAGGTGCCAGATGCACCGGGTGAACTGGCTGCATTAGATAAGTCAGAGAAACAGATCTACGATGATATATGTGAGGGCAAGACGGGACAAAGCTGCCCAGAACAATGTACTCAATTGTTCCCCTGTGTGCCCATGTGAAAGATTGATGGGGCGGGCTTCACCACCCCCAAAACCACCCAGACTTAACCGATCGAAAGCCGTAGTTTTGAAGCCCTCAGCCGAGCCCCTGCCACCTTTACGGCCCCCGTTGCCTGATAGCAGTGATAAAGGAGAAGAGCCTGTTGTAGAGACTATAGGGAGGTAAGAGCCTAGGATGAAAGGCGACCCTAGAGAGCGGTGGAAAGACATTTTTTTAGGAGCGATGAAAGACGAGGAAACAGAGTTACCAATGGCATTCCCCGTTAGTGTACAGCCTCACGGGCCCAATCGCTGGGACCCATTTCACTGGGACTTGATTAAGAAAGTGCGGAAGGCAGTACAAAATTATGGCTTGCAATCACCTTTCCCGCAAGCTCTATTAGATAACATATTCACGGGAATGATTCTTACACCATGGGATTGTCGGCAGATGATAGATATGTTTGTTGACACCAACCCAAAGGTTATTGTGGGCAGACAGTTGGTATAAACTCTGTATGCAAGAAGCCCTGAGAAACCTGGAGCGTCAAGACGGCGATCCGCTTCAGAACATTACTATGGAACAAATGACAGGCCAGGGACCGTTTGTGGATGTTAGATTGCAAGCTCGGCTGCCCTTAGAAGCCTTGCAATTAGTTGGGCGACTAGCGTTGAATGCGTTGCGAACAGTCCCTGAGGAGGGAAAGAGGCAACCATCTTACACTCAAATTAGACAAGGGAGAGATGAACCATATATGTCTTTTGTTGATCGTCTGAGAGACGCTTTGAATAAGGTGTATACCAATGAAGACACAAAACTAGCAGTGTTGTTGAATTTAGCGGTAGAAAATGCCAATGTAGATTGTAAAAGAATTTTGTTATCTTTGCCAAAAGAAGCAACGTTAGTACAAATGGTCGAAGCCTGCAACAGAGTAGGCTCTGCCACACATCAGGCAGAAACACTCGCAAGTGCCTTTGCAGCAGCAATTAAGCCATTTATAAATGAAAAAGGGGAGAAAAAATGTTTTAATTGTGGAAAAAGAGGCCATTTTAGAGCCCAGCGCAAGGCCACAAGGAGAGGACCTAGGCAGATTGAGACAGGTCATAAATCCTCCCACCAAGGACCCTTTCAGCAAGGAATAGGCCCAGCAGGAGCACCATGTAGTCGATGTCAAAAATTTGGTCATCAAGCCTCAGAATGCTGTTCAAAGTATCATCGGGATGGTATGAAATTGGGAAACGGGCGACCGAGCGCGAAGGCACCCCGCGCGATGACACAAATGGGGAAGCACCACCAGGCTGCTTGGCAAGCCTTAGCGCCCGAACCAGAGGGAGCGCCGGAGTGGATGTGGAAAGTAGAAGTGACCTTATGGGACACATCAGTTTATGATGTCCCAACTAATGCGAATGGACCATTAGGATATGGATTGAGCGCTTTGTTATTATTTGTTATTTGTTATTATCTTCAGCAACAAAGCAGGGACTTTTTGTTCTCCCTGGAGTCATTGACGCTGATTATACAGGAACCATCAAAGTAATGTTGTGGACTCCATCTCCTCCTGTTGCAGTTCCTGCAGGCGCACGTATTGCACAATTGGTGCCTTTTACTGCTTCTGTACCTCAGGCAACGCAATCAGTGAGGGGGAATGGAGGGTTTGGCTCAACAGGAAGACCAGAAATCTTTCTAGCATTAGATATCAGCAGAAGAGAATCGACTTTGAAAATGAAGTTTAAGTATCCTGACCGCACCGTGTGACCATGACAATGGACCATCGATATGTTAGTGGATACAGGAGCTGATGTGACCATAATCAGTCAGCGAGAGTGGCCACCAGGCTGGCTGGCTCAGTCTCCAGCTCACGGACTTGTAGGGGTCGGTGGGTTTTCTGCAACACAACAGAGCGTAACAACCTTAACCTGTGAAAATCCAGACGGGCTAGTGTGTTCAGTACGACCCTATGTAGCCGCATTACCATTAAGTCTGCTTGGGCGGGATGTACTGAGTCAAATGAATATATCACTCTCTAGCGATCCGCAGGGTTTTCGGTAGTGGCCATTGAAACGCGACCTGTGCTCAAACTGGAATGGAAAACCGATGATCCAGTGTGGGTAAATCAATGGCCGCTGACCGCAGAAAAGGTCGCCCACCTGGAAGATTTGGCAAAAGAACAGCTAGAAAAAGGCCATATTGTGCCAACCACTAGTCCTTGGAACACACCTGTTTTTGTGATTCCAAAGAAAAGTGGAAAATGGAGATTATTACATGACTTGCGAGAAGTCAATAAGGTTATAGTGGACATGGGAGCCTTGCAACCAGGGCTACCATCTCCCTGTATGATACCGAAGTATTGGAAGCTTTTGATTATAGATCTCAGAGATTGCTTTTTTACAATCCCTCTGCATAAAGACGATGCCAAACGTTTTGCATTCTCAGTCCCAAGTACAAACAAGGCGCAACCCATGCAAAGATATCATTGGACAGTATTGCCACAAGGCATGAAAAATTCACCCACGATGTGTCAAATTTATGTAAATTGGGCTTTACAGCCAATCAGAAAAAGGTGGCCTCAATATTTCATCTATCATTATATGGATGACATATTTTTGGCTGGTGATCAATTAAATCCGGAAGAAATGATCGGGGAGCTCGTTGAGCTTTTGAGGCAAAGTGGGCTGCAAGTGGCGCCGGAAAAGATACAAGCTGAAGCGCCTTGGAGGTACTTGGGGTGGATGATCACTGAAACGTCGGTGACCCCCCAAAAGGTTGAATTAAGAATTCAGATTAAAACATTAAATGATGCACAAAAATTGGTAGGAGACGTTAATTGGATTCGACCTATTTGTGGGATCACAAACCAAGATATGGAGCCCTTGATTCAGCTCTTGCGAGGGGATAGCAGGTTAAACTCTCCTCGGCAATTGACCAAGGAAGCCTGGGAAACAGTAGCAAACATTTCTGAAAAGGTAACTCAAGCATTTAGTTCTAGGATAGACCCCTCGATAGGGATCACTTTGGCAGTAATCAATCATGAGTGACATCCCTATGCGCTTATAATACAGTAGATAACAAAGCTAGAATCAAAAGCGGACCCATTGAGAATTTTAGAGTGGGTCTTTTTACCTCAGTAGCAGAGAAAAACCATCACCACGAAAGTAGAGTGTTTTGCAAATTTGATTATGAAAGGGCGCAACAGAATTATTGATATATCGGCAAAGGACCCGAAAACGATTTTAATGCCATTACAACAAGAATATTTGACTTGGGCTTTGCAGCACTCTGTTCCCTTCCAAACTGCATTAGCAGGATTTGAAGGTGACATTCAGATTCATTATCCATCACACAAAATGTTTACCTTTTTTAAAAAACATGAAGTAGAAGAAAAATCAAAGTGTAGTCAATATCCAGTTCAAGGTGCTACAGTATTTACGGAGGGTGGTGGGAAGACAGGCAAGGCAGCAATAGTATGGCGAGAGCACGGAGAATGGAAAGAACGGGTACTTGTCGTGCCAGGATCAGTTCAAAAGGTAGAACTACAGGCAATAGTGCTGATTGTCAACAAATAGGCCCAGGAATCGCGATTACAGTTAGTCCCCGAGGCTTGCATTCGCTACAACTATGGCAGATGGATGTGACACATGTTGCTGACTTTGGAAGATTTAAATATATTCATGTTTCAATTGATTGCTATTCTGCAGTAGTTTGGGCCACTGCACAAACAGGAGAAACTAGTAGGCATGTACAAAAGCATTTGCGAGCTGCCTTCGCAGCCCATGGTATACCCCTACAAATTAAAACCGATAATGGTGCTTGTTACGTAGCCCAGTCAACCCAACCATTTTTTGCTCAATGGGGAGTGACGCATGTTACTGGAATACCACATCCCCCAACTGGACAAGCTATTGTTGAACGAATGAATCATTCCCTGAAGTGTTTATTGCAAAAACAAAAAGGGGGAGAGGCTACCATACCACCCCAAGAACGTTTGAATAAGGCCTTATATGTGTTAAATTATTTGCGTCTAGCAGAAGGAGAAACATGTAAAAGGAATGACAGGAAGTCTGTTTGAGTTAACACAAAATGTGCACGTAAAAGTTAAAAATTTGGAAAAGAATATGTGGGAAGGACCTTTTCAACTGCTAACCTGGGGACGAGGTTATGCTTGTGTCATTACAGATTCTGGAACTTGTTTGGTACCCGCAAAATGGGTAAAACCATGGGTGAAACAGTCACCGTCGTCATTGTCGGACGCATCTTGACACTATCAGGTGTCATCGCAATCTGGATGCCACCTCAGCCAAAAGAAAATGTATGGGTAAATCACACTGAAATTAGCAGTATCATGAGAGGAACATGGAAAACTTTTAGGGCAAACCGCTCTATAACTACAAATCCTTTGGTAAGATATAATATTGGTTTTCATAGCTTTATACAAGCACTTTTTCCATCACTAGAAGTAGCTTCTATCGCTAGGAGTAGTACAGCTAGAATTGTTTGCCTTGTAACATTCTGCTATTAATTTAAGCATAGTTGATATGTGACTGCTGGATTATGGTAAGATGCCGTGTGAACAAAACCTACGAACCAATAGACGGGGTGGCTGTGGCGCATGCAGCCCGTCTGGCCAGCGGGCACATGCGCCGTAGGTTCCCTGTGTTGAAAGGTGGCAACCGAGGCATGTTCCGACACTCGCTGGCCACGTGTGTCGAAACTCGTTCCTTGGCAAATGTATAAATACTGGGATTTCCCGAAGAGCAGGGGGATTGGTGTACGGCAAGGCCACCGTTGCCTCCGTGGGGACGCCCACGTAAAACTGGCACCTACCGACTGCTGGGCTGAGTTCGCAGCACAGGACGATACAAGAATGTACAGATGGTCCGTCTTCCTCACAGTCCTTGGGTTGCAAATGATCCATCAGGTTTTGTTTATACATAAACAAAAAGGGGGAGATGTTGGGATCACCCTGCATGGCTCGACCTTAAGGAGAAGGAGCTGTGCAACTGAGAAGCTGGTAAACAGCTGGATATCTGCACGGCTCGGCCTTGAGGAGAAGGAGCTGTGATAAACAACTAAGAAGAAGCGAGGAAAACAGGAACACCTGCAAGCAGCGAATCCTGACTGTATGAGAGGCGCATGGACAGTGCGTGATATCTTGTATATAGCCAATTGCAATAATGTGTGTAACAAGCTGTAACCAATCATGAGTGTGTGCGCAGTGACTAAGCGAAAATTATGATATATATTGGAGTCAGACAAGACAATAAATGGCTTCGGAATATAACTGTCATAGAGTTGTGAAGACCATCCTTCTCCCGCACATGTAACTTAGTGTATACGGAGGGGTTAAAAGATGGAATTCTGGTCCATAGTTGGATACTGAGTAAGAAATAGATAACCGAGAAAACTGCAGCAGAGGGGTTAAAAAGGTGGAATTTCGGCCGATGAGAAGAATAGTAGAATATCATCATGTTCCAACCACGGACCACGCGGTGGCATGTATATGGAGGGGTTAAAAGATGGAATTTTGGTCTGTAGTTGGACACTGAGTGAGAAGTAGATAGCAGAGAAAACTGCAGCAGAGGGATTAAAAGATAGACTTTTGGTCCGTGAGAACACCGCAGTTAGCACAGTGAGAAAAGCAGATAGCTGGGTGAGAAGTAGATAACAGGCTGGGTGAGCGAAACCAGATGGTTTCCCACAGAGATAAGAAAGCTGAACAATACTAGGGGAGGACGTGGAGGGAGGAATCCTTGCAACATCTTGCTATTGGCTTAAGCATGATTGATAATATGCCGTGTGTACAAAGCCTATGAACCAATAGACAGGATGGCTATGGTGTGTGCAGCGCGCCTGACCAGTGGGCGCATATGCCATAGGCTCCCTATGCTGAGAGTCAGCAACAGAGGCGTGTTTTGGCACCCGCTGGTCATGTGTGTCGAAACCCGTTCCTCTGCAAATGTATAAATACTGGGTTTTCCGAAGAGCAGGGGGACCGGTGTACGGCGAGGCCACCGTTGCCTCCGTGGGGACACCCACGTAAAGCTGGCACCTACCAACTGCTGGGCTGAGCGTGCAGCACAAGACGATACAAGAATATACGGATGGGCCATCTTCCTCACAGTCCTCAGGTCGGTAAGACAATTGCTTTGCAAGATACCCTTAGTGTAACGCATGCTTGTAGCTAATAAACGTTTATTGCTTTTCCCCTTGTAGTCCGTGTATATGTGTCTACCCTTCTCAGGAATCCTCGAAACTACCCTAAGACATAATTGACGACAAGGATAGGATACCCATAAAGTGGGAAGCACATAGACACAAGTGGGTGGGACGCAGATAGTGGAGCCAGTAGCTATCTGTAGGTTGCATCACTCCGGTGCGGAGGGGTCGATCAAGAAGTAGTGAATGGGAGGCTCCCCACATGAAAGTTTAGGGATAAATCTGACAAGAAGTCTTACCACGGGATGGAGTCCTTGTTGCTTGTGTAGGAATTGTCTGTATTTCATTAACATAGATTGTGGTTGGTATGGACAGCACATCTTACCCACCGACCTACTGTTGAATAAATCTTTAGATTTCTTTTGTGTCCGTTGCAGGCATATTACGTCTTTGACCCACGGGCGAGTAGTTTATCATTTTGTGCAAGATACACGCAAGAGGTCTTGCGCACTCGACATAATGGCTCTAAAAGTGCCCTGGAAATCTGGGATGGGTACTAGTGGGTCGGCACTCCCAATTGAGAGATCAGGTTGGACCCTGGAACCCTGGAATACCCTTTGGGATAAGTGGGAAACCTGTACTCAGGTATGCCCAGAACCATGGACCAATGAATTTCCCATGGAGGTTTTAAAATATTGGGAAGGGTTCGTAGAAACATCACATACGAAAGGGAAGGATCGCCTTAAGCATGCCAGGCGGATGGGGGGTGCCCTCCTATTCGCCTATAACGTACAATGGAGGCAAACACAGGAACTGGAGGATCAGTTGCAGGAGCTTAAAGTGACTACAGTCGTACAACAACAAGCTCTCCTTAGTGAAACAAAACAGCGGGAGGAGTTAGTGCAGAAATGTGACAATCTCGCTACCCGTTTCACGGTGCGAGTAGCCCGCTGGAGGAAAAAGGGATCTGTACTGACATCAACGATGTATCTTGCGGCTCTGGCAACTGTCTACGTTTACTATACTTAAACCAGGGCTTTTGGCCCGGGGCCTCGTATTACTGAACCCGACTCAGGAATCTGGACAAAGGCCACTCATACTTGGAATTTAAAAAAAAAAAAAAAAAAAATCTCCTCACGGGTGGTGGTCTTGCCTGCTGCCCCATGGGTTTTGGTATATCATGTCTTGAGTGCACCTCCGGTTACAGAAACCACGCGGTGGTTCACTGGGACACGAGTATGGTATCGGCCCCCGTTAGGACAACCAGTGACAACCAGTTGCGGCCGAAGTTATAGCCGCTGATGACTCAGAAGCTGTAACTATTGTAGAGCAGGGAGAATCTGCATGACGGCGAGTGCCAGCACAACATTTAACGCGGCGGGAATAGGGTATAGGTCGTGTTTCCCCCCTCTTGTGTTCACAGGTGGATGCAGTTGTGGGTACCACCGCAACCCAAGGAAAACGTCTGGGTGACCTTGGCTAATGTGACCGGACAAGATTCCTTGTGTCTCAGTACAGCAACACCAAATAATCCCTTTTCCACATGTCTAATAGGGGTTTCGCTGTCACCTTGTTAGCCCCGAACATCATCCTTGCTGTGGAGTATTAAGGCACAGACTCTGGTGGGGATTCAAGCCAAAGACGTTTATTGCTACAGGCACTTGCTTTTTATACAGTTACAGCTCTCTCACGAGCCACAAAATGCATCCTAATTGGTTACCACACACAGTCCATGCGCTTCTCACACAGTCAGGATTGGTTGCCTCCAGGTGTCCGTGCGCTCCTATACTTCCTCTTAGTTGTTTACCATCTTCTCAATGCCACAGCTCCTTCTCCTCAAGGTTGAGCCCTCCAGGTGTCCTCTTAGTTGTTTACCATCTTCTCAATGCCACAGCTCCTTCGCCTCAAGGTCAAGCTTTTGCAAGGTAATCCCAACACTTGCGATCTGGATGCAGAAAAGCCATACTCGAGGGACGCGGGAAATACATGCATTTGCTCCCAACTGCAAGGATAACGTGGAGTTTTGGGATGCTCCACGGATTACTGCAGCATCTGCGCTCGCACCTGGGGTAGCAAGTGCCACAGCCCTATCTCAACTAAACAAACTGGGATGTTGACTAGCCAAATATAGTAACTCCACTAGCTTAGCATTATCTGACTTACTGTTAGATGTAGATAGTATTAGACATGCAACTTTACAAAATAGAGCTGCAATCAACTTTTTATTGCTTGCTCATGGACATGGCTGCCAAGACTTTGATGGACTCTGTTGCATGAACCTGAGCGACCACTCCACATCTATTCATGCACAAATACAGGAGCTACAAAGACTAAATCACCAACTTGTACAAACAGGTTGGAACCCCTTCGCGGGGTGGACATGAGGGTGTCCATGGTTACGACAACGCATTTTGCATTTTGTTCTTGTATATCTTGTGTTTTTATGTATATCCAATTAATACAACAGATGATTGATACCTCGCTGCAACAACACGCCGTACGGATGGTAGAATATCGTCGTGTTCCAACCATGGACCACGTGGTGGCATGTATACAGAGGGGTTAAAAGATGGAGTTTTGATCTGTAATTGGACACTGAGTAAGAAGTAGATAGCCGAGAAAACTGCAGCAGAGGGGTTAAAAAGGTGGAATTTCGGCCGATGAGAAGAATAGTAGAATATCATCATGTTCCAACCACGGACCACGCGGTGGCATGTATATGGAGGGGTTAAAAGATGGAATTTTGGTCTGTAGTTGGACACTGAGTGAGAAGTAGATAGCAGAGAAAACTGCAGCAGAGGGATTAAAAGATAGACTTTTGGTCCGTGAGAACACCGCAGTTAGCACAGTGAGAAAAGCAGATAGCTGGGTGAGAAGTAGATAACAGGCTGGGTGAGCGAAACCAGATGGTTTCCCACAGAGATAAGAATCACAGAATCACAGAATCACTAGGTTGGAAAGGACCTTTAAGATCATCAAGTCCAACCATTAATCCAGCACCACCATGTCCCCTAAACCATGTCCTGAAGCGCCACATCCACACGTTTTTTGAACACTTCCAGGGATGGCGACTCCACCACCTCCCTGGGCAGCCTGTTCCAATGCCTGACCACTCTCTCAGTGAAGAAATTTTTCCTAATATCCAATCTAAACCTCCCCTGGCGCAACTTGAGGCCATTTCCTCTTGTCCTATCACTAGTTACTTGGGAGAAGAGACCAACACCCTCATCGCCACAAGCCCCTTTCAGGTAGTTGTAGAGAGCGATAAGGTCTCCCCTCAGCCTCCTCTTCTCCAGACTAAACAACCCCAGTTCCCTCAGCCGCTCCTCATAAGACATGTGCTCCAGACCCCTCACCAGCTTCGTTGCCCTTCTCTGGACACGCTCCAGCACCTCAACATCCTTCTTGTAGTGAGGGGCCCAAAACTGAACACAGTATTCAAGGTGCGGCCTCACCAGTGCCGAGTACAGGGGCACAATCACTTCCCTGCTCCTGCTGGCCACACTATTCCTGATACAGGCCAGGACGCTGTTGGCCTTCTTGGCCACCTGGGCACACTGCCGGCTCATATTCAGCCGGCTGTCAACCAGCACCCCCAGGTCCCTTTCCGCCGGGCTGCTCTCCAGCCACTCCTCCCCAAGCCTGTAGCATTGCATGGGGTTGTTGTGGCCAAAGTGCAGGACCCTGCACTTGGCCTTATTAAACCTCATACAGTTGGCCTCTGCCCATCGATCCAGCCTGTCCAGATCCCTCTGCAGAGCCCTCCTACCCTCCAGCAGATCAACACTCCCACCCAACTTGGTGTCATCTGCAAACTTACTGAGGGAGCACTCGATTCCCTCATCCAGATCATCTATAAAGATATTGAACAAGACTGGTCCCAGAACCGAGCCCTGGGGAACACCACTCGTGACCGGCCGCCAGCCGGATTTAACGCCATTCACCACAACTCTCTGGGCTCGGCCATCCAGCCAGTTCCTCACCCAGCGAAGAGTAAACCCGTCTAAGCCTCGAGCCGCCAGTTTCTCCAGGAGAATGCTGTGGGAGACGCTGTCAAAGGCTTTACTAAAGTCCAGGTAGACAACGTCCACAGCCTTTCCCTCATCCACTAGGCGGGTCACCTGGTCATAGAAGGAGATCAGGTTGGTCAAGCAGGACCTGCCTTTCATGAACCCATGCTGGCTGGGCCTGATCCTTTGGCTGTTCTGCAGATGCCCTGTGAGCACTCTCAAAACCAACCGCTCCATAATCTTCCCTGGAACAGAGGTCAGGCTGACAGGCCTGTAGTTCCCAGGATCCTCCTTCCGGCCTTTCTTGTAGACGGGTGTCACATTGGCAAGCCTCCAGTCTTCTGGGACCTCCCCTGTTAACCAGGACTGCTGATAAACGATGGAGAGTGGCTTGGCAAGCTCCTCCGCCAGCTCTCTCAGTACTCTCGGGTGGATCCCATCAGGCCCCATAGACTTGTGGATGTCCAGGTGGCTTAGCATGTCCTTGACTGCTTCCTCCTGGATTATGAGGAGTACATTGTGCTCTCCATCCCCGTCTTCCAGCTCAGGGGGCTGAATATCCTGTGGATACCTGGAGTGGCTATTAAAGACTGAGGCGAAGAAGGCATTAAGTACCTCAGCCTTGTCCTCGTCCTTGGAGACAATGTTCCCCGCCATATCCAGTAGGGGATGGAGATTCTCCTTGCCTCTCTTCTTGTTGTTAATATATTTGTAAAAACATTTTTTATTATCCTTTACGACTGTGGCCAGACTGAGCTCTAGCTGGGCTTTTGCCTTTCTAATTTTGTCCCTGCTTGACCTAACGAGATCTTTGTACTCTTCATGAGTTGCCTGTCCCTTCTTCCAGAGGTGATAAACTCTCCTCTTTTCCCTGAGTCCCAGCAAAATCTCCCTGTTCAGCCAGGCCGGTCGCCTTCCCCGCCAGCTCTTCTTACAGCACATGGGGACCGCCTGCTCCTGCACCTTTAAGATTTCCTTCTTGAAGACTGTCCAGCCTTCCTGGACCCCTTTGTCCTTCAGGACTGTCTCCCAAGGGACTCTCTCAACCAGTGACCTGAACAGGCCAAAGTCTGCCCTCCGGAAGTCCATGATAGCAGTTTTGCTGAGTCGTCTCCTTACTTCACTCACAATTGAGAATTCTATCATGTCGTGGTCGCTAAGCCCAAGACAGCCTCCGACCACCACATCTCTCACCAGTCCTTCTCTGTTTGTAAACAGCAGGTCCAGCAAGGCACCTCCCCTGGTGGGCTCACTCACCAGCTGTGTCAGGAAGTTATCCTCCACACACTCCAGGAACCTCCTAGACTGTTTCCTCTCTGCCGTGTTATACTTCCAGCAGATGTCCGGTAGGTTGAAGTCCCCCACAAGAACAAGGGCCAGCGAATGCGAGACTTCCGCCAGTCGCTTATAGAATGTCTCATCCGTCTCTTCATCCTGGTTGGGTGGCCTGTAACAGACTCCCAGCAGGATGTCTGCCTCATTGGCCTTCCCCCTCATCCTTACCCACAAGCACTCTACTTGGTCTTCACAATCTTCGATTTCTATGCAATCAAAACACTCCCTAACATACAGAGCCACCCCACCGCCTCTCCTTCCCATTCTATCCCTTCGGAAGAGCTTATAGCCATCCATTGCAGCACTCCAGTCATGAGAAGCATCCCACCATGTTTCTGTGATGGCAACTACGTCATAGCTGTCCCGCTGCACAATGGCTTCCAGCTCCTCCTGTTTGGTGCCCATGCTGCGTGCATTGGTGTAGATGCACCTGAGCCGGGCTATAGATTTCAACTCTGGCACGTTGAACCTACCCCTAGGTTCAACTCTAGTGAGCCCGGTTTTAGCCCCTCCCCCCTCCAATTCTAGTTTAAAGCCCTCTCAATGAGGCCTGCCAGCTCATGAGCAAGAATCCTTTTTCCCCTCGGCGTCAGTTGCACTCCATCATTTGCGAGGAGACCTGGTGCCGTGTAAACCGCCCCGTGGTCAAAAAACCCAAAATTCTGACGACGGCACCAGCCCCTGAGCCATGTGTTGATCAGGTGTGCTTTCCTGTTCCTTTCAGCGTTCTTCCCCGTCACTGAAGGGATTGACGAAAACACTACCTGTGCTCCCGCTCCATTGACCAGTCGCCCCAGTGCTCTCAAGTCCTTTTTGACTGCCTTCGGGCTTCTTAGCGCAACCTCATCGTTGCCAACCTGCATGACCAACAGCGGGTAGTAATCAGTGGGCTGAACCAGACCAGGGAGTTTTCTGGTGATGTCTTTCACCCAGGCCCCAGGGAGGCAGCAGACTTCCCTGTGAGTTGGGTCTGGTCGACATATTGGGCCCTCTGTACCCCTTAGGAGGGAGTCACCTACAACAATCACCCTCCTCTTTTTCTTAACTAAGGATGTCTTGATGCGTGGGGCTGGTTGACACACCCTAGGCACCCTCTCGGACGGACCTTCATCAGGGTCCTCATGTTCCTGTCCCTCATGTTCCAGAGCCCCATACCTGTTGTGTAAGGGCAGCTGGGACGGTGAGGGAGGCCGGGAGGGAATTCGCCGACCTCTCCGAGGAGGGACCTGCTTCCATTTCCCCTCATCTCTTAGGTCCTCTCCTTCTGCCCGGCAGCAAGAGGGCAGGGGATCTCCTGCTGCTTGTGGAGCCTCCACCAGCTGCCCCTGCCTCAGGGCCGCCAGGGAGTGGCTCCACCAATCTATCTCCCTCTCACACTCCCTAATGCTCCTCAGCCTCTCCACTTCCTCTTTCAGCTCTGCCACCAGGCTGAGCAGGTCGCTGACCTGGTCGCACCGCACGCAGGTAGCGTCCCCATCGGTCTCTGGGACAACCGACAGGCTCAGGCACTCTTTGCAGCCGGGTACTTGGACAGCCACGTGCCTGAGCGGGAGCTCCGTCTGTGTCGCCACAGTCTTTCTGGCCCCGGTTTTCAGCCGAGTGGCGACCATGGCTGCGCCTCCTCTGGGAGGACGATGGCCACTTGTACTGTACCACGCCCGCACGCCTCCCCTGCACGCGCGAACTGCCACGCAAACTGACGCGCTACGCCCTCCTGACGTGCCACGCCCTGTTTGCCCACCCTGTTCGCCGCGCTCCGGGTCGCTCGCGCTCCCGGGGGCTGCTCTTGTAGGCGAAGGGGTTTTGGCCGCCGCCGCCCTGGGCCCCGCCCACGCTGAGTCAGAGCTGCCGCTCGTTAGGAGCCCGCTCCGCCGGCCGGGGGTCGGGGGGGGGAAGCTGGGGCACTCTCTCGCTCCCTGTGCTGCCGCCTTCGCGGTTTGGCCGCCTCGGGAAGGCTCCCCCGGCGCGATCCTTCGCTCCGTAGCCCTTCGCCTCGGTGGCTTCCGAACAGAAGAAAGCTGAACAATACTAGGGAGGACGTGGAGGGAGGAATCCTTGCAACATCTTGCTATTGGCTTAAGCATGATTGATAATATGCCGTGTGTACAAAGCCTATGAACCAATAGACAGGATGGCTATGGTGTGTGCAGCGCACCTGACCAGTGGGCGCATATGCCATAGGCTCCCTATGCTGAGAGTTAGCAACAGAGGCGTGTTTTGGCACTCACTGGTCACGTGTGTCAAAACTCGTTCCTCTGCAAATGTATAAATACCGGGATTTCCGAAGAGCAGGGGGACCGCTGTACAGTGAGGCCACCATTGCCTCCATGGGGACGCCCACGTAAAGCTGGCACCTACCGACTGCTACCTTCAAACTTCATTTCAAAAGATGCTGGAAACTGTAAATTGACCTTACTAAGCATTTTTTCTGAATACCTATAGTCAGACCATGTTTATTTATGCCTCTAAATGAAGATTTAAGCATCCCATTTGTGGCTCTCAGTTTGAAATGTTACTTTACCTGTCTGAGATTTCACATTACCAGCTGATCCCAACTAGAATTCCGGAATTGTGAGTTTAATCTATTAACTGTGCTGCACTGTGACTAGTAACACCTGGCATGTACAAATGTACCCAGCTGAAAAACAGTCACAGATTTGTTTTGTTTCTGTTACTTCTGGACAAAATTTTTTTACAGTAAAGACAGAGGGACATAAAGTATTTTGGGTAGTGTTGCTTGCACCCAATCTGATAGGCGAGATATCTTCAGAGCAAAACTGGTTTGAATACAATGTGTTTAATTTTCCTGCACAAAACAATGATGATAGGGGATATTTTTTACATGCCATGTTAATTTTTCATGTTGTTTATTCAATCTTTGTGCTAATCGTTACTTTTAAGTAACCTCAAGCCTCAGCTTACACAGTATGGAGTAATACCTGAGGCTGAAATTGTGTATTTAGGACAGAAGCTAGAATCTCAGTACTCTGTGTATAAAAACTGTGTTCAGATAAACATAAACACAAAATTGGATATCATTTATACAGATGCTGAGCAGCTATCTCCAGAAATATGAGCTCATCTAAGTTGTGGCCTCATCAGCTCATCAGTTTGGACTTTCTCTACAACATCTCAACTCTCTCAGACTCTTGCATACTCTAACCAACATGCACTACCAGAACTCACCGCCAACTACCAGTTTGTTATTCATATCCCCTCATTTAAAATTCACCTATGCTTTTGGCCCACTGGGCCTAGAAAAGTGAAAGAGAATCTGAGTAAACTCAAGTGAACTTAACTTACATAGACTTATATATCACCTGTACGTTTGGCACCGTCTCCTAGAATGATGTCAGAAAATGAGCCAAAAAGAATTCATGTCACTTTGGATGTTACAGGACATTTACCAGATGTTATTTTTAATATTGTGTCCAAACCAACCAGAAGACATGGAGGATCCAGGATATTCTCCTACTAACAGGTTTTTAAATATTCTTAAAGTGCTGTTCAGTTCAGTTCTGAAAGGGAGTGATGTAAAAATGACACCTTATTCTGCATATCTGTTCTTTGTGCACAGAGCTGGAGTCATATCTGCTGCCTGCAGAAACAAAATTTATGCTTTACTGTATTTTTCTTCTTTTAGTCTTGCAGAGCATGCACAGCAGAGAACAAGCTGATTTCTAACTATAGACAAGTTTTACATGAGTCTGCATACATGTAACCAAATATACAATCCAAGAATAAGGCATTATTCTTATTGATGTGATGGAGACGATAATCTTACCACCAAAACATGAAGTATTTCTAATGAAATGCGAGGCAAAAAGTATAACCTAGCTTGAGGACTACATATATTGTTCTACATAACAGTAGAAAACTCTTTGATGAAAATATAGATTTTTGGAGATAATTCATAACCACCCATTCAGAAATTGTCTTAATCCTGACTGATGTGAGAGGAACAGTCTTATATTCCAGGACAGCTGCATGCATCTGAAAGTGCTCTGCCCATAAAAGAAATCAATGCTAGGTATAGATTCCAAAATGTAAACAACTAATTGGTCTTGTTCACTTTTTGGTTTTCTCTTTCTTTCTGTATTCCATTAAGGAGCTTATTAACAGAAACAATCAGTTTTTCTTCATGACAGGTGAGTCACTGAAAAGTGTTTTAATCAATTACACAAACATACACACAAAATCTGCAGTTAAGTCTAATTAGTTCATGTTCTGTTACAGGCTTAGTAATTATTAGCTCCTTTTCTGATTGATATTTTCAATATCATTGCAATAATCATTATATAGAGCTTTTAATGTAGTATTTAAGAATACAAGTCCAGCACAGACAATGTATTCCCACTGGTATGTAGGCTTGTTGCCAATTTGCATCCCTTCTACAATGATGGCTTTGCACCAACAGAAAAAAAAAGTTGATGTTTCAAAAACAAAGCTATAAATAATATACAGCATTTTATGCAAAAGTCAGTGAAATAAAATTTGTCATAACCTGTGCGTTTTGAAAAATATGGTTTTCAAGTACCTGCAGGTGATTTTTGACATTAAATATCTTTCTTCTTTTTAATAATACATTTTAAATATACAGTCCACAGTCAGATAAAAATTCTCATAAAATAATATTTGTACTTTAAACTGTGGTTAACATAAGAAAAATCCTCAAAAAAAGACTTATGGTGAAAAAGACATAGAAACTAGTTTTAATAATGTCAACACTATTTGGGCATTGAAAAGACTTTTAGCCTACTGTCCTTACTTTCTTACCTGAAACCCACCATTATCATAAGGAGAATCATACAATGTAAGCTTTTATTAAAGAGCAAGTGTTTTAAATAAAAATATTTTAGACTAAAACCTACAGACATGAACTTGAGTTCCAGCCTTGTCTCCTTTGTTTACCAGCAAGAGAAGTGCCTGTGCTACCCAACATAATGCAGAGACATCTGGTGGCTGATGGACACAATGCAAAGAGGCTTTTCAGTTGGGAGAGCTGGAGGAAGTCCAGCAGTGACTCCCCTGGAGACACACCTTCCAGGCTCTCCTGTAACCTTGGCTGCTATGTGCTGTTTACCTGCCTGTACGTGGGGTCTGCCAGCTTTGTATCACTGTTCTGGACTCAGGGGTTTTCCTTTGGTCTCCATTGTCTAACAACCATCAGTACAATTGGCTGTGGTTGCTCTCAGTTTCCCATAAAGCTCATCAACTAGAAAATGAGTCAAACCTCTCTCTAAACCAGCACCCAGCAGGCTCAATTTGAAGGCATCACAGTTTAGTCCACATGTATTCCACTAGCAAAAGTCCTTCTCTTAAAACGTGTTGGGATAGCAGGTCCTTTGTGACTAATCTCCACAGGCTCCTTCAGCTCTGGAGCGGGTAGCTACAAATTAAGCCAAAGGCATCAACAGTCATATGTTCATAGGAGCAGGAAAGAAGCCAGACTTCAAGGGAAAAAAATGCAACTTTTCTCTCTCTCTGAATACACCCCTAGACTACCTCTGTAATCCCTCGGTTCAGCCAATAAAATCATACTTGCCAGAAATAAACATGCTAAAACAGGAAACACTAGAATCTTTGGGGAGGTAAAATAGCATTTTTTAATTGACAGAATTTAAAATTTATTTTGTTTTAAAGTAAAATAATTAAAAATATTTTTATTTCAAATAAAATATAAACATCCACATTTTTACGTGATGAGGTTTAGCATATATAGTAAGGTAGAGATTCTTAATGCAGTCCTATACTCCATTGGACACAAAATTCATAGAGGTCTGTTTTCTTGCACAAAGACTTTTTCTTTTGAAAAATCTGTATAAATGAATCATCAGTTCTAGCAGCCATGGCAGTGCAGCATGAGGAGCTACCACAAACCCAACAGTTTTGAAAATTCAAGAGCTCTGGCTGAAATCTAGCATGTCTTTAGTATAGGGTCATCCTTGTTTGAAGCTTAACAAGACAAAGTCTAAATGACCAGGTTCTCCTATCAAACTAATTGTTGCCTGCTGGGTGTTCTAAAGCTCTTCGGGTTTTGGGTTTTTTTAGTTCTCTGTGTACAGTAAATGGGTTATAAAAACATAATTATCTTCTGTGAAACTGAACAAGATACCTTTACTACGTGTAATGAAGGACTGCATATCTTCATCCATTTTATTAACAGCCAGAATTTTAATGGTTCTTCTTTATGTGAATTCAGACTTGTAATGACTCTGCCTTACACAGCATCAGGGTAAAGCTAAAAGACCCACTTAGGGAGGGGGTACTAAAACATGACTGGACCACGGTTCCCAAGATCACCATGGGAACATCAGTAATGGCTTCCCTACCAAGTAGCTTCCCACAGGATCTGGGCAGACTTGATCCAGAACTGTGGGAAACATTGTATTTCATAGCATTGTCCTGCAGAGGACAGTGAAACTCCAGTGCTTTCAGGCAGTGATGCCTGGATCTCAAGCAATGCCTGGAAAAGGGAGAGGTGATTTATAGGGAGCTGCCAGACCACAGGGCTTACCTCATATATAACCACAAACACAGACAGGTGTTCACGTACTGTATTGAACAGAAACAGAACCAATCAAGCCCTTCATTATTATTTTTCAGGTTTGAAACCTTGATTTGATGAACCAAGGTTTCATCAGAAGGTACTCATCAATTTGATGAGCGCTGAACATGGAACTCCAGGCTCCAGGAAGGAAACAGGTCTGACAAAACCCTTACCCCAATTCAACATTGCCCTGGAATAATCTTAGTAAAAGCATAAAAATACAATAATGATGCTGCTACAAAGAACCTTGTATTGTGGTTTAACCCCAGTCTAAGCACCACACAGCTGCTCGCTCACTCCCCCCACAGCAGGATGGGGGAGAGAATTGGAAAAGTGAGAAAACTTCTGGGTTGAGATAAAGACAGTTTAATAGGGAAAGCAAAAGCCGCGCACGCAAGCAAAGCAAAGCAAGGAATTCATTCACCACTCCCCATGGGCAGGCAGGTGTTCAGCCATCTCCAGGGAAGCAGGGCTCCATCACATGTAACGGTTACTTGGGAAGACAAACGCCATAACTCCAAATGTCCCCCCTTCCTTCTTCTTCACCCAGTTTTATATTGCTGAACATGACATCATATGGTATGGAATATCCCTTTGGTCAGTTGGGGTCAGCTGTCCCAGCTGTGTTTCCTCCCAACTTTTTGTGCACCTCCAGCCTACTCGCTGGTGGGGTGGTGTGAGAAGCAGAAAAGGCCTTGACTCTGTGTAAGCACTGCTCAGCAATAATGAAAACATCCCTGTATTATCAACACTGTTTCCAGCACAAATCCAAAACATAGTCTCACACTAGCTACTATGAAGAAAATTAACTTTATCCCAGACAAAACCAGCACACCTTGTTTTTCATACAAAATTTATTATTTCTTCCCTTTTTTGTTAACTCCTGTTTTTAAACCTTTAAGCTTTCTCCTGTGCACTAGTCACTTCTCGTTTCTTATATTTCTTGCATGGCCTCTGCAGGATGTTCAAAGTGGTGAAACAGGGTCTGCCTCTTCCTCTTCATCCCTCTATTCCCCAGCCACTTCTCACCAGTGCAGGCAGATGTTAGGATGAGGTAATAGGTGTGGCATGTACACAGCCTTTCACAATGGCCTATTGGCTGCATATCCTCACCATAAAAATAGAAGGCTGCAAACACAAATATGTCATGGGAGAGAGGAATTTAGTTTTAAGAAATAGAGCCCCAGGTAGGAACTTTTAGATTGCTTTATTTATGCTTCGGACAGGCTGTTCATTTGTTTGTAATCTATATATTCATATTTTACAATTACTTTCTGCTGTTTCCTGGATGTTTCTTAATTTACTAATGAATCACTGCCAATGATTCTATTGTGCTGGATACTTGGTAAGTGTCTTCATTTCTGTATTGAGCTCAAGCATCTGGGGCTCCCCAAAAGAAAGCTTAACAGACAACACAGACTTTGCGCCTGAAAATCTGCATTTACACTTCATTTGGGAGCTAGTTTGGGCTTGTATATAGAATGGTACTGTAGGATGAGGTTTTGACTCTCCAAAGTTTTACATATCAGTCCCTCTTCAATATCCAGGTTTGGCTTATCTTTAAAGGACTGCCTAGACAGAAAATGCAGCTTTACGGGTAGAAGGTGAACAGAAAGTTTGGTTCTTTCTGTATGACTATCTATAACAGAATGAGGGAGAGTGTGAGTCTGGAATCATTACAGTCCTATGCCACTGCAGGTCTTTCTTATGCAGACAACTCTTCGGGATCTGGGTCAGATTTCTTTTGTTTTTATCTTTGCTTTTTCTGTGATCAAGAAGATCTGATCACTGGGCTCTTCCAGTCTTACTCATACATGTTCTTTCCTATCGATTGCTTCCTGTGGTTACAAGTATCTTTATTTAGGGAGGGCTCCTGAGTTTTTCAGTATCAACAGCTTTTTATGATTTTCCTTTTATTTTCTGTTAAAATAGAGTAATCTAGACCAGTTCGCTGAGAAACAGTTTAGTTGTTACAACTTGTTATACGTCTATTACATTCAAAAAAGGTGGCATGGTGTTTAATAAAATATGTACAAGGACATGTCTCGGTCCTGCCACAAGACTGATGGATAAGGGTGATCTTTCCCCTGAGTCTCTATACCTACAGTTATCTCCAAAAGATAAAACAGCATACCAACCTCTTCTAATAACTAGAGTCATTATTATCAACCAGCACTCCTTGCACATTTTTATCTCCCCTCAATCTTCTAGTTTTGTTCTCAAATCATGGCCATATCCAGCTGTGAACCTTGTTTTGAGAATTGCTTAATTTAGTTTGAATGAGATCAGCTTGATGGAAATTGCTTTAGGTTTAGAAGCATTTTTGTTAATCACAGAAGTCACAAGTTCCTAGTGTAGCTATATGCATATAATTCATTGTGGGTTTGCATTCTTTTAAAGCCAACCTAATTGCTTCCTACTTCCACTGCAAATTGTGAAAGTATCATAACAAAAAGAGAGGCGTTAGTCTGGGCTCCAGGAGGCTTCAGTATGAATGGATATATCAGCCAGCTGTACTCACTATCTTCCACATCAGTATTGATACCCCAGAGTACTGCAGAGTCTTCTAGGCTTTTTGCATTCATATGTGAACCAAAGACTTCTGTAAGCTCTTAAGCAAGTGTGTAACATGCATGTGCTACAGCTGACCCACATCATGTATTTCTGTGACTTTTCCAACTTTCAGACTCGCTAAAATCTAATGATCTCTAGCTCTTTTGAGTGCAGAGGCAATCCATTCTTAGTTGGAATATTAACACCAATGTAGTGATGCCCACCTGAGTCTGCAGATAGCATGAAACAGTGGCTGAGTGCTGTGACTTTTACTAGCCTTGATGATGTGTTAGCCTTACAGCACAACCTTTACACTTCAATGTCACCATAATCATTGAATGACTGTTCATTTTGTGCCTAGACTGGCCTAGGAGTAAATTCTGGGTTGAAGAACTAAACTTTTACATGGAGGGAAATTTTTCTTAAAAAGGAGACTGACAAAAATCATGGAAGGAAAAGGAGAGGCGAAGAAAAAAAAAATAATAAAGGTCCCCAAAAAAGTACTCTCTTTTTTTCTAAAGAGAAATAAATTTTACTTGAATTTACTGATTTTAAAAGAAAACTACATATCAAATTACAATATCAGAGTGGTGAACTTCTGACTTGTGGACTGAATCCAACCAGTTCATTCAGACTATGGTTCTCTCCTTGGTGTCTTCTTTCACAGCATGTCCTGGACAGCCACCCTTGGTTGGTTTTGTTCTTGATGGTTTACATATCCTTCTTCTGTCAAAAGACTGGATTCACATAACCAAATACAGGTATCCCTCACCATTATCACACAACAGATATACCTCTAGTCACAGGCTAGGGGCAATATTTCCAAAGAAGAGGGCATACCCCAACTAAAATATTGTTCTTGTACTATAAAAAGTGAGTAGTTATTTCCCCATGTGGATATTGCCCTAAGCAGCATGGCAACTGTAGAGACCTGGATTTCTGCCATAACCAAGGAATAACCATTCAGTGCAGAATCTGACAGTTTCTTCTAGATGAGTCTAACCTTCCTCTGTTTTAAAATTCAGGCATCATAAAATCATAGAATCTTTGGGTTGGAAGGGACCCCTGCCATGAGCAGAGACATCTTCAACTAGATCAGGTTGCTCAGGGCTCTGGCAATGGGGCATCGACCACCTCTCTGGGCAACCTGTGCCAGTGTTTCACCACCCTCACTATGAAAAATTTCTTCCTTATATCCAGTCTGAATCTTCCCTCTTTTAGTTTAAAACCATTACCCCTTGTCCTACCACAACAAGCCCTGCTAAAAAGTCTGTCCCCATCTTTCTTATAAGCCCCCTTTAAGTACTGGAAGGCTGCAATAAGGTCTCCCTGGAGCCTTCTCTTCTCCAGGCTGAACAACTCTCTCAGCCACTCCTCATAAGGGAGGAGCTCCAGCCCCCTGATCATTTTTGTGGCCCTCCTCTGGACCTGCTCCAACAGGGCCATGTCTTTCCTGTGCTGAGGGCTCCAGAGCTGGATGCAGCACTGCAGGTGGGGTCTCACCAGAGCGGAGGGGCAGAATCACCTCCCTCGACCTGCTGGCCATGCTTCTTTTGATGCGGCACAGTATACGGTTGGCCTTCTGGGCTGCGAGCGCACATTGTCGGCTCATGTCCAGCTTTCCATCCACCAGTACCCCTAAGTCCTTCCCGGCAGGGCTACTAGTAATAGTCTGAGGGCCGCATCAGGCTAGGAACTTTCCTAGTGATGTCCTTAACCCAGGCCCCAGAGAGGCAGCAGACTTCCCTAAGAGAAGGGTCTGTCCGGCATATTGGACCTTCAGTTCCTCTCAGAAGGGAGTGACCTACAACTATAACCTGTCTTTTCTTCCTCGTGGGGGTGGTCCTGATGCAGGGGGTAGGCCTTTCTGACCTTGGCAACACCTCCGGTGTAGATGGACCATCCACAGACTGGCCTTCCACATCCAGAGCCTCATACCTGTTGTACAGAGGCACCTGGGAAGGCGAGGTGGGCAAGGAGGAAGTTCACCTGCTGCCCCGAGCATGGACTTGCCTCCATTTGCTCCTTCCCTTTAGCTACTGCCTTCAGCCTGGCAGGGGGAGGATACAGGACCTTCTTGATCTTGGGGTTTTTTTTGGTGGCTGTTCCTGCTTCTGTCTCAGGGAGGGCAGAACATGGTTCCACAAGTCCATCTCTTTCTCAGACTCCCTGATGCTCCTTTCTACCTCCTCTCGTAGTTCTGTCACCAAGCTGAGCAGATCCTCCACCTGGTCACACCTCACACAGCTGCTCTCACTACTGCCATCAGTTACCAGTGAGAGGCTCTGGCACTCTCTGCAGCCTGAGACCTGGATGGCTGCATGTTTCCATGGGAGCTCTGTCTGGGTTGCCCACATCCATTCTGGTGAGTGCAGAGAACATGGCTTTCCACCGGGTGGCTACCATAGCTAAGCTCCTCCTGAGAGGGCAATGACCACCAACTGAACTCACCTCTTGAGCTGGTGGGGCCAATATGCCCTCCCTGCGTGCCCTTCCACGCAAACTGCTGCATGACGCCCTGACTGATGCGCCATGCTCTGTTTGCCTGCTCTGTTAGCAGCACTCCTATTCCTTTGCCCTCCCCAGGCTGCTTTTTATAGGTGCGGGCCGCCATTGCTCTGGCGACGCCCAGGCCTCGTCAGCATCTCCCACGAGAGCTGCCGGCTCCTGGCGGGTCTCTCTGCTGCCCTGGTGTCTCCCTGCCTCAGGAAACCCCCTGTGCGCCAAGATTTGCTGCTGCGCTGCAGGTCGGGCCGGCTCCAGAGCAGCTCCCCTTGGCGACTAACCTTGGTGACTAATCATGAGAAAGTAATAGGCAGTTCATTTCACTTGCTGTGCTGATAATTCATATATAATATAGCTGTTCAATTGGTGAGCCAAAGCATCAAACATACCGATATTGTGCACACACCTCTTCATCTCCTTTGGTTATTTTCTGTTCCATCATCACCAAAGATTTTTTTCCAATTCCATGTTTCATAATAGGAAGGAAGTGAGCTGAAGAGCTATAATGGTTTCCATCTAAACTGCTCTCTCTTCCTGCACTACAAAAACTAACATCCCTTTGCCAACATTTGCTTAGACATTTTTCAAATCATAAGAAAGGAAATTATGGGAGTGAGAATACAAAAACAGAGCAAAATCCTCTTTTTACCATAGTGTGCATCGGAAATGAGTGAGTTTCCTACTGTTCAGAACATACATGTGAACAGCGGGAGACAATGAATGCTCTAAGGACTGTCTCCTACCTGCCAACACAGTAAAGCAATCAGAAGCAAGAAGGCTGTTTGCCTTTTTCGAAAAAAGAAAGAAAAAATAATAAAATCAGTCTTTCTTGAGAGCTTGAGGCAGAGTTCTTTATTTTCATCTCTCCTGTGATCCACAATCTCATTGGACTTTTAAAGTTACATACAGTACCCTTTCCTCTGTGCTTTCTCGTCCTGGGAAACTACAGTTGCTTAGTCTTCCCTGGAATATGTAAGATTCCCAAAGCAGAAGTCTTTAACAATGCTGTCGCTTGCACAAAGAAGCATGCAAGGAGTTCTGTCAGTTCCATTACATTGTGTCCTGGTTTCGGCTGGGATAGAGTTAATTTTCTTCCTAGTAGCTGGTATAGTGCTGTGTTTTGGATTTGGGTTGAAAATAATGTTGATACCATACTGATGTTTTTACTTGTTGCTAAGCAGTCAAGGACTTTTCAGCTTCCCATGCTCTGGCCTGCCAGCGAGAAGGCTGGGGGTGCACAGGAAGCTGGGAGGGGACACAGCCAGGACAGCTGACCCAGGCTGGCCAAAGGGATATTCCATACCATACGACATCATGCCCAGTATATAAACTGGGGCAGTTGGCAGGGGAGGCACTGCAGCTCGGAACGTACCTGGGCATCAGTCAGCAGGTGGTGAGCAACTGTATTGTGCATCACTTGTTTTGTATATACTTTTATCATTATCATTATTATTATCATTATTATTTTCTCTTCCCTTGCTGTCCTATTAAACTGTGTTTATCTCAATGCACGAGTTTTACCCTTTTTTTTTTCAACTCTCCTCCCCATCCCACTGCGGGGGGGGAAGAGTGAGTAAGAGGCTGCATGGTGCTTTAGGTTTCCTTTTTTTTTCAGATTTGCTTTTTTCTTAACTACACACAGCATTTGCTAATGGGAGTTTTGTGAAGAACAAAAAAAAGAGGAAGGGAACAAAATGTGTATGGGCAGGTATACGGGAGAGAACACTAATACAACCTGCTCACAACAGAAAAAGTAGGGTTTTCTTTATATGTTGGCATTACTCAAGAACTGAGCTATGCAAAATATCAAGTTCTGGAGCACATTTGTCTGAAGTTTAATCCAGGATACAATTAAAGTTTAACCTAATCCAACTCCAAACCTTCAGAAAGCACGAGTCTAAGCATCTCAAGTCTTGAGCTTACCATTAAAAATCACCTCTTTTTTACTGAATACAGTTAGCTTCTTTGTGTTCACCTTCTGGTTTCTAAATCATTAGGCAATGTCCATATCACAGTTTTGTTTTGTTATTTCTATAACCATAAGTACTAGAAACTGAAGGCTTTTATGACATTTGCTCAGTTGATTGACTGACTGAATGATAAAGAAATGCTAATACTCTAGGAAAACAGCTGAAGGTTTAAGAAAAAACTTTGAATCTTGCAAGACATAATATCACTGTGAGATTAGTGAAACTCCACCCCTGAAGTTCCTAAAACTTCCATTCACTTAAGTGTCTCATTTTATTGTCCTAACTGACAGCATTTTAAACTGACAAAATATTAAAATTTGGCTGATAGTGCTTTGATAATCAAGTAATGGTAAATATGCCAGTCTTCATGATAAAATTAGCACATTCTCCAGAAAAACTGAAAAGAGCTCCAGTAGCATAACTGGGTCAGGATGAACCTAATACAGAAAGTGGATTCTCCAGCCTAGGGCTCAGGTCATTTTGCAGACCCTCTGTCTATGCCACCACTGAGATACTGTCCTTCATACAGAGTTGCTGAAACCTTGAGTGAAATTCAGTTTCAGGCAAAGGAACATCCCAAGATCTATCTGGCTTTGACCTTGTGCAAGGGCTAAATGTAACACCTTGAACAGAGAGATAAATTAATCCTTTAAAAAATTAGTCCGATAAGGTAAGATAGACAGGGAGTCCTTTTTCAAGAAAAAAACACACAGATGAACCAAAGAAACCAAAGGAAAAAATACCTCAAAATTTATTCAAACACAGAAGTTCCTTTTCTTTCCCAGCTTGATTCTTTACTAAGATAACCTGTCATAACCTCATCTTTACACAAGTTCTTTATTGTGTAATGAAGTAAATGCTTTTTTCAAAAAAAAAAGGAGGGAAAGAAAATAAACATTTAATCTAATAAAATTTAAATCTTTTAAAAAACACCTTCTACAGTGCAAAAGCAAAACCAACAAATAATCTTGGCATACTTTTTCTAAAAGGGATGTGTGAAATATGTTCATCTGATTCGTGTGATGAAGTGTAACCTTCTGTACTTTTATGGATTTCTCCTGCACCATAAAAAGGGATATTTTACAGGAGATTCGAGTAAACTACTTTGCTGGTATATCAGCTCAAACCAGTTTGACCACTGACCGCATAGTATTGTGTAAAGAGAAACTTGTAAAGAGAAACTTGTAAAGTGCATGCATAAAGTTTGGGGTTATCCTGGGGGCATGCTGAGGAAGATTCGAGAAGATTCTAGAAGAAGAAGAGGGCATGTGCCGAAGAAGACATGCCTATTCATGAATATGTATTAGCAGACAGGATATAAACCAAGAACAGGAACTGTACGGTGTGCGTCTTGATGGAGCGGAGACTCCCGGCGCACCCAGCGTTGTTTGCTTGCCTCTATTCGCTTAATAAATTGTAAACTTAAATTGGAATCCTGTTTGGGACTAAATCATTTATCTCAACTGGGGGCTCGTCCAGGAGGGTCTTGGTTCCTGAATTCTGACTTGATCTAGGAGGGGCGCCCCACCATTTGGTGGCTCCTGATCGGGTCGGGTCGGGACTAACGCCATCCTGAACCTGAATAGGGGCAAGCAAAGAATTTGATTTTTTTATGAGCTCCCTTGCCGGCTGCAGCAGTTTATTTTGCCCGTAATTCTGCGCGCGAAGATCCGAATGAAGACGACGGAGTCGTAAGTATTTAAGGTGTATACTGTTTGGTTGGGTGGGATTTGGTTGCCTGTGTGTGTAAGAGTGTGACTGAGACGGAACCTAGTTCCGAAGCGATTGTGGAGGTCTTCTAACCGCGGTTCCAATCTCCCGCGAGGGACTTGGCTGGTGAAGGACCGAAGCGATTCCTATAGGATTCGTGGGTGGGTGATAGGTCCTAAACCCCCTGCAAGACACTCTTACTGGTAACCAAGGGCTGTAGGAATTGCCACAGCAAAAATTCCTAGATGGGTCAGACGAAATCGAGAACACAGGACCAGAAGAAAAGGAGCGAATTACTAAAAATACCTCCGGAGAGTCCATTAGGAATAATAATTAAAAATTGGAATGATAGGGGCCCCAGAAAAGGAAAAAGTAAATTAAAATTAGTTGAATATTGTATGGTAGAATGGCCAAAAGAACCTTTGAGACCACATGTCTTTTGGCCTGGTTTTGGATCTTTTGAAGACTGGGTCTGCCAGGCTTTAAATATATATGTTAATTCAAAGGAACCTTTTAGTCAAGAGGAAAGCAATTATGCCTCACTATTTACATTAAAAACAGATAAAAAGTTTGAGGAAGAGGAGAAAAGTGAAAAGGAAAAAAAAAAAGATGATAAATGGGAACCACTGGGTAACCTACCGCCTCCATATCCTAATAATCCATCTTTGGCGGCGGCTCCTCCTCCGGTGGCCGTAGTACCTCTACCTGTACCACCATTACCCCTACCTCCACCACCAACAGCACCGGAATTAGATCGACCTCCGGCTGCATGTACGAGAAGTAGGACTGCTGTATCTGAGGGAGCTTCTCTATATCCCTTACGAGAAGTACCCCTCGGAGGCAATCAGGGAGGCATCGGGTTTGTGGCAGTCCCATTAAATAATCATACAGGGAATAAGGGAAGAGGTTCCCCGAGGCCGAATACAGTGGCTGGGACCGCACTCCTTAGAACACAATTTGTAGCTAATTCCTGGGGGGATATAAGACTTAGAGAAGCCCAGAAAGTCCATGTTAGGAGGGATGAAGAAAAACAAAAAGCAAAAGATCGAGAAAGATTTACAATTCCCGTCTGTTACTACTGTAACAAGAGGGGACATGTTCAGAAGAAGCGGGGACAGGATATAGAAAATGTTCAAAGAAGATTATGGGTGTCAGGGGCTATATCTTCTGGGGACTTCAACATCAACAGAGCCGTTGATAAAATTACTAATTGGTCCCCATAAAGAGGAAGTTTTATTTTTAGTGGATACAGGGGCCGAAAAATCAACCATTCAAAAACTTCCAAAAGGAATAGGAAAAGGGAAGAATTATATGTCAGTAGTAGGAGCAAAAGGAGAGCTTTTTCTTAATGATATACTTTTGCTCCCTGAAGTGGAATACAATTTATTAGGAAGGGATTTGATTTTGAAGTTAAACTTGAGCATTCAGAGTCAAGGGGACAAATTGCAGATTAAATTATACACTTTAACACAAGAGGATGAAGAAGCTATTAACCCCTCAGTGTGGTATAAGGAAGGGGAAACTGGAAAGATAAAAATGGACCCCATAAGCGTTCAGATAATAGATCCGCACCGCCCAATTAGAATCAAGCAATACCCTATACCTATGGAGGGTCGAAAAGGATTAAAACCTGTAGTTGACAGACTTTTGGAAAAAGGAACCCTAGAACCATGTATGTCACCTCATAACACGCCCATTCTTCCCGTAAAGAAACCGGACGGGTCATACAGGATGGTGCAGGACTTAAGAGCTGTAAATCAGCGAACAATCACTAAATTCCCTGTGGTGGCAAATCCTTATACTTTATTGAGTCATATATCTCCCAAACATACTTGGTATAGTGTAATAGATTTGAAAGATGCTTTTTGGGCCTGTCCTCTGGATGAGGGATCCAGAGATTATTTTGCCTTTGAGTGGGAGGACCCCGAAACAGGATGAAAACAACAATAGAAACTGAAGAGGGGACCCGAAAAGCCACCATTAAATTGTTAAATTTTCTAGGGGAAAAGGGATTAAAGGTGTCCCGATCAAAGCTACAGTTTGTAGAACAAGAAGTAAAATACTTAGCACATTGGCTGAGTAAGGGAAGGAAGAAGTTAGATCCTGATAGGGTATCTGGGATTCTATCCTTAAGACCCCCACAAACTAAAAATGAAATTAGGCAAATATTGGGATTATTAGGATACTGTAGACCATGGCTTGAAAATTATAGTGAAAAAGTAAAATTAATACATCAAGCAAGACAGCATATGGAGTTCTTACTCAAGACTAGGCAGGAATCAAAAAACCCGTGGGGTATTGTTCTAAGTTACTTGATCCAGTAAGCAGAGGATGGCCTGCTTGTCTCCAAGCTTTGGTTGCTACAGCATTATTAATAGAAGAAGTTAGGAAGATTACCTTTAGTTCTCCTTTAAAAGTGTATACCCCACACAATGTCAGAAATGTTTTACAACAAAAAGCGGAAAAATGGTTAACGGACAGCCGGATCCTAAAGTATGAAGCAATACTAATAGACTCCCCTGACTTAGGACTGAGGGTGACTTCTGCTCAGAGTCCAGCACAATTTTTGTTTGGAGAACCATCAGAGGAATTACAACATAACTGTTTAGAGGTAATTGAGACCCAGACTAAGGTGAGGCCAGATTTAAGAGATGCTGAGTTGGAAAATGGAGAAGCGCTGTTTATAGATGGCTCCTCCCGAGTGGTAGAAGGGAAGAGGAAATCGGGATATGCAATAATTAATAAGGACTTAGAACTTGTGGAATCAGGACCTTTGAGTCCATCATGGTCAGCTCAGGCTTGTGAGCTGTATGCCCTATGTAGGGCCCTGGAATTATTAAAAGGAAGAAGCGGGACTATATTTACAGATTCTAAATACGCATATGGGGTGGTCCACACTTTTGGAAAAATTTGGGAAGAAAGAGGTTTGATTAATACTCAAGGGAGGAATTTAATACATCAAGAATTAATAGTAAAAATTTTGAAGGCGTTAAGAGAACCAAAGGAGATAGCAGTGGTACATGTGAGGGGACACCAAAAGGGATTAGATTACCGAACTAGAGGAAATAATTTAGCAGATAAAGAGTCCCAGGAAGCAGCCTTGAGGACTAAAGTTGCCAAAATTAATGTCATACAAACAAAGGAGGACACCAGCAAAGAAGGACGAGAGGAAAGAGAGAAGAAGTTTACTCCAGAAGAATAAACAAAATTGGAACATTTGATACCTAGATATGGGATAATCCAGTACATTGATTCTGACCAGGGTGCACATTTTACTTCTAAAATAATAGAACTATTATGTCAATCATTAGGTATTCAGCGGGAATACCACACTCCGTGGCACCCACAAAGCTCGGGGAAGGTAGAAAGAATGAATCAAACAATAAAACAACAATTGACTAAATTAATGATTGAGACACAAATGCCCTGGACGAAATGTTTACCATTGGCACTTCTAAACATAAGAACTAAACCATACAGTGAGACTGGATTATCGCCATATGAAATGTTATATGGCATGCCTTATTTTCAAGGAATGCCTCTGGGGAACAATGTAATTGAGGATCATAGTATCCAACAATATATAATTACCATTGGAAAAAGATTAAAAGAATTAAGAGAGATTGGGATGGTGACCCAAACACCACCTTTAGATTTGCAATTCATCAGTTAGAACCAGGAGATAAAATTCTAATAAAAACATGGAAAGAAGGAAACGTATCTCCCCTCTGGGAAGGACCTTTCCTTGTTTTATTAACTACAGAAACAGCTGTGAGAACTGCTGAAAAAGGATGGGCACATGTGTCGCGAGTGAAAGGTCCAGTGAAGGAGTGGAAAGTCACATCTGACTAAATTGCTGTGGGAATTTTATTGCGGCTACTCCTGTAATAGAAACAGGAGTGAAACATGAAATTCCCACAGTTGCTAAAAATCTATTTGTAAATCTTGATGAAAACATTGATGTTTGTGGTGGAACAAATCAAGGTGAACGATGGCCATGGGAAGCTACGGAGAGCAATATAAGTAATCCCCAAGTTTGGAAAACAATGGGAAAGGGTAATAGGAAACAACAATGGGTACTCCAAACGAGTATAATTGGAAGGAGTTGTTGGCAAAATAAAACCTGGAAAAAGGAGCTGGAACTAGAATTTGTCCTTTGTGTAGAAGGTGGTGTTTATTTGTAAGAGCGCATATTATCTCTCCAAGAGGAGGACAAGAACATAGTAATCAAGTAGTTTTTCTTTTTCTCTCAATTAATTTGGGTACTAAGAAAGCACCCCCTTAAAGGAAGGAAGAGGGCAAGACCGGAGGGGAACTGGTGTTGCGGCTTAAAAAGGGTCTGCCAAGGGCTGCAACCCCTTCGGGCTGTGACCGCCAATCACTATGGCCCTGACCGGACCTCTTCTAGTTCTATTTGGGGTGAGTTCCTTGACTCTGACTACGGCAAATAACTGTAGTCAATATTGGATAGAGATGAAGAAGATTAATTGGAACAAGTCCAGCTGGGGTTTACCCCAGAAGTGTGTAGGAACTAACTTAGAGGCAAAAATGGAAAACCTGAGGACCTTTTCTAATTGTACAGCCCGTACCTATAATACCAAATGGTTGGCCAACTCCTGAAGGACATTATTGGATTTGTGGCAAGCTAGCATATGCATATTTGCCAAAGAATTGGAACAATAAGACCTAGTTTTTTCCTGTTACCCATAAATTAGGGAGAGCAACTAGGAGTCCAGGTGTATAACGAATGGCCTCTTGAGAGACAAACTTGGAATGGAGTCAATCTAGGAGGTTTTTGGGGAGATTTTATGGGTGGTGATTGGCTTACTAAAATCGGGATAGTTGTATTGGGGATATGTGGGGGATTGTTACTAGATTAATCCACTCGGTTATACAAGGAATGCAGATATCTGCAGTACTTGATTGGAAATGAAAACACAAATCAATACTATAAAGAAGAAGATGGGGGATTGTGAAATATGTTCATCTGATTCGTGTGATGAAGTGTAACCTTCTGTACTTTTATGGATTTCTCCCGCACCATAAAAAGGGGTATTTTACAGGAGATTCGAGTAAACTACTTTGCTGGTATATCAGCTCAAACCAGTTTGACCACTGACCGCATAGTATTGTGTAAAGAGAAACTTGTAAAGAGAAACTTGTAAAGTGCATGCATAAAGTTTGGGGTTATCCTGGGGGCATGCTGAGGAAGATTCGAGAAGATTCTAGAAGAAGAAGAGGGCATGTGCCGAAGAAGACATGCCTATTCATGAATATGTATTAGCAGACAGGATATAAACCAAGAACAGGAACTGTACGGTGTGCATCTTGGTGGAGCGGAGACTCCCGGCGCACCCAGCATTGTTTGCTTGCCTCTATTCGCTTAATAAATTGTAAACTTAAATTGGAATCCTGTTTGGGACTCAATCATTTATCACAGATGGTTGGTTGGTTAACTTTTCTCACAAATATGTTTGCTTTTCTTTAATTCACCATAAACTCAAGAAGAAAAAAGCATGAGAAAAGTATAAACAAAGTTCCCTGATTCTCCACTCTCACCTCGTTCAGAACTGGATTCGATAGGATTTAGTAAAAGAAAAAAGAAGAAATGGTATGGACAACACAGCATATATGATTCATATTTTTGCAAAAACATAGAAAAGAGGACTAGAAATTTAATACATCTAATAGACAACTGAATCCTGTTCCCTATTATTTCAAGCAACTACATCATAAAATTGTATCACTAACTTTATCAAATAGCATCTTAAATCTAATGAAATTGTCCCATGCTGATACATAAAGGCTATTCAACAGCCCTATGCTTCATTTTTCATAACTTTTTTGAAATTTGGGAAAAATTATGGAACGGGTTCTCATGGAAGCTATTTCCAGGCACATGAAGGACAAGAATGAGACTGAGAAAAGCCAACACAGATTTACCAAGGGTAAATCATGCTTGACCAACCTGATTGCATTCTAGATCAAACAACTTGCTCAGTGGACAGGTGAGAACTGTTGACATCAACTCTCATGATTTTAGCAAGGTGTTTGATATGGTCTCCTATCACATCCTTGTTCCCAAGCTGGTAAAATATGGACTGGACAGATAGACTGTAAGATGGATGGAAAACTAGCTAAACTAATGAGCTTAAAGAGTGATGGCTAATGTCAACCAGTGTTAATGGTAGCTGGTCGTGGGTGGAGTTCATCGGGGGTCATTATTGGATTCGATACTATTCGATATCTTTATGTACAATCTGGGTGACAAGATTGAATGCCACCTCATCAAGTCTGCAGATGACACTAGACTGGGAGGAAATGTAGGTATGCTCCAGGAAAAGCCACCACATGGAGAGATCTTGACAGGCTGGCCCAATCTTCCAGAAAAAAATTGCATGAGGTTTAATAAAGATAAATGTTAAGTCTTGCACTGGGATGGAATAATCCCAAGCAGCCATCCAAGTTGGTCACTGCCTGTCTGGACAGCAGCTCTGCAGAAAAGGCCCTGGGGACCCTGGGAGACAGCAAGCTGCACAGGAGTCACTGTGGGCCTGGCAGCAGCAAAGGCCAGCAGCATCCTGTGGTGCATCAGCAAGAGAATCACCAGATCAAGGGACATGATTATTCCACTCCACTCGGCACTTGTTAGGCCACACCTAGAAAACTGTCCAGCTTTCATCCTCAAATTCAGGAGAGACATTGAAAAAATGGAGAGAGTCCAGTTGAGAGCCACCAAGATGGTTAGAGAACTGGAGAACTTGACATATGAAGAAATGTTGATGGAATTGAATTTGGTCAACCTAGAGGACAGATGGTTCAGGGGGAACCTAATCACACTCCACCAGTACCTTAAGTGTATATATAGAGAAGATGGAGGTACTCTCCTCATAAGGGTGTATGGTGACAGGACAAGAGGCAACGGGAACAAGTTGCTTCGGGAGAAATTCTCTCTGGATATAAGAAAAATATTCTTCACTGTGAGAACAATTAAACATTGGAGTAGGCTGCCCAAAGAAGTGGTGGAAATTCCCTTGCCATAAGTATTGAAAATCTTATCTAAAGCTCTGCTTTCAACAGAAGATTGTACCAGATGATCTCCAGAGGTCCCTCCCAACCTTTTAATGACTTTTGAATGTTTCAGATTTTCTTTTGCTTTGGTATTCTTGCTCCACTTCTGAAGATCTTATTTTTTACCTAAAATTACACTTACTTTCTAAAATCAAAAAAGTATTTAAAGTACATGAGAAAGAAAATGTGTATGGCGTATTGTTGCTCAGTCCCTCTGCTGGATTTGCAAGAGCATGAAAGGGATATGTGAAAGAAAAATGAGAATGTGCTCTTTATCTGACTCACCCATTCATGTAATTTCCACAGGAGAGATGTATAATGAGGCTTTGAATTTAAGCTACACTGCCTCTAGGTTCCCCCTCCAGTTATCAGGCTGCAACTTGAGTCACATTACACTTATACAAGAGTGGGATTACATTCCCCTAATGGGGCAGGATTAAGCCAAAGGAGGTGGAACAGCTTTCAAAGGAGCAACTTCAACCTAAGGGGCCAAATTCCCCACTCAATTACACACATGTGACTGTCACAGTGATTTCAGTGGAGATACTCAAGTGTAACCAGGGGTAGAGTGCCTTTGTGACATGGAGCAGATGTGAAAAATCCAAGTGTAGACTAACCATGAGCATCTAATTTTTAAACAGCCACTTTATTGTGGATGGCAAGCAGCAGGGCTTTAAATAGGACCATGATCTATTGCACCACATTCACAAGTAAAACTTTCTTCCATACTGGATTCACTTTCACCCTCTTGCAACTGCTACAAAATACAGCAAACCTACAGTAAGACACACTGAAAAGTGAAGATGAGATTTTGGAAGGTGAGATTCTCTTCACAAAGAGCTTAGAATTTCTCTGCTTGTTGAAAGGTTTGTCTCACCTCCTTCACTACAGCATCTGCAGTGTCAGGTTTTGCTCGGAGCTACTTTATAACCTTATATTTTAATTCCTGCAGCTTTAAAAGTTAATGTCTCACTTTTTTGTCTTAGAGGATTTTTTTCCTTCTTATCTGTGCATTTCTGTTTTCATATGTTATCAAGTGCAATAAAACTGCAATGAAGAACAGACCAGACTTTTCAGTAAATTTCATCAATGTCTGTATAAGTTCAACAATATTAATACATACCAGCAATTTGCCAGAGTGCTAATAAATTGTATCATGAATGGCCAAGGTACAGTCATGTGGAAAGGAAGGGAAAAACATTAGTAGAAAAGCAAACAGCTGACCGGAATGTTTCTGTCCAATCTATCTTCTGTCTAGAAGGTTCTCGGTATATCATTCGTGTTATATGACCATATGAGCAATGCTGACAGGATGAATCACGTGATGAGCAGTGCAGCTGCCTGTCACCCAAGAGTGGGGAGCTTTGTCTGTGCTGCCAGGAGCCCCCCACCCCCAGAAAGAGTGCATACTGCAACCTTGCTCATGGTCATGCTGCAGACCACTGTCATTTAAATAAGAGAAGGGTAAGGGTATGGGTAAGGGAAAGGGGAATTAATCTGACAATAAAGTAGGGATTTGCTCGAAATGAAAAATGTAAATGCAGATAACCCATGTAAATTTGTATTAAAGCTATTGTACACTACAGAAATTATTCTCATTACACTTTTTTTTCCCTGAGAAACATTACTGTAGCTCTTTAATCAAGTGATTTCACTATCATTTTTTGAGAACTGACTGCCTCTACATCCTCAGCCTAGCTCTACGGCTTGGGAAGGTGAGAATGGAATCCAAAGCCAGGACAAATGACACGTCTTAAAGTTATTAGGGTAAGCTACACTCAAGCCATACTTGGACCATATTCTTAAACAGAAGCCAGAAAACAGTTGCCTCAGGTAATACTGTGATGCAATAATTTCCACGAGCCTCCAGATGCATTAGCCATCTGAAAGTTGCATATCTTATCAAAATCATCTAGGAGAGGAGTCAAGGGAGGCCAATTAAAACTGGGATGTTAGGAGATTACAAGAGAAGAGTCCTAGACAATTAGCCTAACAGATAACAAAAGTTAAAAATCCTGCCTATAGAATTGGTTTATGTTAAAGTGGTATCTTTTGAGAGGGGCCAGGCTGGGACCTAGAAGCTGTCCAGTGCAGGCTAACTTACATCATTGTGTAAGATAAGTGATTTCTCAAAAAAAAGACAGCCTCTTCACTGTATTTTGCAGAACACAAGAGGGACCATGCAGCTACCTAAGGAAAAACAGAAGGGCTAAGCTGTCTCCCTGCCAGGCTGTGGCACGTTTGGTGCCAGACGCTCCTGAATCTCACTAGCTGATGCCTGAAGCCATCTGAAACTGCTTCTCCAGTAGCATATGGAGAAAGCATCACATCCTTTCTCTGTAGCATGTGATGAATTCAGATTCTGGTTTTCATACAAAAAAGGCAGAACACACTAAGTAACAGCAGAAAATTGATATTGAATAATCAATCTGTTTGATAAGAAAAATAGCACAAAAAGTATGTAAGAGGAATATTAACTGATCATCTCTCTAGGGAAACCAAACAATGCATTCACAAATGATGTATTCATCAAAAGGCAGAGAAAAATCACTGAGAAAAAAAATTTGCAATTAATGTTTGAATAGTACTCATCTTAACCCAGCTTCACACAGCTGTCACTAAAATTTACTATACCTGACTGCCCTTCACCATTGTGATTTTACTAGTTGAGTTCTAAATGCCATAATTCAATATATTTTCTTTTTTCTCCAGTGAGAATAGGAGGGAGAATGCAGTTTTCATTTGAAATTGTCTCTTTTCCTAGTGTTTTATTGCTGCAGTGCATGAGAGCATATTGTTGTAGTTAGCGCGGAAAAATTCCAAGCTAGATGTGGCATTATATGTATGTCTTAGGGAATCCCATCCTCGTCGCCAATTATGTCCTAGGGTGGTTTCGAGGATTCCCGAGAAGGGTAGACACATATACACAGACTACAAGGGGAAAAGCAGTCAGCGTTTATTACCTACAAGCATGCGTTACACTAAGGATATCTTGCAAAGCAATTGTCTTACCGACCCGAGGACTGTGAGGAAGATGGACCACCTGTACATTCTTGTGTCATCCTGTGCCACGCACTCAGCCCAGCAGTCGGTAGGTGCCAGCTTTACGTGGGCGTCCCCACGGAGGCAACGGTGGCCTCGCTGTACACCGATCCCCTGCTCTTCAGGAAAATCCCGGTATTTATACATTTGCGGAGGAGCGGGTTTCGACACACGTGACCACTTCTCACCCAGCTGTTTTCCTCACTGTGCTAACTGCGGTGTTCTCACAGGCCGAAAGTCCACCTTTTTAATCCCTCTGCTGTGGTTTTCTCAGCTATCTACTTCTTACCCAGGGTCCAACTACGGACCAAAATCCCATCTTTTAACCCCTCCGTATGCATGCCCCCGTGTGGTCCGTGGTTGGAACATGATGCTATTCTCTGAAATTCCACCTTTTTAACCCCTCTGCCAGTGTCCAACTATGGACCAAAATCCTGTCTTTTAACCCCTCCCATATACAATGTACCATAACGGTGAAGAGATCAGATCACATCCTGGGTTTCATCCTTCACTGCCTCATCCCTGGAAATATTCAAGGTTGGGTTGGACGGGGCTCTGAGCAACCTGATCTAGTTGAAGATGACCCTGCTCACTGCAGATGGGTTGGACTAGATGACCTTTAATGCGGGAGAAGGATGGAATTCACAACTCTATGAGAGTTATAGAGCGCTTTGCCCTAAAAGCTTTCCATGTTCCTCTCATGATACAGCTAATTTCAGTCTGATTAATTATTTGCAAATTAGGAACTAGGACGCCCATGGTACAGTCCCCTGACCAGTTCCTGGGCAGCTGTTTCCCAGCCAATTGATCTCCACACAGCCACCATAACCCTTCTGGCAGATTGAAAAGGGATTGCCCGGGGAGGAAAGAGACAGACAGATGGTGTCCTGTCCTGTTTGATTTGCTAATGTTACCCATACATTTTCTTTTGACTAAGGTGGCATCCAGATTGCGATGTCATCTGATAGTGTCAAGATGTGTCCGACAACGACCATGGTGACTGTTTCGCCCATGGTTTTACTCATTTTGCGGGTACCCAACGAGTTCCACAATCTGTAATGACACAAGCATAACCTCATCCCCAGGTTAGCAGTTGAAAAGGTCCTTCCCACATATTCTTTTCCAAATTTTTAACTTTTACTTGCACATTTTGTGTTAACTCAAACAGGCTTCCTGTCATTCCTTTTACATGTTTTATTATGGGAGGTACTGTTTCTCCTTCTGCTAGATGCAAATAATTTAACACATATAAGGCTTTATTCAAACGTTCTTGCGGTGGTGTGGTAGCCTCTCCCCCTTTTTGTTTTTGCAATAAACACTTCAGGGAATGATTCATTCGTTCATCAATAGCTTGTCCAGTTGGGGAATGCGGTATTCCAGTAACATGTGTCACTCCCCATTGATCAAAAAATCGTTGGGTTGACTGGGCTACATAACAAGGACCATTATCGGTTTTAATTTGTAGGGGTATACCATGGGCTGCGAATACAGCTCGCAAATGCTTTTGTACATGCCTACTAGTTTCTCCTGTTTGTGCAGTGGACCAAACTACTGCAGAATAGCAATCAATTGAAACATGAACATATTTAAATCTTCCAAAGTCAGCGACATGTGTCACATCCATCTGCCATAGTTGTAGCGAATGCAAGCCTCGGGGATTTACTGTAATCAGGATTCCTGGGCCTATTTGTTGACAATCAGCACAAGTCTGTATAATAGCTCTAGCGTCACCTGCACTTAGATTAAATTGTCTCGCTAAAACTTTGGCAGATTGATGGAAAAAGGCATGAGAGGCTTGTGCTTGACCTAAACGGTCCAGAGCAGGTCCAGCCCATACTGCGGCAGTCAACCGATCGACTCTTGCATTTCCTTCCACCAATTCCCCTGGAAGGTTGGTATGGCCGCGTATATGCATAACATAATATGGATGTCGTCTTTTCTGCAATAAAAACCAAAGCGTTCTAAATTGTTGATATAGCTGTTCCTGCTGTACTTGTCTGAGGATTGAACCTTCCAATCTTTGGAGTACTCCAGCTATATATAAAGAATCAGTAATTATATTCACAGGTTCTTCAGACCATAATTGTGATTGCTTGTGATTGATGACTGCCAAAGTGATCCCTATCAAGGGGTCTACCGTAGAACTAAATGCTTGAGTCACCTTTTCAGAAATGTTTGCTACTGCTTCCCGGGCTTCCGTGGTCAATTGCTGAGGAGAGTTTAACCTGCTATCCCCTCGCAAGAGCTGAACCAAGGGCTCCATATCTTGGTTTGTGATCCCACAAATACGTCGAATCCAATTAACGTCTCCTACCAATTTTTGTACATCATTTAATGTTTTAATCTGCATTCTCAATTCAACCTTCTGGGGGGTCACCAACGTTTCAGTGATCATCCACCCCAAGTACCTCCAAGGCGCTTCAGCTTGTATCTTTTCCGGCGCCACTTACAGCCCACTTTGTCTTAAAAGCTCAACGAGCTCCCCGATCATTTCTTCCAGATTTAATTGATCATCGGCCAACAGTATGTCATCCATATAATGATAGATGAGATATTGAGGCCACCTTTTTCCGATTGGCTGTAAAGCCCAATTTACATAAATTTGACCCATCGTGGGCAAATTTTTCATGCCTTGTGGCAATACTGTCCAATGATATCTTTGCATGGGTTGCGCCTTGTTTGTACTTGGGACTGAGAATGCAAAATGTTTGGCATCGTCTTCATGCAGAGGGATTGTAGCAAGTCATGTAATAGTCTCCATTTTCCACTTTTCTTTGGAATCACAAAAACAGGTGTGTTCCAAGGACTAGTGGTTGGCACAATATGGCCTTTTTCTAGCTGTTCTTTTACCAAATCTTCCAGGTGAGCGACCTTTTCTGCAGTCAGCGGTCATTGATTTACCCACACTGGATCATCGGTTTTCCATTCCAGTTTGAGCACAAGGTTGCGTTTCAATGGCCGCTACTGAAAACCCTGCGGATCGCTAGAGAGTGATATATTCATTTGACTCAGTACATCCCGCCCAAGCAGACTTAATGGTAATGCGGCTACATAGGGTCGTACTGAACACACTAGCCCGTCTGGATTTTCACAGGTTAAGGTTGTTACGCTCTGTTGTGTTGCAGAAAACCCACCGACCCCTACAAGTCCGTGAGCTGGAGACTGAGCCAGCCAGCCTGGCGGCCACTCTCACTAACTGATTATGGTCACATCAGCTCCTGTGTGCGCTAACATATCGATGGTCCATTGTCGCGGTCGCACGGCGGGGTCAGGATGCCTAAACTTCATTTTCAAAGTCGGTTTTCTTCTGCTGATATCTAATGCTAGAAAGATTTCTGGTCTTCGTGTTGAGCCAAACCCTCCATTCCCCCTCACTGATTGCGCTGCCTGAGGTACAGAAGCAGTAAAAGGCACCAGTTGTGCAATACGTGTGCCTGCAGGAACCGCAACAGGAGGAGACGGAGTCCACAACATTACTTTGATGGTTCCTGTATAATCAGCGTTGATGACTCCAGGGAGAACAAAAAGTCCCTGCTTTGTTGCTGAAGATCATACTAATAACAAAGCACTCAACCCATATCCTAATGGTCCATTCGCATAAGTTGGGACATCATAAACCGACATGTCCCATAAGGTAACTTCTACTGTTCTTTCCACATCCACTCCGGCGCTCCCTCTGGTTCGGGCGCTGAGGCTTGCCAAGCAGCCTGGTGGTGCTTCCTCATTTGTGTCGTCGCGCGGGGTGCCTTCGTGCTCGGTCGCCCGTTTCCCAATTTCATACCATCCCGATGATACTTTGAACAGCATTCTGAGGCTTGATGACCAAATTTTTGACATCGACCACATGGTGCTCCTGCTGGGCCTATTCCTTGCTGAAAGGGTCCTTGGTGGGAGGATTTATGACCTGTCTCAATCTGCCTAGGTCCTTTCCTTGTGGCCTTGCGCTGAGCTCTAAAATGGCCTGTTTTTCCACAATTAAAGCATTTTTTTCTCCCCTTTTCCATTTATAAATGGCTTAATTGCTGCTGCAAAGGCACTTGCGAGGGTCTCTGCCTGATGTGTGGCAGAGCCTACTCTGTTGCAGGCTTCGACCATTTGTACTAACGTTGCTTCTTTTGGCAAAGCTAACAAAATTCTTTTACAATCTACATTGGCATTTTCTACCGCTAAATTCAACAGCACTGCTAGTTTTGCGTCTTCATTGGTATACACCTTATTCAAAGCGTCTCTCAGACGATCAACAAAAGACATATATGGTTCATCTCTCCCTTGTCTAATTTGAGTGTAAGATGGTTGCCTCTTTCCCTCCTCAGGGACTGTTCGCAACGCATTCAACGCTAGTCGCCCAACTAATTGCAAGGCTTCTAAAGGCAGCCGAGCTTGCAATCTAACATCCACAAAGGGTCCCTGGCCTGTCATTTGTTCCATAGTAATGTTCTGAAGCGGATCGCCGTCTTGACGCTCCAGGTTTCTCAGGGCTTCTTGCATACAGAGTTTATACCATCTGTCTGCCCACAATAACCTTTGGGTTGGTGTCAACAAACATATCTATCATCTGCCGACAATCCCATGGTGTAAGAACCATTCCCGTGAATATGTTCTCTAATAGAGCTTGCGGGAAAGGTGATTGCAAGCCATAATTTTGCACTGCCTTCCGCACTTTCTTAATCAAGTCCCAATGAAATGGGTCCCAGCGATTGGGCCCGTGAGGCTGTACACTAACAGGAAATGCCATCGGTAACTCTGTTTCCTCGTCTTTCATCGCTCCTAAAAAAAGGTCTTTCCACCGCTCTCTAGGGTCACCTTTCATCCTAGGCTCTTGCCTCCCTATAGTCTCTACAACAGGCTCTTCTCCTTTGTCGGTGCTATCAGGCAATGGGGGCCGTAAAGGTGGCAGGGGCTCGGCTGAGGGCTTCAAAACTACGGCTTTCGATCGGTTAAGTCTGGGTGGTTTTGGGGGTGGTGAAGCCCGCCCCATCAATCTTTCACACGGGCGCACAGGGGAACAATTGAGTACATTGTTCTGGGCAACTTTGTCCCATCTTGCCCTCACATACATCATCATAGATCTGTTTCTCTGACTTATCTAATGCAGCTGGTTCACCCGGTGCATCTGGCACCTCAGGAGGTGCAGTCGGAGTCGCTGAAGGTCCTGGACCCTCTGACTTGGTTAAAAAGGGATTGATTGAAGGTGGTTTAACAGGCTCCTCCATATCAGCTGCGGCTTTTCTCTCTGCCTTTAAGGCTTTTAATGTGGTTAATATCAACTTCCACACCGTCACTAACTCTGCGGCGGTTTTCTCAATATGCTCCCATAATATTTTTCCTATCTCCTCCCACGTCTCTGCCTTAAACGCCACAGACGGATCGGGGGGGTACCCTTTCTTTCGGCTACAAATTAGAAGCCTTCTAAGTGTATATTCATCATATTTCAGTCCTCTCTTAGAGAGCATGTGCAGCAGGAGTCTGACTATCGCCCTTTCTTCATGCGATGCGTTCTGCCCCATGCCGTCCCAGTTGCTCACCTCACCTCGCTGGGTGCTTTTCCGTTGCAACGTATCCCTTTTTCTTTTTCCTTGCGTCAGTCCCTCTGACTGCAATTCTTCCAAGCGGGCTTCTCCCGCGTCGTCCTCTGCGCTCGACCGATGTTCAATGATGAGATCCCAGAGATCGTATCACGTCGGGGTCACCAGTTGCGGGAGAAGGATGGACTTCACAACTCTATGAGAGTTATATTCCGAAGCCATTTATTGTCTTGTCTGACTCCAATATATATCATAATTTTCGCTTAGTCACTGCGCGCACACTCGTGATTGGTTACAGCTTGTTACACACTTTATTGTAATTGGCTATATACAAAATATCACACGCTGTCCATGCGCGCCTCACACAGTCAGGATTCTCTGCCTGCAGGTGTTCCTGCACTCCTTTGCTTCCTCTTAGTTGTTTACCACAGTTCCTTCTCCTCAAGGCCGAGCCATGCAGATATCCAGCTGTTTACCAGCTTCTCAGTGCCACAGCTCCTTCTCCTTAAGGTTGAGCCCTTGCAGGGTGATCCCAGCACTTTAAAGGTCCCTTCCAACCCAAACTATTCTATGATTCTACAATTCTATGATTACTTTTGATTGTGCGCAGTCATCTCTTCCTCAGGAACATCCAATAGGTCCCATTTCCAGTGCAACATTGTGTAAGAACATGTTTACAAATGATCATTCAAAGTGGAACAGGAATGATGGCGAGTCAGTGCTCTATCAGTCTTGCTAAAAGCAATAGCTTATGTCAGGCCTCATTGCCCGCACAGAAAAAGGCAGTTTGCTGAGGATGTATGAAGTGTAATGGTAACTGGTCATGCCAGTATGTGGTTGCATTCTTTCAGTGACCTTCTTACTGTTTCCTTACCTGTTATGGGACTCACCAGATATAGGATTTATTGTGCTGCTGCTGTATGGAGCTGAAGCATGATTGCTACCTGCTCCAGACAGAGGCAGAGAAATGTTGCTTTTGAGGGAAACAGCGTTCTGCTTTGCTTAATGAAATAAAACTCTCCATGGACATTTGTTTAACATTATACACCCTTACAAATATGACTGCATCAGACAGCTAAGGGATACTTCAGTGTCAAATTATGATTTATACCCATCAAAATGTACTCAAAACAGTGGAACTGTGCAGTATGAAAGTGATAGTAGTAAGTCATCATCTGTCTCTAGTAGATCCCCAAACATAGAGAAACTAGGATATATTTGATTGTATAGTTGTATTTAAAATATATCACATTAGTCTGCACATTTGAGTAAACCTGGTATCTTAACACATCATGACAAAGAATTAATAGTGTCAGAACACTGACAAATGATAGAAACACTGTAAATATTTTAAGAAAATCAAACATCGTGTTCAAATGAGAGCATACAAGCCAGCTGAAAGAAGAAATGGCTACAAATTTATTGAATATTAAAGAGCAGGAAAAACACAATCAAGCCCCACAACAGCCTTGCAGCTCGGGTGGTTTTCAGTCACTCCTTTAAAAAGTATACAACGCCTCGTACTCTGATATAATGCTATACCAGGTAGAACCTCCAAACCTCAGACAGACGGCCTTCCTGTGGGAAAACCCCTAACTTTTTCTGTACGACCTTTAATCTTGCTAGGGTCAAGCAGAAAGAATGTTTTGGTGATTAAGTGTAGGATAAATTATTTCAAAATGTTTTTGGGGAGGGTTAGCTTAGTCATTAGACATATGGCATTTTTAAACACCCTGGATCAAATCTTCAATCCATACCCCAGCCTCTTTGTGTTATGGGTATGACACGTAAGACAAAAAGTTGCCCTTGTAGGGCTCTGTCACACCTCCATGAGCCCACGCTGTTATGATGTGTATCAGGACAGAGCAGTGTACCTAATCAAGGTAGAATGAGAATAGGAAGGAAAACTGCTATAGTTTTCTCATTTGTATTTAAAACTCTGTTTTTAGAGGGCACTGAACTATTTTGTAGCATATCTATTACATGTTGATAAAAAATATGATCAGAATGAACTGTGCTTCTGATAATCATTAAAAACTCATTATTCTGAAAAAAACCCCATGACTCTTCTGTTCTATTCTGCCAGTCCTATTCCCAGTCCTTATTTTTGTTGCTTTAGTTTTGAACTAATAATGGTGAAAATAAAGCATTTCTTTCCACATGCAGCTGAATCTTTGTATTGACCACACACTCCCCACCACTGCTTTCCATCAAATTTTAAATGATCCAAGCAACAGTTTCCATTAAAAACCTTGGTGAGATTCTTTTGCACTCTCAGCCTTTCATTGCCAAGAGATTTCTTCTAATATTCATGCGGTCAGTTGCATTACAAATTACAATTATTGTCCCGATTATACTTACAGTGTGCTTTTAGACAAGTCTGCTTGTCTAAAGCTGCTGGTGTTTGACTCACTCTGTAGAAATTAATAAAGCAAAGATTACCAAACTTAATTTGAAGAGGTAAGAGTACCTTAGAGCTCAGTGCTAGGTTAAGTTCTTGCACTGGAACTGCTCAGTTGTTCACACACTATGCTGAACAGTTGCATCACAAGTACAACAGTTTGGGAACCTCTCAATAAAATAGTAGTATCCCTGATATAAATATGACAGGCAGTTTCAGACAAGCTCAAGAAGTGGACACTACGTCTGCTAGTACTCTAGGAAGAAATGCAATGGTTACTTACAGTCTTTGAAGCAAAAATGTGGGACTACAGCTACACAGACACAAATATAGCATTTTAGAAAATCATAAAGTAAGATTCACCTCTAACTTAGAATAACTTCCCAAAGATGGGCTCAAAACCTTATCCATGCCCATCTTTCTCAAATACATGTCTCTTCCTCTGCAACCTCCTCTTCTTCACTCTCCCAAAGAACTTGGTCATGTCCTGCAGGTCAGCATATTCTGGCTACATTGACAATAGGAAAGGCCAGAGAATAGGCTCAGAAGCAGAGATTTGCTGGCAAGAGGTTCTTTTCTGTTTTCATATTGTGGCTGCTCCAACTTAGCACCAACTAGAGCAGGTTGCAGCTGTGGACAGATTGTGCAGATAGATGCACATGCTCTCATATAGGCTGGCTATATACGCTTTGCAGGCCAAAATTATACTTTAAAATTCCACCTGGAGACCAAACAGTGGCTAGCAGAGCTCTGGGAACACTGGTCTTGTGTTCCCAGAAAGATACATTGCTTAATGAGCTGTCCTGGTTTCAGCCAGGATAGAGCTGGTTTTCTTCACAGGAACTAGCGTGAGGCTATGTTTTGGATTTGGGATGAGAAAATGTTGATAACGTGCTGATGTTTTGAGCTGTTCCTAAGTAGTCAAGGACAGTCCAGCTTCTTGTGCTGGCCTGCTAGCAAGAAGGCTGGGGGTGCATGGGAAGCTGGGAGGGGACACAGCCAGGACAGCTGACCCAGGCTGCCCAAAGAGATATTCCCTACCATATAACATCATGCCCAATACATAAATTGGAGTTAGTCGGAGGGCGGGAATCGCTGCTCCGGGACGGGTTATCGATCTCCGGGTGGTGAGCAATTGCTGTATTGGGCATCACTTCTTCTTGTACATTCCTTTGTTGGTATTATCATTGTTGTTGTTGTTGTTATTGTTTCCTTCTCTCTTGCTGTCCGATTAAACCGTTTTTATCTCAACCCATGAGTTTCTCCCAATTCTCTCCCCCATCCCACTGGGGGAGGGGGGAGTGAACGAGCGGCTGCGTGGTGCTTAATTGCCGGCTGGGGCTAAACCACGACAGTCCTTTTTGGTGCCCAATGTGGAGCTTGAAGGGCTTGAGATAATAACGGCTGCAGGTCATGATATCAGTTTATTTGATTTGCATCATGCTCTTGTCCTTGCTGTACATGTTAAGGATTGGTGTTGGCTTCTGTGCAGGCTGCTGTACTCTGCAATGATTAGTAATGTCTTGCCTGGGAGATTTGTTTTTAGGACACTGACCTTGAGCTTAATGTGGTATCTGAGCTCTGTACTAAAGCCGTTACTGTGTTTCGGGTACCATCTCGTGGAGACAACTAGCAATTATACTTCTTCCTCCGACAGGCTTTTTATGGAGGAAATGCAGAATGGCACCTTTGCTACCCTCTATCATAATGTCTCCTCCTTCATCACAATAACTTTTCAGTATTTTGAACACCCTTGGGTAGATAAAATACTTCTATTGCTACTTCTGGGGAACACTGTTTCGGTTTTGTCTAAGGTTAGCAAGCAATTTAAGAATATCACCCGGAGAGCTGCCCCAAGGCTGGATAGTTATGAAAGGCAGGGTGTGTGGAACAGCACGGGCAAATGCCTGGGGCGGTGGGAACCTCCGGTGTTTTGGAGCTTCACTCCCGAACAGTGCAGAATCCTGATAAACTAGCAGAATATTTGGAAGAAGTATGCTGTCACCCTGGCAGTTCCAAGGAGACACAAGTCATTGCAATGTGCTGGGGCCTGGCCCATGCCTACCGAGCTCTATTTAACACTATGCAAAGGGGAGAGAGGGTCTCCAGATCTGACGACAATGCAACGGCCACTGCGGCTACTCCAACCCCTGCGACAGGCACTGTGCCTACTCCAAACCCTGTGATGGGCACTGTCACTACTCCAACTCCTGCAACGGGCACTGCAGCTACTCTGACCCTTGAGACAGGCGCTGCAGCTACACCAGAGAACCAGCCCGTCCCGGTATCAGCTGTCCCTGTACAAAAAAAGAAATCTTGGAAGCGGAAGTCAGCTCTTTCAGTAAGGGACAAAGGAGGTTTCTCTAAGAAGGAGGCAGAGGAAGAGAGTGAGGAGGCTCTGAAGCAGGGCCATGACGAGGACGGAAGAGAGAAGAGAGCGAATCCCTGCTTGAAGAGGAGGAAGAACTCATAAAAGACGCAGTAGCTACCTGATCTATATCCCTGAGTGAATTGCGAGATATGCGAAAGGATTTCAGCTGTCATCCAGGTGAGCACATTGTCACCTGGCTGCTCTGATGCTGGGATAATGGGGCCAGTAGCCTGGAATTAGAGGGTAGGGAAGCCAAGCAGCTGGGATCCCTTTCTAGGGAAGGGGGCATTGACAAAGCAATTGGAAAAGGTGCATGAGTCCTCAGCCTCTGGAGGCGACTCCTGTCAGGTGTGAAGGAAAGGTACCCCTTCAAGGAAGATGTTCTATGTCACCCAGGCAAGTGGACCACCACGGAGAAAGGTATCCAGTACCTGAGGGAGCTAGCTGTGCTGGAGGTGATTTATGGTGTCTTGGAGAATGGGCAATCATCCAAAGATCCAGATGAAGTCATTTGCACGCAACCTATGTGGCGGAAGTTTGTTCGGAGTGCACCATCATCATATGCCAACTCATTAGCAGTAATGGCCTGGAAAGACGGAGAGAGACCAACGGTGGATGAATTGGCTGGCCAAGTCCGGCAATACGAAGAAAGTCTCTCTTCCTCCCAATGGGCCTGCATCTCTGCTGTAGAGAAACTGTCCTGGGAGTTCCAGCAATTCAAAGAGGATATGCCCTACCCTCCACTCGTACGAACCAGTATCTCAGCTATTAGGAGTAAGCGTTCTTCTGATCAAGAGAGAGGATATAGAGGATACAAACCGCGAGCCACCCTGTGGTTTCAATTGCATGGCTACGGAGAGGACATGAGGAGGTGGGATGGAAAACTGTCCTGGTTTCAGCCAGGGTAGAGTTAATTTTCTTCATAGAAGCTAGCGTGAGGCTATGTTTTGGATTTGGGATGAGAAAATGTTGATAAGGTGCTGATGTTTTGAGTTGTTGCTAAGTACTCAAGGACAGTCCAGCTTCTCATGCTGGCCTGCAGCGAGCAGGCTGGGGGTGCACAGGAAGCTGGGAGGGGACACAGCTGGGACAGCTGACCCAGGCTGGCCAAAGAGATATTCCATACCATATAACGTCATGCTCAGTATATAAAGCTGGGGCAAAGAAGAAGGAAGGTGTGGAGGGACGTTCGGAGTTATGGCGTCTGTCGTCCCAAGAAACCATTACGCGTGACGGAGCCCTGCTTCCCTGGAGATGGCTGAACACCTGCCTGCCCATGGGGAGTAGTGAACAAATTCCTTGTTTTGCTTTGCTTGCGTGCGTGGCTTTTGCTTTACTTATTAAACTGTCTTTATCTCAAACCATGAGTTTCCTCACTTTTACTTTTCCGATTCTCTCCCCCGTCCCACCGTGGGGGAGTGAGCGAGCGGCTGCGTGGTGCGTAGTTGCTGGCTGGGGCTAAACCACGACAGTCCTTTTTGGCGCCCAACGTGGGGCTCGAAGGGTTTGAGATAATGACAAGTTTGATTGGAATGTGCTAGATGATAGAATTTATAGCTGTTATTGCTGCTTAGCCATTAATTGCCAGACCCCTGTGCTTGCCATGGGTTTGCCTTCCCTGCATATATTAGAGTCCAGTGCTCGTTAGTGGCTGCATTTTGCTTTCGCTGCTGCTGTACTGCTGATCGTCTGACTCTGCTGTGCCTGGGAAGATTCTGATAACAGCAATGACCTTGCACCTGGGCTGGCAGATGGCCGGGGTATTGCTGGTTTTTTTTCTGTGCTGCTGTACTGAATAGGCTGGAACTCCACTGTGAACTCGAGTCGAAGGGACTGTGACCTGTGGGTGAGTCCATGTGGGAGCAGGACACCCCGAAGCGTCTGTGGCTGTGCATAAGCCCATGCCAGGAGCAGGTATATCTCGAAGCATCTGTGGCCATGGTTATGTGTGTGCCGCAGCAGGTATACCTCTGATGGGATTGTGGCACAAGGATAAGTCCACGCTGGAGAAGGTACATCTCGAAGTGTCTGTGGCTGTGGATAAGTCTATGTTGCAGCAGGTGCACCTTGAAGCATTATTGGTTGTGCATGAGGTCATGCTTGGAGCACCTCAAAGTGTGTGGCCATGGAGAAGCCCTCAACAGTGCAGGTATATTGCTGGAGGAACTGGAACTATGGGTAAGGCCACATTGGAGCAGATTTATCTCTGGAGGTAGTGTGGCCCGTGGAGACGGCCGTTTTGGAGCAGGTGCACCTCGAAGTGACTGCAACTGTGGATAAGTCTATGCCACAGCAGATATACCCCTGGAGAGACTGTGGCTCACGGAAGGGACTGCAGTCTGTGGATAAGTCCAAGCTGGAGCAGGGGCAAGGGGAGGAGTTCATTGCAATGTTAAACCCTATGGTCCAGTACAAAGGGCCCAGGGGTGGAGATTGTAATGGAAGTACCTTTAAACTGTTGTAACCCATGATTTGAGTTGCATGTTATAGGAACTACTATAGCAGGAACCACCTGAACGAATGGAGGACAAGCCTTACAAGAAGCAGTGCCAGTGCAGCAGTGACCTGACCTGAGCTGGCTTTGGTACCCAGTAACTCCATGCAACACCCCACGTCGCCTGTCCTGAGTGACCACCATAAGGGATGGAGCCCAAAGTCATGGACTAAACGAACTCAGCAGACCTTTCACGGACATTTTGGAGGGAAGTCTATGGACTAAGGGGATGATAATCTGTGTATTATATTAAAGGATGGGAAGGGGGGTGGTGGTTGATGAGGTTATATTGGATAGTGTGGTACCTGAGCATAACGTAAATGGTATGGAATAAGGGGTGGATAATGTCCTGGTTTCAGCCAGGGTAGAGTTAATTTTCTTCATAGAAGCTAGCGTGAGGCTATGTTTTGGATTTGGGATGAGAAAATGTTGATAAGGTGCTGATGTTTTGAGTTGTTGCTAAGTAGTCAAGGACAGTCCAGCTTCTCATGCAGCGAGCAGGCTGGGGGTGCACGGGAAGCTGGGAGGGGACACAGCTGGGACAGCTGACCCAGGCTGGCCAAAGAGATATTCCATACCATATAACGTCATGCTCAGTATATAAAGCTGGGACAAAGAAGAAGGAAGGTGTGGAGGGACGTTCAGAGTTATGGCGTCTGTCTTCCCAAGAAACCATTACGCGTGACGGAGCCCTGCTTCCCTGGAGATGGCTGAACACCTGCCTGCCCATGGGGAGTGGTGAACAAATTCCTTGTTTTGCTTTGCTTGCGTGCGTGGCTTTTGCTTTACTTATTAAACTGTCTTTATCTCAAACCATGAGTTTCCTCACTTTTACTTTTCCGATTCTCTCCCCTGTCCCACCGTGGGGGAGTGAGCGAGCGGCTGCATGGTGCTTAGTTGCTGGCTGGGGCTAAACCACGACAAAAACCCACCTCGACCCTAGAGGCACGAGTACGCGAGCTGCAAGGAAAAACAGTTACAAAAGGGGGTTCAGGTTCCTCCAGGAAAATCGTCACTCCACTTTCCAGTGAGCAGTTCCCCAGAAAGAATAGAAGAGCTGATCTTACCTCTGATCCTCTTGAAGGGACTTCTGATTCATATTTACAAGAAGTGGGTAACGAGTACTATGACCAGGACTAGAGGGGCCCTGCCTCCAGCCAGGCGGAGGAGAGGGACAACCGGGTTTATTAGACCGTGTAGATTAGATGGCCTGGCACATCAGACCCACAGGAGTGACTGGCCCAGAGGCTCTGTGCATCTTTGGCATAGACTACCTCAGGAGAGGGTATTTCAAGGACCCAACAGGGTACCAGTGGGCTTTTGGTATAGCTGCCTTGGAAATGGAAGTAATTAAACAGCTGTCCACCTTGCCTGGTCTCTCAGAGGACCCTTCTGTTGTGGGGTTGCTGAGGTTTGAAGAACAACAGGTGCAGATTGCTACCACAACAGTGCACCGGTGGTACTATTGCACCAACAGAGACTCCCTGATCCCCATCCATAAGCTGATTCATCATCTGGACAGACAATGACTGATCAGCAAGACTCGCTCACCCTTTAACAGCCCCATATGGCCAGTGCGAAAGTCCAATGGAGAGTGGAGACTGACAGTAGACTATCGTGGCCTGAATGAAGTTATGCCACAGCTGAGTGCTGCTGTGCTGGACGTGCTAGAACTTCAGTATGAACTGGAGTCAAAGGCAGCCAAGTGGTACGCCACCATTAATATTACTAACGCATTTTTCTCAATCTCTTTGGCGGCAGAGTGCAGGCCACAGTTTGCTTCCACTTGGAGGACTGTCCAATACACCTGGAACCGACTGCCCCAGGGGTGGAAACACAGCCCTACCATTTTCCATGGGCTGATACAAACTGCACTGGAACAGGGTGAAGCTCCGGAACACCTGCAATACATTGATGACATCATCGTATGGGGCAACACAGCAGAAGACATATTTGCGAAAGGGAAGAAAATAATTCAAATCCTTCTGAAAGCTGTTTTTGTCATAGCAAAGTAAAGTCAAAGGACCTGCACAGGAGATCCAGTTTTTAGGAATAAAATGGCAAGATGGACGTCGACAGATCCCAATGGATGTGATCAACAAAATAACAGCTATGTCTCCACCAACTAGCAAAAAAGAAACACAAGAATTTTTGGGCATTGTGGGTTTCTGGAGAATGCATATTCCAAATTACATTCTGATTATAAGCCCTCTCTATCAAGTGACCCAGAAGAGGAACGATTTCAAATAGGGCCCTGAGCAACGACAAGCCTTTGTACAAATTAAACAGGAGATAGTTCAGGCAGTAGCCCGCAAGCCAGTCTGGGCAGGACAAGATGTTAAAAAAGTGCTCTACACGACAGCCGGGGAGAATGGCCCTACCTAGATTCTCCGGCAGAAGGCACCAGGAGAGACCCGAGGTCGACCTCTAGGGTTTCGGACTCGAGGATATAGGGGATCTGAATCCCGCTATACTCCAACTGAAAAGGAGAGATTGGCAGCATATGAAGGAGTTCGAGCTGCCTCAGAAGTGGTTGGTACTGAAGCACAGCTCCTCCTGGCACCCCGACTGCCGGTGCTGGGCTGGATGTTTAAAGGGAGGGTCCCCTCTACACATCATGCGACTGATGCTACGTGGAGTAAGTGGGTCACACTTATCACACAGCAGGCTCCAATAGGAAGCCTTAATCACCCAGGAATCTTGGAAGTGACCATGGACTGGCCAGAAGGCAAAGGTTTTGGAATATCACCAGAAGAGGAGGTGGCACGTGCTGAAGAGATTCCACCATATAATAAACTGCCAGAGAACGAAAGGCAATATGCCCTGTTTACTGATGGGTCCTGTGGTTATTGTAGGCAAACATCGAAGGTGGAAAGCTTCTGTATGGAGCCCTATACTATGAGTCGCAAAAGCTGCTGAAGGACAAGGTGAATCAAGTCAGTTGGCAGAGGTGAAAGCCATCCAGCTGGCTTTAGATATCGCTGAACGAGAAAAATGGCCAATACTCTATTTCTATACTGACTCATGGATTGTGGCAAATGCTCTATGGGCGTAGCTACAGCAATGGAAGCAGAGCAACTGGCAACGCAGAGGCAAGCCCATCTGGGCTGCTGAATTATGGAAAGATATTGCTGCCTGATTAGAGAATCTCGTCATAAAAGTACGTCACATAGATGCTCACGTACCCAAGAGTCGGGCCACTGAAGAACATCAAAACAACCATCAGGTGGATCAGGCTGCTAAGATTGAAGTGGCTCAGGTGGATCTGGACTGGCAACATAAGGGTGAATTATTTATAGCTTGGCGGGCCCATGACACCTCAGGCCATCAGGGAAGAGATGCAACATATAGATGGGCTCGGGATCAAGGGGTGGACCTGACCATGGACGCTGTTGCACAGGTTATCCATGAATGTGAAACATGCGCTGCGATCAAACAAGCCAAGCGGTTAAAGCCCCTCTGGTATGAAGGACGATGGTTGAAATATAAATATGGGGAGGCCTGGCAGATTGACTATATCACACTTCCACAAACTCGCCAAGGCAAGCGCTATGTGCTTACCATGGTGGAAGCAACCACCGGATGGCTGGAAACATACCCTGTGCCCCATGCCACCGCCCGGAACACTATCCTGGGCCTTGAAAAGCAAGTCTTATGGCGACATGGCACCCCCAAAAGAATTGAGAAAGAAAACGGGACCCATTTCTGAAACAACCTCATAGAAATCTGGGCCAAAGAGCATGGCATTGAGTGGGTATATCACATCCCCTATCATGCACCAGCTTCCGGAAAAATTGAACGATACAACGGACTGTTAAAGACTACCCTGAGAGCAATGGGTGATGGGGCATTCAAACATTGGGATAAACATTTAGCAAAAGCCACTTAGTTAATCAACACCAGGGGATCTCCTAATAGAGCCAGCCCTGTCCAATCAAAACTTTTACGTACTGTAGAAGGGGATAAAGTCCCTGTGGTGCATGTAGAAAACATGCTGGGGAAGACAGTCTGGGTTACTACTCCTGCCTCAGGCAAATGGAAACCCATTCGTTGGACTGCATTTGCCCAGGGACCTGGGTGCACTTGGTGGGTAATGCGGAAGGATGGGGAAGTCCGATGTGTACCTCAAGGAGACTTGATTTTGGGTGAAAATAGTCAATGATTTGAATTGTATTATGTTAATTGCTACACAATACAGTATGTCATTACTTCTATGGCTGCTATCTACCATATCAATGGTATTACAGTAAGAATCACCCAGGCTGATGAGGAATGAGCTTTACTGAAACCGAGCAACATGCAGCGGTGATGGAATCAGAGCTGGCTTCAGCAGCTTGCGCCCAGCAACTTCCTCGAGATCGACATCTTCGACCTGCAGATCATGGACATGGACCGTGCCAGATAACAATCCAACACCACACCATCTCCCCTGCCCGGAGAGACTGCTATGATGGATGAAGCCCAGAGTCATGGACCAAATGAACTCCACAGGCATTTTAAAGTGATGGCCCATGGACTAAAAGAATGGTATCTGTGTGTATATATTAAAAGACAGGAAGAGTAATAATGAATAATTGGAATGCATTGAAAAGTGTAGGACCCGGGAATGACGTAAATGGTATGGAATAAGGGGTGGATACTGTCCTGGTTTCAGCCTGTTGAAGGCATGCGAGGAATGAAGCTGGGGGTATTGTTTAGTCTTTGTGAGCAGTTAACAAGATGCAACCTGGAGGGAAGGAACAAGATAATCACAAAAGAAACACAGCTACTCAACTGTTGGGATCACCCTGCATGGCTCGACCTTAAGGAGAAGGAGCTGTGATGTTGATCCGCACGGCTCGACCTTAAGGAGAAGGAGCTGTGGCACTGAGAAGCTGGTAAACAGCTGGATATCTGCACGGCTCGGCCTTGAGGAGAAGGAACTGTGATAAACAACTAAGAAGAAGCGAGGAAAACAGGAACACCTGCAAGCAGCGAATCCTGACTGTGTGAGAGGCACATGGACAGCGCGTGATATTTTGTATATAGCCAATTGCAATAATGTGTGTAACAAGTTGTAACCAATCATGAGTGTGTGCGCAGTGACTAAGCGAAAATTATGATATATATTGGAGTCAGACAAGACAATAAACGGCTTCGGAATATAACTCTCATAGAGCTGTGAAGTCCATCCTTCTCCCGCAACTGGTGACCCCGACGTGATACGATCTCTGGGATCTCATCGTTGAACACCGGTCGAGCGCAGAGGACGACGCGGGAGAAGCCCGGTTGGAAGAATTGCAGTCAGAGGGACTGACGCAAGGAAAAAGAAAAAGGAATACGTTGCAACGGAGAAGCACCCAGTGAGGTGAGGTGAGCAACCGGGGCGGCATGGGGCAGAACACATCGCATGAAGAAGGAGCGATGGTCAGACTCCTGCTGCACATGCTCTCTAAGAGAGGACTGAAATATGATGAATATACACTTAGAAGGCTTCTAATTTGGAGCCGAAAGAAAGGGTACCCCCCCGATCCGTCTGTGGCGTTTAAGGCAGAGACGTGGGAGGAGATAGGAAAAATGTTATGGGAACATATTGGGAACGGAGATAAAACTGACGCAGAGCTAGTGGCGGTGTGGAAATTGATATTAGCCATATTAAAAGCCTTGAAGGCAGAGAGAAAAGCTGCAGCTGATATGGAGGAGGCTGTTAAACCGCCTTCAACCAATCCCTTCTTAACCGAGTCAGAGGGTCCAGGACCTTCAGCGACTCCGACTGCACCTCCTGAGGTGCCAGATGCACCGGGTGAACTGGCTGCATTAGATAAGTCAGAGAAACAGATCTACGATGATATATGAGAGGGCAAGATGGGACAAAGATGCCCAGAACAATGTACTGATGTTCCCCTGTGCGCCCGTGTGAAAGATTGATGGGGCGGGCTTCACCACCCCCAAAACCACCCAGACTTAACCGATTCAAAGCCGTAGTTTTGAAGCCCTCAGCCGAGCCCCTGCCACCTTTATGGCCCCCGTTGCCTGATAGCAGTGACAAAGGAGAAGAGCCTGTTGTAGAGACTATAGGGAGGCAAGAGCCTAGGATGAAAGGGAGCGGTGGAAAGACGTTTTTTTAGGAGCGATGAAAGACGAGGAAACAGAGTTACCGATGGCATTTCCTGTTAGTGTACAGCCTCACGGGCCCAATCGCTGGGACCCATTTCATTGGGACTTGATTAAGAAAGTGCGGAAGGCAGTGCAAAATTATGGCTTGCAATCACCTTTCCCGCAAGCTCTATTAGAGAACATATTCACGGGAATGGTTCTTACACCATGGGATTGTCGGCAGATGATAGATATGTTTGTTGACACCAACCCAAAGGTTATTGTGGGCAGACAGATGGTATAAACTCTGTATGCAAGAAGCCCTGAGAAACCTGGAGCGTCAAGACGGCGATCCGCTTCAGAACATTACTATGGAACAAATGACAGGCCAGGGACCCTTTGTGGATGTTAGATTGCAAGCTCGGCTGCCCTTAGAAGCCTTGTAATTAGTTGGGCGACTAGCGTTGAATGCGTTGCGAACAGTCCCTGAGGAGGTAAAGAGGCAACCATCTTACACTCAAATTAGACAAGGGAGAGATGAACCATATATGTCTTTTGTTGATCGTCTGAGAGACGCTTTGAATAAGGTGTATACCAATGAAGACGCAAAACTAGCAGTGCTGTTGAATTTGGCGGTAGAAAATGCCAATGTAGATTGTAAAAGAATTTTGTTATCTTTGCCAAAAGAAGCAACGTTAGTACAAATGGTCGAAGCCTGCAACAGAGTAGGCTCTGCCACACATCAGGCAGAGACACTCGCAAGTGCCTTTGCAGCAGCAATTAAGCCATTTATAAATGGAAAAGGGGAGAAAAAATGTTTTAATTGTGGAAAAACAGGCCATTTTAGAGCTCAGCGCAAGGCCACAAGGAAAGGACCTAGGCAGATTGAGACAGGTCATAAATCCTTCCAACAAGGACCCTTTCAGCAAGGAATAGGCCCAGCAGGAGCACCATGTGGTCGATGTCAAAAATTTGGTCATCAAGCCTCAGAATGCTGTTCAAAGTATCATCGGGATGGTATGAAATTGGGAAACGGGCGACCGAGCACGAAGGCACCGCACACGACGACACAAATAGGGAAGCACCACCAGGCTGCTTGGCAAGCCTCAGCGCCCAAACCAGAGGGAGCGCCGGAATGGACGTGGAAACAACAGTAGAAGTTATCTTATGGGACATGTCAGTTTATGATGTCCCGACTAATGCGAATGGACCATTAGGATATGGATTGAGTGCTTTGTTATTAGGACGATCTTCAGCAAGAAAGCAGGGACTTTTTCTTCTCCCTGGAGTCATTGATGAGAAAGGCCATATTGTGCCAACCACTAGTCCTTGGAACACACCTGTTTTTGTGATTCCAAAGAAAAGTGAAAAATGGAGACTATTACATGACTTGTGAGAAGTCAATAAGGTTATAGTGGACATGGGAGCCTTGCAACCAGGGCTACCATCTCCCTGTAGGATACCTAAGTATTGGAAGCTTTTGATTATAGATCTCAAAGATTGCTTTTTTACAATCCCTCTGCATAAAGATGATGCCAAACATTTTGCATTCTCAGTCCCAAGTACAAACAAGGCGCAACCCATGCAAAGATATCATTGGACAGTATTGCCACAAGGCATGAAAAATTCACCCACGATGTGTCAAATTTATGTAAATTGGGCTTTACAGCCAATCAGAAAAAGGTGGCCTCAATATCTCATCTATCATTATATGGATGACATATTGTTGGCCGGTGATCAATTAAATCCGGAAGAAATGACCGGGGAGCTCGTTGAGCTTTGGAGGCAAAGTGGGCTGCAAGTGGCGCCAGAAAAGATACAAGCTGAAGCGCCTTGGAGGTACTTGGGGTGGATGATCACTGAAACGTTGGTGATCCCCCAGAAGGTTGAATTGAGAATTGAGATTAAAACATTAAATGATGTACAAAAATTGGTAGGAGATGTTAACTGGATTCGACCTATTTGTGGGATCACAAACCAAGATATGGAGCCCTTGGTTCAGCTCTTGCGAGGGGATAGCAGGTTAAATTCTCCTCGAGAATTGACCAAGGAAGCCTGGGAAGCAGTAGCAAACATTTCTGAAAAGGTAACTCAAGCATTTAGTTCTAGGATAGACCCCTCGATAGGGATCCCTTTGCCAGTAATCAATCATGAGCGACATCCCTATGCGCTTATAATACAATGGATAACAAAGCTAGAATCAAAAGCGGACCCATTGAGAATTTTAGAGTGGGTCTTTTTGCCTCAGTAGCACAGAAAAACCATCACCACGAAAGCAGAGTGTTTTGCAAATTTGATTATGAAAGGGCGCAACAGAATTATTGATATATCGGCAAAGGACCCGAAAACGATTTTAATACCATTACAACAAGAATATTTGACTTGGGCTTTGCAGCACTCTGTTCCCTTGCAAACTGCATTAGCAGGATTTGAAGGTGACATTCAGATTCATTATCCATCACACAAAATGTTTACCTTTTTTAAAAAACATGAAGTAGAAGAAAAATCAAAGTGTTGTCAATATCCAGTTCAAGGTGCTACAGTATTTACGGATGGTGGTGGGAAGACAGGCAAGGCAGCAATAGTATGGCGAGAGCACGGAGAATGGAAAGAACGGGTACTTGTCGTGCCAGGATCAGTTCAAAAGGTAGAACCTACAGGCAGTAATTGAAGCCTTTAAATTATGGTCTGAAGAACCTGTGAATATAATTACTGATTCTTTAGATGTAGCTGGAGTGCTCCAAAGATTGGAAGGTTCAATCCTCAGACAAGTACAGCAGGAACAGCTATATCAACAATTTAGAATGCTTTGGTTTTTATTGCAGAAAAGACGACATCCTTATTACGTTATCCTTATACGCAGCCATACCAACCTTCCAGGGGAATTGGTGGAAGGAAATGCAAGAGCTGATCGGCTGACTGCCGCAGTATGGGCTGGACCTGCCCCGGACCGTTTAGGTCAAGCACAAGCCTCTCATGCCTTTTTCCATCAATCTGCCAAAGTTTTAGCGAGACAATTTAATCTAAGTGCAGGTGATGCTAGAGCTATTATACAGACTTGTGCTGATTGTCAACAAATAGGCCCAGGAATCGCGATTACAGTTAGTCCCCGAGGCTTGCATTCGCTACAACTATGGCAGATGGATGTGACACATGTCGCTGACTTTGGAAGATTTGAATATGTTCATGTTTCAATTGATTGCTATTCTGCAGTAGTTTGGTCCACTGCACAAACAGGAGAAACTAGTAGGCATGTACAAAAGCATTTGCGAGCTGCATTCGCAGCCCATGGTATACCCCTACAAATTAAAACCGATAATGGTCCTTGTTATGTAGCCCAGTCAACCCAACGATTTTTTGCTCAATGGGGAGAGACGCATGTTACTGGAATACCACATCCCCCAACTGGACAAGCTATTGTTGAATGAATGAATCATTCCCTGAAGCGTTTATTGCAAAAAAAAAAAGGGGGAGAGGCTACCACACCACCGCAAGAACGTTTGAATAAAGCCTTATATGTGTTAAATTACTTCCGTCTAGCAGAAGGAGAAACATGTAAAAGGAATGACAGGAAGTCTGTTTGAGTTAACACAAAATGTGCAAGTAAAATTTAAAAATTTGGAAAAGAATATGTGGGAAGGACCTTTTCAGCTGCTAACCTGGGGACGAGGTTATGCTTGTGTCATTACAGATTCTGGAACTCATTGGGTACCCGCAAAATGGGTAAAACCATGGGTGAAACAGTCACCATCATCGTCGTCAGACACATCTTGACACTATCGGGTGTCATCGCAATCTGGATGCCACCTCAGCCAAAAGAAAATGTATGGGTAAATCACACTGAAATTAGCAGTATCATGAGAGGAACATGGAAAGCTTTTAGGGCAAATCGCTCTATAACTACAAATCCTTTGATAAGATATAATATGGGTTTTCATAGCTTTATACAAGCACTTTTTCCATCACTAGAAGTAGCTTCTATCGCTAGGAGTAGTACAGCTAGAATTGTTTGCCTTGTAACATTCTGCTATTAATTTAAGCATAGTTGATATGTGACTGCTGGATTATGGTAAGATGCCATGTGAACAAAGCCTATGAACCAATAGACGGGATGGCTGTGGTGTGTGCAGCACGTCTGGCCAGCGGGCACATGCGCCATAGGCTCCCTGTGTTGAGAGGTGGCAACCGAGGCATGTTCCGACACTCGCTGGCCACGTGTGTCGAAACTCGTTCCTTGGCAAATGTATAAATACCGGGATTTCCCGAAGAGCAGGGGGATTGGTGTACGGCAAGGCCATCGTTGCCTCCGTGGGGACGCCCACGTAAAGCTGGCACCTACCGACTGCTGGGCTGAGTTCGCGGCACAGGACGATACAAGAATGTACAGATGGTCCATCTTCCTCACAGTCCTTGGGTTGCAAATGATCCATCAGGTTTTGTTTATACATAAACAAAAAGGGGGAGATGTTGGGATCACCCTGCATGGCTCGACCTTAAGGAGAAGGAGCTGTGATGTTGATCTGCACGGCTCGACCTTAAGGAGAAGGAGCTGTGGAAAACAACTAAGAAGAAGCGAGGAAAACAGGAACACCTGCAAGCAGCGAATCCTGACTGTGTGAGAGGTGCGTGGACAGCGCGTGATATTTTGTATATAGCCAGTTGCAATAATGTGTGTAACAAGCTGTAACCAGTCATGAGTGTGTGCGCAGTGACTAAACAAAGATTATGATATATATTGGAGTCAGACAAGACAATAAACGGCTTCGGAATATAACTCTCATAGAGTTGTGAATTCCATCCTTCTCCCGCACTCAACCTTGAGTGAACTATCCTAATTAACATATAATTAACATATAATATGCATAATAGAAACCTGCCCCTGGGCGGGGAAAGCCCCCTCCTCACAAAAGCCCCTTCCTCACTGAGCATGCCTAGAAAAGAAGGACACTGTGACTTTAAGTGGAGACAAGGCTTGTGAGAACCAATGGGAACAAGGGTAACGGAGCCAACTTGTAAAAAATACTGATAACTGTTGCTGGAAGTGTATAAATATTTTCTGTCTGTTAACTGAGGTGTGCTGGCTTTGTGGGCCTACCACCTAGCACCCAGCTCTGCGCAGATTTGGAATAAAAGCAGATATCTCAACTCTGTGTGTTTTTCGACTCTCTGCATACCGGGTGGAAGAACCCTTGTTTGGGACAACAGCTAGGATAGAGCTGGTTTTCTTCACAGAAGCTAGTGTGAGACTGTGTTTTGGATTTGGGATGAGAAAATGTTGATAACATGCTGATGTTTTGGGTTATTGCTAAGCAGTTAAGGACAGTCCAGCTTCTCGTGCTGGCCTGCTAGCAAGAAGGCTGGGAGTGCACGGGAAGCTGGGAGGGGACACAGCCGGGACAGCTGACCCAGGCTGGCCAAAGAGACATTCCCCACCATATAACGTCATGCCCAGTTCATAAACTGGAGTTGGCCAGGGGGGTGGAAATCACTGCTCGGGGACGGGCTATCGATCACTGGGTGGTGAGCAATTGCTGTATTGGGCATTGCTTGTTCTTGTACATTCCTTTATCGGTATTATTATTGTTGTTATCATTGGTTTTTTCCCTCTCTTGCTGTCCTATTAAACTGTTTTTATCTCAACCCACGAGTTTTTTCCCAATTCTCTCCCCCGTCCCACTGGGGGAGGGGGGAGTGAGTGAGCGTCTGTGTAGTGCTTAGTTGCCGGCTGGGGCTGAACCACGACATGAGCAGAGGTGGCACTCTGATTAAGTGGTAGCTCAGGCTGATCTGTTTGCTATAACACAGAGATCATTGCAAGAATCTAGGTGCTGGGGCATGGATCACAAGAGCAAAGTCTTCATCCAAAAGTAATAATAACGAATGTCTTGCCAGAAAATGGCAAGGGAGTGTTGTGGGGAAGCCTGCCTTTGACCTGCTGAAATGGGATCACCTAGCAGCAGCCAAAGCCTCAGTAATGCTTCCAGCTTGGCAGCTGTCAGATCCTCCAGCGAGCAGGGCAGGTACAAGCTCTGCCCTACCTGCTGGCAGCTTCCTCCAGCCGGTGGCATTGCGTTAAGCCTTATGTGGACTGAGGTGTGGCCAGCAAGCTCTCGGCCGTTTCTGTCTCACCCACATACTGGGTAAGGCATTTGACAGCAGTGAGCCAGTTAAATGAGGCAGAGGTCAAGGGTCCCCATTTTCCCTCACACGACCCCCACCATGCTTCTCTGACACTGCTAGGAAGATAGAAGCTGGCCAGATCCAGTGGACACTCTGGGCCCCTTCTGGCAGGTGTTGTCAGCACCCTGCAAACACCCTCCACGATGGTGGCCTTCCAAAAGGCCATTTAATCATCATGTTATTTAATCATATAGGCCCAAAACTGGGATCCTCAAAACTTTGCTCAGCTGATGACCATTCCCAGAGGCATCTGACCTCTGGAGAGGCCTCAGTTTTCTATGTTGGAGTTTCTTAAACACCCACAGCTCTGCCTGCATGTATGCCCAGGCCTGCCTGTTCCTGACAGGCCATACACCTCAGACAAAACCCATCCTCTGAATGGATTCAAATCTGCTTCCCATGACACAGGTTTCAGCCCCCATACTCTCATTTCCTCTCTCCAGTCTTTCCTGTGTTGTAGAATAGCTTCAGTGGGCAAGACAGAAACACCCCACCACACACACCAGCCAGCCCTTTACATACGAGCTCATCCCTGAAGGGATAAATTTGAAAACAGGTCTGTCACATCCTAAGTAAATGCTGTAACCACTGATCACTTTTAGAGTAGGAGTTGTTACCACTCCAGGCATCCTCTGAAAGCTAAAAATTATACCCCGCATCCCTTAAAAAAAAAAAAAAAAAAAGCAAAAGAACATAAGTACCTGCTATTAAGAAAGGGCCTGGGCTGTGGCTGTAAATTCTGAGAGGAAAGAGATTACTTCTAGCACTGGGGCCTATGCCCTAAAGAAGGGTAGCATCTGTGATATATCCCTCTGCTCAATAAGCAGCAGTTGTTTTTCTGTGAATCCTACTCAGAAGCACTTAGCTCTCCCCATCTACCTGCTACAGCATGAGATGCCACTCTGGAGCCTGTATTCCATTACTGAGCCAGGTGTCCAAAAGTAGCTGCTACGGTGCATGCTCTGCCCCACTGAAGCTCATCCCCCAAGCATGGGCATCCCTTGCTATCTCCCAAGCTTTGGCCATGGCACAGGGTCTTAGGCATGCCGAGCGTGGCACTAGTGCAGAGCTGCAGCTCCTCTCTGGGCAGCACGTGGCACAGGCACATTACGGCCCCACGCTGCACCCCAGCCTGCACCTCCTCACAAGCCCCGTGATTGGGTGGGACACCTGCAGAAGCATACTTGCCCTTTCCCATCACAGACTTTACACAGTGGATGCCATGTGCTAAGTCTCACGTCCCAGCTTTTTGGACGGGGGCCTACATCATGTCATGAAGTATGTGCATGGATCCCATGCTGGCTGAGGAGATGGAGAGGGCCAAGATGAGGGCAAGGTGAAGCCTCGCCCAAGTCAGCTGCAGCATCCTGCATGTAGCTGGGGCTGCACTGCTGGAGCAAGAACAGCCTGTGCTAGAGGCAGGGTCAAGGAGTATGGGAACTCAGGGCAAGAAGTCAGACAGGTCTGGGCTCTCCCACATCTGAAGACTTCCAGGTCATGGCCTGAGCAGTGTAGAGGGAGGGAGAAAGAGCAACGATGCATTAAGGCAAGCACAGGCAGCCGCACTCCTGAGAACAGGCAAGTTTCAGCTCGCAGCCCTGGCCTCCCTGCATGCGCTCTAGGGGGACTTTTGAATTAAGGAATGAAATTAAATATGGCTTAAAGGTTTGTTTGACACAACCAGGCCGCTCTTAGCATGAGTTAGCAAATACTGTGAGTTCTTGTTTTAACCAGATGTTCTAACCTGACAGGGGCCTACCCCTCTGCAGGGGTATGATATATACCGAGACAGCTGCCTTTAGGCACGTACGCCTTACTATCTAGGAAACCACAAAACTAGTTACAATAGACAGAATAGAGCACTAAAGTTTTGTAACCAGACCGCTTGCTTAACAGATATTAACCTCAGGATGTATGGAATGTTTGATAAGATTGCTATATAAGCTGACTGAAATTCTACCTCGGCAGAGGTGCATTTTGTAGGGTGTGGACCCTATGCTCTCCCCGCTAGTGAAAATAAAGGTGCTTTGGCTTACAGTCCATCTGTGAGTCAGTTCCTTTGAATCATTCTGGCAAGCCAGCCAGGAGACCCTCTGTTCGGCTGCGAGACCCTCGGGACCGGGGACCCTCCAAGAGCACCCCGGAGTCCTTACCCCACAGAGGCTCCACGGGCCCCTGGATCATCGCAGGAGCAGACAAGTCCCTGGAAGAAGGTAAGCCGAATAAAAGCACCTTTCCCTGCTAATATTATTCTTTAAGGTTTGTAAGGTACCTAACATTGTATAAAATCTGTAAATCATATATGCAGGAGGTACAGGACTAGGATTGTGGGTTCGAGTCCCACCTTAGTTACTGAAAGTAAGAGATATCCCAAGATTGTGGGTTCGAGTCCCACCTTGGGTCAAGTATTAAAGGTACCCCAAAGATTGTGGGTTCAAGTCCCACCTTGGGTCAGATTTTACTGATATATTGACTTATGTGGCTTGAATTTGGATTAGGAGCTATAATTGCGATTGGGATAAGTCTTGTTATTTACTGTTTATGGCAGTGCTTTAAATCTATTCCATCTGTCCCTTGTATTTGCTAGATGAGTAAATATTGGGGTATGTCTTTTGAATATTTTTGGATGAACATTGTGGGAGTAGTTATAATATAAGTGCTTCCTTCGGTCTATTTTTTGGAATAATTATAATATGTGCCTGTTATGGTTTATATCTCACATTGGTAACCAGAAAAAGTGGTGTAAAGCTCAATACTGGATTCCCATTCAAATTCAGGAGTGGGAACCATCCTAGGAATTATACCCTGAAATCAGTTGGTCTCCTCTGGATACTCACCCCAGGGATAAAGTTCATATCGTTTAGACACTATCTTGGTATTGTGTGAAAAGTGTGTGAATGTGTAAATAAACGAGACGTGTTATTAACACAAAGCAAGTGCGGAGTTTCAAGCTGCAGTTCCACTATCCCGCGAGGGACATGGTCAGCAACAGACGAAGCGAATGGTGTGAAAGGCCTGAGAAATACAGATATGCCTGAGACGTACAGCAATACGAAGTGAGTGTGGAGCTCTAATCTGTGGTTCCATTTCTCGACGACGAGAGTGGCCAGAGCCGAGCAAAGCGTGTGACAATAACAATGGGAAATAAGCTGAGGAAAGAGCAAATAAAACCCCTTAGGATGCATTCTAGCACACTGGAGAGACATTGGGGGACCCCCCAGGAGGGAATGTGGACAAAAAGACCCTCATTAAATACTGCACACAATGGTGGTCGCTGTACAAATTAGACGATGGAGAGAAATGGCCACCGAATGGGACCCTAAATTATAATATCCTTTTATAACTCATGCTATTTCTAAGAAGAGAGGGTAAATGGGACGAAGTGATCTACGCAGACATGTTTTTCATTCTCCACGACCACCCTGAGATACAAAAAGAGTGTAGTATTAACTTAACTCCCCATGACCCTTTTGTGTTGACCCTGGAAAAAGATAACCGTAAAGCGGGAATGGGTAAAACGAAGAGGTGTTGTTCGTCTTGTTCAAAAGGACAAAGGTGCCTAAAATATAAAGAGGACGAAGATAGAGTGGAGGATTTTGTAACCCCTGTAGGTATGTGGGGAAGGGGACAACAAGATCAAGAACAGGCAGGGTCACCACTTCCATTAGAAGAACCCGAAGCGGCCCCTTTAAGTCCCCCCCCTTCACTGAGAGGAAGAAGGAGGAAAATAGAATTTGATACTGAAAAACAAAGACATGAATTTAAACACCCTTCTAGTTCACCTCCTAAAACCAGAGCACGAGACCTTAAATCTAGGACTGTATCGCTATGGGAACCAGTAATTCAGGCACCTTTAAGAGAGGCTGCAGGACCAGTGTGTCACATAAAACTCAAGGTACCCCTCCCTATGGGAGATTTAGATACCTGGAAATTAGTAGCTAAAGGACATCGGGACGATCTGGCAGGGGTAACAAAACGATTTAAGGCATTTGTGAAAGCATTAGATATAGACTGGGAAGATGTGGATTTCATGTTAGGCGCATTAACAGATACAGAAAAGGAATTAGTCCTTAAAACTGCTAGGGACTATGAAAGAACTAAAATAAGGGATGGGGAGAATACAGATGACTACTTCCCACAATCAAAACCTCGGTGGGATTCACAGAATCACAGAATCACTAGGTTGGAAAGGACCTTCAAGATCATCAAGTCCAACCATTAATCCAGCACCACCATGTTCCCTAAACCATGTCCTGAAGCGCCACATCCACACGTTTTCTGAATACTTCCAGAAATGGTGACTCCACCACCTCCCTGGGCAGCCTGTTCCAATGCTTGACCACCCTCTCGGTGAAGGAATTTTTCCTAATATCCAATCTAAACCTCCCCTGGCACAACTTGAGGCCATTTCCTCTCGTCCTATCACTAGTTACTTGGGAGAAGAGACCAACAACCACCTCACCACAACCCTCTTTCAGGTAGTTGTAGAGAGCGATAACGTCTCCCCTCAGCCTCCTCTTCTCCAGACTAAACAACCCCAGTTCCCTCAGCCGCTCCTCATAAGACTTGTGCTCCAGACCCCTCACCACCTTCGCTGCCCTTCTTTGGACACGCTCCAGCACCTCAGCATCCTTCTTGTAGTGAGGGGCCCAAAACTGAACACAGTATTCGAGGTGCAGCCTCACCAGTGCCGAGTACAGGGGCACAATCACTTCCCTACTCCTGCTGGCCACACTATTTCTGATACAGGCCTTTCTTGGCCACCTGGGCACACTGCTGGCTCATATTCAGCCAGCTGTCAACCAGCACCCCCAGGTCTCTTTCTGCCAGGCAGCTCTCCAGCCACTCTTCCTCAAACCTGTAGCATTGCATGGGGTTGTTGTGATCCAAGTGCAGGACCCTGCACTTGGCCTTATTAAACCTCATACAGTTGGCCTCTGCCCATCGATCCAGCCTGTCCAGATCCCTCTGCAGAGCCCTCCTACCCTCCAGCAGATCAACACCCCCACCCAACTTGGTGTCATCTGCAAACTTACTGAGGGAGCACTTGATCCCCTCATCCAGATCATCTATAAAGATATTGAACAAGATCGGCCCCAGAACTGAGCCCTGGGGAACACTGCTTGTGACTGGCCACCAGCCGGATTTAACGCCATTCACCACAACTCTCTGGGCTCGGCCAGTTCTTTACCCAGTGAAGAGTGCACCTGTCTAAGCCATGAGCCGCCAGTTTCTCCAGGAGAATGCTGTGGGAGATGCTGTCAAAGGCTTTACTAAAGTCCAGGTAGACAACGTCCACAGTCTTTCCCTCATCCATTAGGCGGGTCACCTGGTCATAGAAGGAAATCATGTTGGTCAAGCAGGACCTGCCTTTCATGAACCCGTGCTGGTTGGGCCTGATCCATTGGATGTCCTTCATATGCCCTGTGAGCACTCTCAAGACCAACTGCTCCATGATCTTCCCCGGTACGGAGGTCAAACATATATATATAAACGGATTATAACAATGCAGACCATTACCAACTTTTGCAACAATACCGGGAATGGGTGACATTCGGGTTGGAAAATGGGATATCGAAAACAGTGAATTGGGGCTCTTTATTTGCTATTAAACAAAACCCTATGGAAAGCCCTACTGAGTTCCTCGATCGGCTTCGGGAAGCAATGCGAAAATATACCACCTTGGATACGTCCAGAGACCAAGGGAAAATGCAGCTAGTTTCCCTGTTCCTAGGACAGTCTTCGGACGATATCTGAAGAAAGCTCCAGAGGCTAAAAGCAGAGGAACAGCGTGATATAGAAAAGTTACTGGAAGAAGCATGACATGTATTATGATATAGGGATGGGATCGAAAGGCGGAAGCTAGGGAAACTCATTTCTACCACTACTATAGCGGCCCTTAGAGAAGAAAGAGGGGGTGCAAAACCCTTTCCACTTCAAAAGAACTCACAGAATCAACACTTCCAAATCAGGCTGGGCATTAATCAATGTGCGATACGCAAAAAGGAGGGACACTGGAAACAAGATTGCCCACAGAAAAGGAGAAAATAAAGGGCAGTAGTTGCAGAATTAGAAGAAGATTAGGGGAAATAGGAGAATCAATCCCCAGGGGATCCTCTGGTTATAATGAAACTGGGGGATGGATCACATGACCTTGAATTTTTGGTGGATACTGGAGCAACCTTTTCTGTGCTAAATATGCAATTGGAAGAAATAGACCCAGGACGATCTATAAACGTGGTCGGGGCAACAGGTCAACGACAGAAGGTATCATTCATGAAGCCACTATCCTTTAAATTGGGCAAATCAATAGGGATGCATCAATTTTTGTACATGCCCCAAGCACCCAAATCTCTCATTGGGAGGCATTTATTAGAAAAACTACAAGCAGAAATTAAATTCATCCCTGAGGGGATACAATTAAATGAGAAAGAACTAATTGAAATCTTGAGTTTAGCTTTACTTACAGGTAAAGGACCAAAAGAAATCCCAGACAAAATTCTGAATCAGGTATATCCTCGAGTCTGGGCAGATGGAACCACCGGGAGAGCAAAGACAGCACAACCGGTAACTGTTAAATTGAAACCCGGAGTACGGCCGGTAAGAATTAAACAGTACCCTCTCAAATTAGAGGATCGCAAGGGAATTAAAACAGTGATCGATAATCTTTTGAAATTCGGGTTACTGAAAGAATGTGAATCAGAATAGAACACTCCCATATTACCAATACAAAAGCCCGATGGTAAAAGCTATAGATTGTACAAGACCTCAGAGTTATCAATAAAATAGTGGAAGATCTCCACCCTGTGGTGGCCAACCCATATACAATATTAACCAGACTTGAAGAATATGCGTGGTTTACTGTTTTAGATTTGAAAGACGCCTTCTTCTGCCTACCCTTAGACCCTGACAGCAAGAAACTGTTTGCCTTCGAGTGGGAGAATCCTGAAACAGGTAGGAAGTCGCAACTAACCCGGACAGTACTCCCACAAGGATTCAAGAACAGCCCTACCATTTTTGGGAACCAATTGGCCAAAGACCTTGAAGGATGGACGGCTCCCCCAGGAGAAGGGATTCTTCTACAATATGTAGATGACCTGATGATAACAACAACCACCAAGGACTCTTGTTTATCATGGACAGTAAGCCTTTTAAACTTTTGGGGACTAAATGGGTATAAGGTATCAAAACAAAAGGCACAGATTTTGCAACAAGTACTAACATATCTCAGGTATGAGATATCGGAAGGACAACGCAAACTAGGGATAGAAAGGAAAAAGGCCATCTATAATACCCTCCTACCATACGGTACCAAGGAACTTAGAACTTTCCTGGGAATGACGGGCTGGTGTCAGCTGTGGATATTTAATTACGGCATCTTAGTCAAACCCCTCTATCAGATGATAAAGGACAATCCAAAAACTCTGACAGGGACCAAGGAAAGTAAGTGAGCTTTTCAAGCCTTGAAGGAAGAACTATTACAGGCCCCAGCTCTGGGCCTGCCCGACATCTCGAAGCCGTTCTTGCTTTTCTCACATGAGAAGCAGGGGATAGCTTTGGGAGTGTTGGCAAAAAACATTGGCCCCTATAGAAGAGCTGTGGCTTACTTCTCAAAACAGATGGATGAAGTAAGTAAAGGATGGCCAAGTTGTTTAAGGGCAATATCGGCCGTTGACGCGGAAGTCTTGGACACGACGCGTACGACCAATATGATCAGGTCAATGCCGTTTATTGTCTTGTCTGACTCCAATATATATCATAATTTTTGCTTAGTCACTGCGCACACACTCATGATTGGTTACAGCTTGTTACACACATTATTGCAATTGGCTATATACAAGATATCACACACTGTCCACGCGCCCCTCACACAGTCAGGACTGCTGCTTGCAGGTGTCCCTGTTTTCCTTGCTTCTTCTTAGCTCTTTACCACAGCTCCTTCTCCTCAAGGCCAAGCTGTGCAGATATCCAGCTGTTTACCAGCTTCTCAATGCCACAGCTCCTTCTCCTTAAGGTCGAGCCGTGCAGCTCAACGCCACAGCTCCTTCTCCTTAAGGTCGAGCCGTGCAGAGTGATCCCAACAGGCCATGGTTATCAACATTCAACAGTCCTGATAACAGATTCAACAATGGTGTCATTTCTACATTTGTTATTCCACAAATATTACGAATCCAATTCAAATCTCCCACTAATTTTTGAACATTGTTCAATGATCTGATTTCGGTTCTCAACATCACATTCTGTGGAAAAAAATTTATTTTTTTTTTTTTTTTTTAGGAATTACAAATACAGGTGTATTCCATGGACTTGTAGTGGGTTTAATATGTTTCTTTTCTAATTGCTCTTTTACCAATTCCTGTAGTTTAGCGACCTTTTCTTGAGATAGCGGCCATTGTTCCACCCAAAACGGTGTATCAGTTTTCCATGTCAATTTGAGTGTCGGTTGCTCCTCAATGGCCGCTCCACAAAATGTTCAGGAGTGCTACTTAGAACACAACTCATTTGTCCCAAAACATCTCTCCCTAGCAAATTGATCGGGATTGGAGCTACATATGGTTTAATGGTTACATCCGCTCCCATATCTATTAGCATATGACAACTCCATTCTTTTGGGTTTGCTTGGTTGTTGCAAAAAGTCATTTTTAAGGTAGGTTTTTGTTGCCCTATTTCGAGCACCCAAAAAACTTCTGGCAGATTGCAAGTTACCCAAAATTCTCTATCCCCCCAACTCTGTTACACCGTATACACCAAATATACGCTTTGATTCCCTGCAAAAGAAATGATACATTTGTGACAATAATTACGACGACATAGAACAAACCCACAACACCATTTTACAAATATGGCATATTGAAGTTCCTGCTCTTGAACGTCCAGGGAGTGCTGCTGAAACAGTCAATGAGCCGTCATTCCCCATACAAAAGAGTGAAAGCATCAGCTGGCGGTACGTCGGAGTCGGACTCTGCGTCCGTGGGACGTGTGACAGGATCTTCTGGTCTTACTGCCAGCTGTACCGACCTGGCCTGTACCCACTTCGCTCCGTCCCCTCCCCCTCTGCCAAGGCCTCTTGTCTCATGCCTTACCAATGTTGGGCAGAGTCGTATCTTGACTTGGGGGAAGGATTGCCCCAGGCACCCCCTCCTGTTGTGGCATGGGCAACCACTGCTCATGGTCCGGGTCAGGAGGCAGGGGCCAAGGAGGACTCGCCACCTCCATTGGTTGCGTTAGCGGGGGGGCGGGGGCGCGGGTGGGGGGCACAGGCGGGGGTCGCTCGTTCTCATCATCCCCAGCGCGGCCTCCCTTCTCTCCCGGGGCTGTGGCAGCAGCAGCAGCTGCTGCTGCTGTCCGCTCTGATTTTATCGCCTTTATAGAGTCTCTGACTAATCGCCAGGTTGTTAATACTTTCGCAGCCGTATGATCCCCTTTGGAGGCTGCGTCAAACACCAATTTCACAGAATCACAGAATCACAGAATCATTAAGGTTGGAAAGGATCTTCAAGATCATCAAGTCCAACCATTAATCCAGCGCCACCATGTTCCCTAAACCATGTCCTGAAGTGCCACATCCACACGTTTTTTGAACACTTCCAGAGATGGCGACTCCACCACCTTCCTGGGCAGACTGTTCCAATGCCTGACCACCCTCTCAGTGAAGAAATTTTTCCTAACATCCAATCTAAACCTCCCCTGGCGCAACTTGAGGCCATTTCTTCTTGTCCTATCGCTGGTTACATGGGAGAAGAGACCAGCAGCCTCGACGCCACAACCCCCTTTCAGGTACTTGTAGAGAGAGATAAGGTCTCCCCTCAGCCTCCTCTTCTCCAGACTAAACAACCCCAGTTCCCTCAGCCGTTCCTCATAAGACTTGTGCTCCAGACCCCTCACCAGCTTCGTTGCCCTTCTCTGGACACGCTCCAGCACCTCAGCATCCTTCTTGTAGTGAGGGGCCCAAAAGTGAACACAGGATTCAAGCTGCGGCCTCACCAGTGCCGAGTACAGGGGCACAATCACTTCCCTACTCCTGCTGGCCACACTATTCCTGATACAGGCCAGGACGCTGTTGGCCTTCTTGGCCACCTGGGCACACTGCCGGCTCATGTTCAGCCGGCTGTCAACCAGCACCCCCAGGTCCTTTTCCGCCAGGCAGCTCTCCAGCTGCTCCTCCCCAAGCCTGTAGTGTTGCATGGGGTTGTTGTGACCCAAGTGCAGGACCTGGCACTTGGCCTTATTAAACTTCATACAACTGACCTCTGCCCATCGATCCAGTCTGTCCAGATCCCTCTGCAGAGCCCTCCTACCCTCCAGCAGATCAACACTTCCACCCAACTTGGTGTCATCTGCAATCTTACTGAGGGAGCACTTGATCCCCTCATCCAGATCATCTATAAACATATTGAACAAGACCGGCCCCAGAACCGAGCCCTGGGGAACACCGCTTGTGACCGGCCGCCAGCCAGATTTAACGCCGTTCACCACAACTCTCTGGGCCCGGCCATCCAGCCAGTTCCTCACCCAGCGAAGAGTAAACCTGTCTAAGCCACGTGCCGCCAGTTTCTCCAGGAGAATGCTGTGGGAGACGCTGTCAAAGGCTTTACTAAAGTCCAGGTAGACAACGTCCACAGCCTTTCCCTCATCCACTAGGTGGTTCACCTGGTCATAGAAGGGGATCAGGTTGGTCAAGCAGGACCTGCCTTTCATGAACCCATGCTGGCTGGGCCTGATCCCTTGGTTGTTCTTCATATGCCCTGTGAGCACTCTCAAGACCAACCGCTCCATAATCTTCCCTGGTACAGAGGTCAGGCTGACAGGCCTGTAGTTCCCAGGATCCTCCTTCCGGCCTTTCTTGTAGACAGGCGTCACAGTGGCAAGCCTCCAGTCTTCTGGGACCTCCCCTGTTAACCAGCACTGCTGATAAATGATGGAGAGTGGCTTGGCAAGCTCCTCTGCCAGCTCCCTCAGGACTCTCGGGTGGATCCCATCAGGCCCCATAGACTTGTGGGTGTCCAGGTGGTTTAACATGTCCTTAACTGCTTCCTCCTGGATTATGAGCGGGTTATCGTGCTCTCCATCCCCATCTTCCAGCTCAGGGGGCTGAATACCCTGTGGATACCTGGACTGTCTGTTAAAGACTGAGGCAAAGAAGGCATTAAGTACCTCAACCTTGTCCTTGTCCTTGGAGACAATGTTCCCCACCATATCCAGTAGGGGATGGAGATTCTCCTTGCCTCTCTTTTTGTTGTTAATATATTTGTAAAACCATTTTTTGTTATCCTTAACGACTGTGGCCAGACTGAGCTCTAGCTGGGCTTTTGCCTTTCTAATTTTGTCCCTGCTTGACCTAACGAGATCCTTGTACTCTTCGTGAGTTGCCTGCCCCTTCTTCCAGAGGTGGTAAACACTCCTCTTTTCCCTGAGTCCCAGCAAAATCTCCCTGTTCAGCCAGGCCGGTCGCCTTCCCCGCCAGCTCTTCTTACGGCACATGGGGACTGCCTGCTCCTGTGCCTTTAAGATTACCTTCTTGAAGACTGTCCAGGCTTCCTGGACCCCTTTGTCCTTCAGGACTGTCTCCCAAGGGACTCTCTCAACCAGTGGCCTGAACAGGCCAAAGTCTGCCCTCCGGAAGTCCATGGTAGCAGTTTTGCTGACCCCTCTCCTTACTTCGCTCACAACAGAATTCTATCATGTCGGGATCGCTAAGCCCAAGATGGCCTCTGACCACCACATCTCTCACCAGTCCTGCTTTCTCCCAGGTAGATAACTCAAAAGGTGTTGCAGAGTCTGCTGCTAGCCCCTGGCTCTTCAAAACAGTCTCGAATACCAATCGCCACGTTGTTGCTAGCTCCGCTACTTGCCCATCTCCTTTCGAGACCCACCCCATCGATCTTTCACACGGGCACACAGGGGAACATTGAGTACATTGTTCTGGGCAACGTTGTCCCGTCTTGCCCTCACATACATCATCGTAGATCTGTTTCTCTGACTTATCTAATGCAGCCGGTTCACCTGGTGTATCTGGCACCTCAGGAGGTGCAGTCGGAGTCGCTGAAGGTCCTGGACCCTCTGACTTGGTTAAAAAGGGATTGGTTGAAGGCGGTTTAACAGCCTCCTCCATATCAGCTGCAGCTTTTCTCTCTGCCTTCAAGGCTTTTAATGTGGCTAATATCAATTTCCACACCGCCACTAGCTCTGCGGCGGTTTTATCTCCGTTCCCAATATGTTCCCATAACATTTTTCCTATCTCTTCCCATGTCTCTGCCTTAAACGCCACAGACGGATCGGGGGGGTACCCTTTCTTTCGTCTCCAAATCAGAAGCCTTCTAAGTGTATATTCATCATATTTCAGTCCTCTCTTAGAGAGCATATGCAGCAGGAGTCTGACTATCGCCCCTACTTCATGCGATGTGTTCTGCCCCATGCCGCCCCGGTTGCTCACCTCACCTCGCTGGGTGCTTTTCCATTGCAACGTATTCCTTTTTCTTTTTCCTTGCGTCAGACCCGCTGACTGCAATTCTTCCAAGCGGGCTTCTCCCGCGGCGTCCTCTGTGCTCGACCGGTGTTCAACGATGAGATCCCAGAGATCGTATCACATCAGGGTCACCAGTTGCGGGAGAAGGATGGACTTCACAACTCTGTGAGAGTTATATTCCGAAGCTGTTTATTGTCTTGTCTGACTCCAATATATATCATAATTTTGGCTTAGTCACCGCGCACACACTCATGATTGGTTACAGCTTGTTACACACATTATTGCAATTGGCTATATACAAAATATCACGCGCTGTCCATGCGCCTCTCACACAGTCAGGATTCGCTGCCTGCAGGTGTCCATGCGCTCCTTTGCTTCCTCTTAGTTGTTTACCACAGTTCCTTCTCCTCAAGGCTGAGCCCTGCAGGTGTCCAGCTGTTTACCATCTTCTCAATGCCACAGCTCCTTCTCCTTAAGGTCAAGCCCTTGCATGGTGACCCCAACACGCAGCGGTTGGAGATGTTAATGCAGTATTTAGAAAAATGTCTCACCAATGATGTTCTCCTGTTTTCTCGATGGTTGTGATGATATTCTTTATTTCCAGAGTATTGTGCTGGACTTGCCATAATGTTCGTCTGCAAGTTCCTTTTACCTTCTTTAACAATGGTCCAATATCTGGGTGGGAAAGCATTTGCCTAAGGGCATTAATGTCCATTCCAATCTGTAGTTTGGGTACATCATTGTACAACATATAATTGTCAGAAATCAACTGAGAGGTGGTTATAGGAACAGAATAGTTAAAATCACAACCTTGTATTTTGGTAAAATTGCAGACACAAAAGTTAGTTCCATTTGTTTCTTTTTCACAAGTATCATTACTAACATTAGCACAACTAGTCCTTACACAGGCATACCCTTTTCCTACATAATATACCTGCGATTAAGCATGTCCTGAGGGAAGCATTTCAAAAGTACATGTACTATCTTCTGTGTCTAAGCACAGATCTTCGTTTTCATTTACTGCATTTTCACATACATACCCTAATTGTTCCTTTGGGATTCAGGCTTCAGTACTAATAGTCTACCATTTCCCTGTATTATTGCTATATTTTGCCCAAACATTGTGTCCTATTGGTCTGACTACTACATCTTGATGGATTGCCCCTAATGCTAAAATAGGAAAAATATCCCACACTTCTGCCTTCTGAATAGTGAATACATAGACTTCAATTTGTTCCTTTGTGTAATCATAGGTGAAATTAACTAGTTGCCACCAAGCCTGATGTTTTAATTTGAATGGGGTGGTAGTGTTGTTTTTAGTGATAATTTCTCTAATCTCTTGTGGTAAATTTCCTGACATTCCTTCCCTGATTATATTAGAAACCACAGATTGTATCCAGAGCTGGGTCTGTACACATTGAATGGCAATAGAGACATTTCCTTGTAGTCCTACAAAAGTTGTTACTGCTTGGAGATCCTCAGTAGTATGGTTGGATAATAAAGAAATGAAGTCAACAGTTAATTGCTGAGATTCAGCTAGAGTAATTAGGGATGACCTTAATGGTACCTCTAGCTTTCCTAAATCAGAGGTGACTGTGCTCAGTTTATTAATCAGTACTTCTTGATCAATGGAGTTTAAAACTCCTACCCCAATCCCAACCATCCTGTTAAATCTCTCTGTTTCCTTGAGTGGTGAGCTCTGGAGTGTAACCATGCTCTCCATCCTTTAAGACTTTATCTGAGATATATCGGCTTGTACTTTTACCTGTACCTTCTTTAAAGAATATGTGGGATCCAGAAATATTTTCTGCTCGTTGGATTGTCTTACCACATAAGGACCTGTGAATGAGAGGTTGTGATATTTTACAGCACAGTTAGCTGGTTCGAATGGAGGGGTGGTGGTTGGACTTGGAGTAGTTCTCTTTCTCGGGGCTATTTTAAGCAAAAAGGGAAATATTCCTGAAAGGCTTTCTAGGCTCCATAGTGCATTTAGTTTATAGAGTGCCTCACCATTATTTAGTACAGTAAGGCTACACTGAGGTTGCTGACGTGTAGCACTTAAAGTAGTTGCTGGTACTTTCCATATGGTAAGATTCCCTTTTTCAGTGCTTTTGTATTTTATATTTATAGCAATATTTTCAGCATTCTCAGATGTGGTGCAAGTAACCATACTCCTAAAGGTATATGGTTGGGTGAAAGATTTTATCTATCTCCTTTTTGCAGGTTATGTTTTCCCCATATATTGCATATATTTTATATACTGTTGGTACATCAGAATATGATAGCTTATCTTCCTTTCCAGCTGAGCGCTCCACTCTTGGAGAGGGGATAGGTTGAGGAGGGAGAGTAATTGATTCAGTAGTTAGAGCTTTATCTGTACTATATGTGGTGGTCATATCTATTGGGATTGCAATTAAAGCAGCTTGTCGGTATGATTTCGTCATTCTCTTTCCATCATGTATAATTCCTATGCACCAAATTATTGAACTAGCTTTAGGTTTAATCTCCGTCCAACAGTATTCTTGATAAAACACACATACTGACAAGAATACACACTGTTGCGGGTCTTCCAAATTATATATATAAATGCCAACCATCGTCACAGTGGCTAGGTACACTTGCTTCACTTCAAATTTACATGCCATATCAACCAAGCTGTTTTCTTTTATTACATAGGATGGAATTTGTCCTGAATCTCCCCAGTTTTTCTTAATTTGGCCATCAATTGTTAAAACTGTGTATACCTTACTTATTTCATTTGTGATATTCAGACCTACGTTACCTGAGTACCCATTCCTTGTCCAGTCTTCAGGGTCAGGGACATCATCTAGATCTTGATGGGTGAGGCAGTTCTCTCTCTGTCCAGCTGTGATGTAGAAGATCACAGTAATGATTTCCAGAATCGCAGTTTCACTGGTCCAGTAAGTTCGGAGGTCCATTTCTGTTCAAGTGGAGGATCCTCCTTATGTTTTGGAGCCTTCTTTGTTCTGGAATAGTGTATCCAAGTAGTTACACCTTTTACCTTTACAGCAGTATATGTAACCAGTAACACTTGGTAGGGTCCCTTCCATTTCTTCTGGAAGGGGTCTCCCACGATTGTTTTTATGTACACATAGTCTCCAGGTTGTATATCATGTAAGGGGCCATCTAATCCCCTTGACCGAGTGCTTATTACATACTTATTAATTTGAGATGATTGTTTAGATAATGCTATTATGTAGTTCTGAACATAACTCTCTCCCAGTTGGTTCATATCTTCCCCTCCATATATGAGTCCATAGGGTCTCCCATACAACATTTCAAAGGGGCTCAGTTTCTCTTTACTTTTAGGTTTTACTCTGATTCTCAATAAAGCCAAAGGTAATGCTTGAGGCCATTGTAAATTGGCCTCCTGTCCAATTTTAACAATTTGTTGTTTAAGTAAATGATTCATTTTTTCTACTTGTCCACTAGCTTGTGGCCTATAAGGAGTGTGAAGATGCCAGTTAATCCATAGCACCTTACTTACTCCTTGTACCACATCGGCTATAAAATGAGAGCCTCTATCTGAGGATATGTCAGTAGGTACCCCAAATCTAGGTATTATTTCGTCAAGTAATACTTTAACCACTTCCCTGGCTTTATTGGTCCTTGTTGGGAAGGCTTCAGGCCACCCAGAGAAGGTATCTGTTAGGACCAAGAGGTACCGATACCCCCTTTTTCTTGGGAGTTAGGAAAAATCGATTTGCCAGTGTTGTCCAGGATAATTTCCGCTATCTATCGCCCTGAATTCCACTTTATGAGTTGTCTGAGGATTGTTTTGGAGGCAGACTGCGCACCTTTGAGTAACTTGTTTGACTGTAGTATAGAGGTTTCTACCTATTATCCCTTTCCGGAGATATGTGTATAGAGCATCTCCTCCCCAATGTATTTTCCCATGTTCCTTTACCACTACCTGCCATAAAGCCTTCTCAGGTATTACTATCTGTCCTTGAGGGGTTACATAATTTTCACCCCTTAAGGTGGCATGCAAATCTTGAATCAGTTCCTGGTCTTTCTTCGAATATGAATTTTTAGAGTCAAATCCGATCTTACCTCCAGGGATGAGGGGTTGTATGGTTACTGTACCTTGTCCTTGTTCTGCCACCCTTTTTGCCTCCTGATCAGCCAACCTGTTTCCCCTTTCTTGTTCTGTTTCTCCTTTCTGGTGTCCCTTGCAATGCATTATGGCTACTTCTTGGGGTAACTTGACAGCCTCTAATATCTCTAAGATCTCCTTAGAATGTTTAATCTGCTTGCCTTGGGAGGTTAGTAATCCTCTTTCTTTCCATACTGCCCATGAGCATGCACTACTCCAAAGGCATACTTGGAATCTGTCCATATGTTGATTTGTTTTCCTTGAGCTTTCTGCAATGCTCTGATGAGTGCAATAATCTCTGCTTTTTGAGCTGAAGTCCCAGGCGGTAATGGCTTTGATTCTATGACAGAGTCAACCGTGGTTATTGCATATCCAGACTTGCGTTCTCTGTTCTTCACGAAACTGCTGCCATCTGTATACCAGGTTTCAGCATCTGGGATAGGTTCCTCTTTCAAGTCAGACCTGATGGAATATGTGCTTTCAATAACTTCCAGACAGTCGTGGTGGAGGGTTTCTGAATCCTCCTGGGCTGACGACAGAAACGCTGCAGGATTGATTAGGTTAGTATTGAGGATCTTCACATCATCCTGTTCCACTAGGATGGCCTGATATTTGAGGAACCTTGAGGGAGATAACCAGTGACTCCCTTTTTTTTCCAGGACAACGGCTACTGTATGAGATGATACAAACACAGTTATTTTCTGGCCCAAGGTAAATTTGCGAGCAACTGACCGCATGAATATTAGAAGAAATCTCTTGGCAATGAAAGGCTGAGAGTGCGAAAGAATCTCACCAAGGTTTTTAATGGAAACTGTTGCTTGGATCATTTAAAATTTGATGGAAAGCAGTGGTGGGGAGTGTGTGGTCAATACAAAGATTCAGCTGCATGTGGAAAGAAATGCTTTATTTTCACCATTATTAGTTCAAAACTAAAGCAACAAAAATAAGGACTGGGAGGGGCAGAATAGAACAGAAGAGTCATGGGGTTTTTTTCAGAATAATGAGTTTTTAATGATTATCAGAAGCACAGTTCATTCTGATCATATTTTTTATCAACATGTAATAGATATGCTACAAAATAGTTCAGTGCCCTCTAAAAACAGAGTTTTAAATACAAATGAGAAAACTATAGCAGTTTTCCTTCCTATTCTCATTCTACCTTGATTAGGTACACTGCTCTGTCCTGATACACATCATAACAGCGTGGGCTCATGGAGGTGTGACAGAGCCCTACAAGGGCAACTTTTTGTCTTACGTGTCATACCCATAACACAAAGAGGCTGGGGTATGGATTGAAGATTTGATCCAGGGTGTTTAAAAATGCCATATGTCTAATGACTAAGCTAACCCTCCCCAAAAACATTTTGAAATAATTTATCCTACACTTAATCACCAAAACATTCTTTCTGCTTGACCCTAGCAAGATTAAAGGTCGTACAGAAAAAGTTAGGGGTTTTCCCACAGGAAGGCCGTCTGTCTGAGGTTTGGAGGTTCTACCTGGTATAGCATTATATCAGAGTACGAGGCGTTGTATACTTTTTAAAGGAGTGACTGAAAACCACCCGAGCTGCAAGGCTGTTGTGGGGCTTGATTGTGTTTTTCCTGCTCTTTAATATTCAATAAATTTGTAGCCATTTCTTCTTTCAGCTGGCTTGTATGCTCTCATTTGAACACGATGTTTGATTTTCTTAAAATATTTACAGTGTTTCTATCATTTGTCAGTGTTCTGACACTATTAATTCTTTGTCATGATGTGTTAAGATACCAGGTTTACTCAAATGTGCAGACTAATGTGATATATTTTAAATACAACTATACAATCAAATATATCCTAGTTTCTCTATGTTTGGGGATCTACTAGAGACAGATGATGACTTACTACTATCACTTTCATACTGCACAGTTCCACTGTTTTGAGTACATTTTGATGGGTATAAATCATAATTTGACACTGAAGTATCCCTTAGCTGTCTGATGCAGTCATATTTGTAAGGGTGTATAATGTTAAACAAATGTCCATGGAGAGTTTTATTTCATTAAGCAAAGCAGAACGCTGTTTCCCTCAAAAGCAACATTTCTCTGCCTCTGTCTGGAGCAGGTAGCAATCATGCTTCAGCTCCATACAGCAGCAGCACAATAAATCCTATATCTGGTGAGTCCCATAACAGGTAAGGAAACAGTAAGAAGGTCACTGAAAGAATGCAACCACATACTGGCATGACCAGTTACCATTACACTTCATACATCCTCAGCAAACTGCCTTTTTCTGTGCGGGCAATGAGGCCTGACATAAGCTATTGCTTTTAGCAAGACTGATAGAGCACTGACTCGCCATCATTCCTGTTCCACTTTGAATGATCATTTGTAAACATGTTCTTACACAATGTTGCACTGGAAATGGGACCTATTGGATGTTCCTGAGGAAGAGATGACTGCGCACAATCAAAAGTAATCATAGAATTGTAGAATCATAGAATAGTTTGGGTTGGAAGGGACCTTTAAAGTGCTGGGATCACCCTGCAAGGGCTCAACCTTAAGGAGAAGGAGCTGTGGCACTGAGAAGCTGGTAAACAGCTGGATATCTGCATGGCTCGGCCTTGAGGAGAAGGAACTGTGGTAAACAACTAAGAGGAAGCAAAGGAGTGCAGGAACACCTGCAGGCAGAGAATCCTGACTGTGTGAGGCGCGCATGGACAGCGTGTGATATTTTGTATATAGCCAATTACAATAAAGTGTGTAACAAGCTGTAACCAATCACGAGTGTGCGCGCAGTGACTAAGCGAAAATTATGATATATATTGGAGTCAGACAAGACAATAAATGGCTTCGGAATATAACTCTCATAGAGTTGTGAAGTCCATCCTTCTCCCGCAACTGGTGACCCCGACGTGATACGATCTCTGGGATCTCATCATTGAACATCGGTCGAGCGCAGAGGACGACGCGGGAGAAGCCCGCTTGGAAGAATTGCAGTCAGAGGGACTGACGCAAGGAAAAAGAAAAAGGGATACGTTGCAACGGAAAAGCACCCAGCGAGGTGAGGTGAGCAACTGGGACGGCATGGGGCAGAACGCATCGCATGAAGAAAGGGCGATAGTCAGACTCCTGCTGCACATGCTCTCTAAGAGAGGACTGAAATATGATGAATATACACTTAGAAGGCTTCTAATTTGTAGCCGAAAGAAAGGGTACCCCCCCGATCCGTCTGTGGCGTTTAAGGCAGAGACGTGGGAGGAGATAGGAAAAATGTTATGGGAGCATATTGAGAAAACCGCCGCAGAGTTAGTGACGGTGTGGAAGTTGATATTAACCACATTAAAAGCCTTGAAGGCAGAGAGAAAAGCTGCAGCTGATATGGAGGAGGCTGTTAAACCGCCTTCAACCAATCCCTTTTTAACCAAGTCAGAGGGTCCAGGACCTTCAGCGACTCCGACTGCACCTCCTGAGGTGCCAGATGCACCGGGTGAACCAGCTGCATTAGATAAGTCAGAGAAACAGATCTATGATGATGTATGTGAGGGCAAGATGGGACAAAGTTGCCCAGAACAATGTACTCAATGTTCCCCTGTGTGCCCGTGTGAAAGATTGATGGGGCGGGCTTCACCACCCCCAAAACCACCCAGACTTAACCGATCGAAAGCCGTAGTTTTGAAGCCCTCAGCCGAGCCCCTGCCACCTTTACGGCCCCCATTGCCTGATAGCACCGACAAAGGAGAAGAGCCTGTTGTAGAGACTATAGGGAGGCAAGAGCCTAGGATGAAAGGTGACCCTAGAGAGCGGTGGAAAGACCTTTTTTTAGGAGCGATGAAAGACGAGGAAACAGAGTTACCGATGGCATTTCCTGTTAGTGTACAGCCTCACGGGCCCAATCGCTGGGACCCATTTCATTGGGACTTGATTAAGAAAGTGCGGAAGGCAGTGCAAAATTATGGCTTGCAATCACCTTTCCCGCAAGCTCTATTAGAGAACATATTCACGGGAATGGTTCTTACACCATGGGATTGTCGGCAGATGATAGATATGTTTGTTGACACCAACCCAAAGGTTATTGTGGGCAGACAGATGGTATAAACTCTGTATGCAAGAAGCCCTGAGAAACCTGGAGCGTCAAGACGGCGATCCGCTTCAGAACATTACTATGGAACAAATGACAGGCCAGGGACCCTTTGTGGATGTTAGATTGCAAGCTCGGCTGCCTTTAGAAGCCTTGCAATTAGTTGGGCGACTAGCGTTGAATGCGTTGCGAACAGTCCCTGAGGAGGGAAAGAGGCAACCATCTTACACTCAAATTAGACAAGGGAGAGATGAACCATATATGTCTTTTGTTGATCGTCTGAGAGACGCTTTGAATAAGGTGTATACCAATGAAGACGCAAAACTAGCAGTGCTGTTGAATTTAGCGGTAGAAAATGCCAATGTAGATTGTAAAAGAATTTTGTTAGCTTTGCCAAAAGAAGCAACGTTAGTACAAATGGTCGAAGCCTGCAACAGAGTAGGCTCTGCCACACATCAGGCAGAGACCCTCGCAAGTGCCTTTGCAGCAGCAATTAAGCCATTTATAAATGGAAAAGGGGAGAAAAAAATGTTTTAATTGTGGAAAAACAGGCCATTTTAGAGCTCAGCGCAAGGCCACAAGGAAAGGACCTAGGCAGATTGAGACAGGTCATAAATCCTCCCACCAAGGACCCTTTCAGCAAGGAATAGGCCCAGCAGGAGCACCATGTGGTCGATGTCAAAAATTTGGTCATCAAGCCTCAGAATGCTGTTCAAAGTATCATCGGGATGGTATGAAATTGGGAAACGGGCGACCGAGCACGAAGGCACCCCGCGCGACGACACAAATGAGGAAGCACCACCAGGCTGCTTGGCAAGCCTCAGCGCCCGAACCAGAGGGAGCGCCGGAGTGGATGTGGAAAGAACAGTAGAAGTTACCTTATGGGACATGTCGGTTTATGATGTCCCAACTTATGCGAATGGACCATTAGGATATGGGTTGAGTGCTTTGTTATTAGTATGATCTTCAGCAACAAAGCAGGGACTTTTTGTTCTCCCTGGAGTCATCGACGCTGATTATACAGGAACCATCAAAGTAATGTTGTGGACTCCGTCTCCTCCTGTTGCGGTTCCTGCAGGCACACGTATTGCACAACTGGTGCCTTTTACTGCTTCTGTACCTCAGGCAGCGCAATCAGTGAGGGGGAATGGAGGGTTTGGCTCAACACGAAGACCAGAAATCTTTCTAGCATTAGATATCAGCAGAAGAAAACCGACTTTGAAAATGAAGTTTAGGCATCCTGACCCCGCCGTGCGACCGCGACAATGGACCATCGATATGTTAGCGGACACAGGAGCTGATGTGACCATAATCAGTTAGTGAGAGTGGCCGCCAGGCTGGCTGGCTCAGTCTCCAGCTCACGGACTTGTAGGGGTCGGTGGGTTTTCTGCAACACAACAGAGCGTTACAACTCTAACCTGTGAAAATCCAGACGGGCTAGTGTGTTCAGTACGACCCTATGTAGCCGTCTTACCATTAAGTCTGCTTGGGCGGGATGTACTGAGTCAAATGAATATATCACTCTCTAGCGATCTGCAGGGTTTTCAGTAGCGGCCATTGAAACGCAACCTTGTGCTCAAACTGGAATGGAAAACCGATGATCCAGTGTGGGTAAATCAATGACCGCTGACCGCAGAAAAGGTCGCCCACCTGGAAGATTTGGTAAAAGAACAGCTAGAAAAAGGCCATATTGTGCCAACCACTAGTCCTTGGAACACACCTGTTTTTGTGATTCCAAAGAAAAGTGGAAAATGGAGACTATTACATGACTTGCTACAATCCCTCTGCATGAAGACGATGCCAAACATTTTGCATTCTCAGTCCCAAGTACAAACAAGGAGCAACCCATGCAAAGATATCATTGGACAGTATTGCCACAAGGCATGAAAAATTTGCCCACGATGGGTCAAATTTATGTAAATTGGGCTTTACAGCCAATCGGAAAAAGGTGGCCTCAATATCTCATCTATCATTATATGGATGACATACTGTTGGCCGATGATCAATTAAATCTGGAAGAAATGATCGGGGAGCTCGTTGAGCTTTTAAGACAAAGTGGGCTGTAAGTGGCGCCGGAAAAGATACAAGCTGAAGCGCCTTGGAGGTACTTGGGGTGGATGATCACTGAAACGTCGGTGACCCCCCAGAAGGTTGAATTGAGAATGCAGATTAAAACATTAAATGATGTACAAAAATTGGTAGGAGACGTTAATTGGATTCGACCTATTTGTGGGATCACAAACCAAGATATGGAGCCCTTGGTTCAGCTCTTGCGAGGGGATAGCAGGTTAAACTCTCCTCAGCAATTGACCACGGAAGCCCGGGAAGCAGTAGCAAACATTTCTGAAAAGGTGACTCAAGCATTTAGTTCTAGGGTAGACCCCTCGATAGGGATCACTTTGGCAGTCATCAATCACAAGCAATCACAATTATGGTCTGAAGAACCTGTGAATATAATTACTGATTCTTTATATGTAGCTGGAGTACTCCAAAGATTGGAAGGTTCAATCCTCAGACAAGTACAGCAGGAACAGCTATATCAACAATTTAGAACGCTTTGGTTTTTATTGCAGAAAAGACGACATCCATATTATGTTATGCATATACGCGGCCATACCAACCTTCCAGGGGAATTGGTGGAAGGAAATGCAAGAGTCGATCGGTTGACTGCTGCAGTATGGGCTGGACCTGCTCCGGACCGTTTCGGTCAAGCACAAGCCTCTCATGCCTTTTTCCATCAATCTGCCAAAGTTTTAGCGAGACAATTTAATCTAAGTGCAGGTGACGCTAGAGCTATTATACCGACTTGTGCTGATTGTCAACAAATAGGCCCAGGAATCCTGATTACAGTAAATCCCCGAGGCTTGCATTCGCTACAACTATGGCAGATGGATGTGACACATGTCGCTGACTTTGGAAGATTTAAATATGTTCATGTTTCAATTGATTGCTATTCTGCAGTAGTTTGGTCCACTGCACAAACAGGAGAAACTAGTAGGCATGTACAAAAGCATTTGCGAGCTGTATTCGCAGCCCATGGTATACCCCTACAAATTAAAAACCGATAATGGTCCTTGTTATGTAGCCCAGTCAACCCAACGATTTTTTGCTCAATGGGGAGTGACGCATGTTACTGGAATACCGCATTCCCCAACTGGACAAGCTATTGATGAACGAATGAATCATTCCCTGAAGTGTTTATTGCAAAAACAAAAAGGGGGAGAGGCTACCACACCACCGCAAGAACGTTTGAATAAAGCCTTATATGTGTTAAATTATTTGCATCTAGCAGAAGGAGAAACAGTACCTCCCATAATAAAACATGTAAAAGGAATGACAGGAAGCCTGTTTGAGTTAACACAAAATGTGCAAGTAAAAGTTAAAATTTTGGAAAAGAATATGTGGGAAGGACCTTTTCAACTGCTAACCTGGGGATGAGGTTATGCTTGTGTCATTACAGATTCTGGAACTCGTTGGGTACCCGCAAAATGAGTAAAACCATGGGCGAAACAGTCACCATGGTCGTTGTCGGACACATCTTGACACTATCAGATGACATCGCAATCTGGATGCCACCTTAGTCAAAAGAAAATGTATGGGTAACATTAGCAAATCAAACAGGACAGGACACCATCTGTCTGTCTCTTTCCTCCCCGGGCAATCCCTTTTCAATCTGCCAGAAGGGTTATGGTGGCTGTGTGGAGATCAATTGGCTGGGAAACAGCTGCCCAGGAACTGGTCAGGGGACTGTACCATGGGCGTCCTAGTTCCTAATTTGCAAATAATTAATCAGACTGAAATTAGCTGTATCATTAGAGGAACATGGGAAGCTTTTAGGGCAAAGCGCTCTATAACTACAAATCCTTTGGTAAGATATAATATTGGTCTTCATAGCTTTTTGCAGGCGCTGTTTCCATCGCTAGGAGTAGCTTCTATTGCTAGGAGTAGTACAGCTAGAATTGTTTGCCTTGTAACATTCTGCTATTGGCTTAAGCATAGTTGATATGTGACTGCTGGATTATGGTAATATGCCATGTGAACAAAGCCTACGAACCAATAGACGGGATGGCTGTGGTGCGTGCAGCACGTCTGGCCAGCGGGCGCATACGCCATAGGCTCCCTGTGTTAAAAGGTGACAACCGAGGCGTGTTCCGACACTCGCTGGCCACATGTGTCGAAACTCGTTCCTTGGCAAATGTATAAATACCGGGATTTCCCGAAGGGCAGTGGGCCGGTGTACGGCAAGGCCACCGTTGCCTCCGTGGGGACGCCCACGTAAAGCTGGCACCTACCGACTGCTGGGCTGAGTTTGCGGCACGGGACAATACAAGAATGTACAGATGGTCCATCTTCCTCACAGTCCTTGGGTTGCGAATGATCCATCAGGTTTTGTTTATAGATAAACAAAAAGGGGGAGATGTTGGGATCACCCTGCATGGCTCGACCTTAAGGAGAAGGAGCTGTGGTGTTGATCTGCACGGCTCGACCTTAAGGAGAAGGAGCTGTGGCACTGAGAAGCTGGTAAACAGCTGGACGTCTGCACGGCTCGGCCTTGAGGAGAAGGAGCTGTGGTAAACAACTAAGAGGAAGCAAAGGAGCACAGGATCACCTGCAGGCAGTAAATCCTGACTGTGTGAGAGGCGCATGGACAGCGCGTGACATTTTGTATATAGCCAATTGCAATAATGTGTGTAATAAGCTGTAAGCAATCATGAGTGTGTGCACGGTGGCTAAGCCAAAATTATGATATATATTGGAGTCAGATAAGACAATAAACAGCTTCGGAATATAACTCTCATAGAGTTGTGAAGTCCATCTTTCTCCCGCAGCTGCGCAGTTATTCAACTTCCTGGTGCATCCTGTACTAGTGCTGATCTTTGTAGCCCTATTGTTGACTATTATCAACCTTTGGATGTGGTGGAAAATACGGGCTGTTGCTCAACAAGTACATGTATTATGGTCTGCAAACAGGGTTTTGCAAAAGAATTTGCAATAGCTTAAAGAAAATGGGGGATTGAATTAAGGAATGAAATTAAATATGGCTTAAAGGTTTGTTTGACACAACCAGGCCGCTCTTAGCATGAGTTAGCAAATACTGTGAGTTCTTGTTTTAACCAGATGTTCTAACCTGACAGGGGCCTACCCCTCTGCAGGGGTATGATATATACCGAGACAGCTGCCTTTAGGCACGTACGCCTTACTATCTAGGAAACCACAAAACTAGTTACAATAGACAGAATAGAGCACTAAAGTTTTGTAACCAGACCGCTTGCTTAACAGATATTAACCTCAGGATGTATGGAATGTTTGATAAGATTGCTATATAAGCTGACTGAAATTCTACCTCGGCAGAGGTGCATTTTGTAGGGTGTGGACCCTATGCTCTCCCCGCTAGTGAAAATAAAGGTGCTTTGGCTTACAGGCCATCTGTGAGTCGGTTCCTTTGAAGCACTTTCATAGAGAGGAAAAAAGCCTTCACTGAAACACAAGCCTGGGTCTCCCCTGTAAGATCTGCAGACCAACTACCAATACTTCATTTCAATTGCAACAAAGATATGAGGAATTTCATCAGACGCCTGATCTCTATCCATCATTGAGAGATCGTCTATCTTTGTGGTCAGTGCCTCTTCCTGTATGGATGTGAATCTGAGGCAGCTTTATGCTTTGGGAACTATTCTGCTACAACTTTTTTCAGCATCTCTCCTAGGAAGAGAGTACCTTTCTAACCATCCCCACCAAGGACTCCTCAGCCTCTGCCAAAGAGACAGGAAACCATCCTTTCCCAGAGGAGCTCTGCTGCCTCTCGCTAGCAGTGAGCCCCTTCACGAGCCAGAAAAGGTGTGTGAAGCTGGGCTGCACAATGAAACAAGGACTTCAATACCAGAGAGCATTATTAGGGCGTCACAGGATCTGTGTCATGTCATAAGTAAACATAAACCACCTCCATCCTCCCTTTTTCTGTTCCACATTGCCCTCACAATTGCATTTACCACTCTACTGCCCTTGGGACTTTCACTGACCTAAATTCAGCATGGAAGCACTAATTTTTTGTTCCTTTTAGACCCCACATTCACAAGAGTCTTTACCTCCCCCTGACTCTATTCACTTTTATCCCCAAATAAGAAATATCTTACAATATAAAAAAAGTATAAAAATAATCATTAACTAAAGGACAACTCAGATTAACACTACCTGACTAAAAGACATGATTAAGAATTGGAGGAGATAACACACCATACTTAATTGATCATTAACTGGTTAAATTTTTGCATTCCTTATTTGATCAACAGTTACTTTAATGGCTGGGTTTGGTCCAGCAGTATATTCAAATGTATATAAAACTAAAAATATTTTCTGGAATATAAGGTATAGAGTTCTTTTGCTAAATAGTTGAAGGCAGATAAAACTCTAAAGAATGAACATATTGTTTTACTGACTGTAATAGTCAGCCAAACGTTTGATCCTGCAGTACAAGACTTCCAGTTTTCAGGTTTTTTTTCCATCCAGACTCAGTCCTTGCAGCATAAAACTTGTACTGCTAATTGCAATGCCACTATTTGTCATGCTATTTCATTCTTAATTCCCTTTTTTTTTTTTTTTGAGACACTTACTGAATGAAGAGATCAAATTCTCCTGTGGAAGTTAGCAACATTTTTGCCATAGAAACAGGAATAGGTGCAGTGTTGAAAAATTATTTTGTGGGAACTAAGCATCTATAAGACACAAGGCTTTACATCTGTATTGGCCAGTTATTACTGTAGAGTTGTATTAACATCACCATGGTCTTTTATTTACTAATTATTGACCATGTTGGTTATAACATTGCTCTAAGGACCTGTGAGGAGCATGGCCCATTGTATTAAGCATTGCACAGCCATGGAACAACCACAAGCACCCTCAAATGAATCCCTGCTTGAGTGACCTAATTATTTCAGAAAGAAATGTCTTTTTATAAACAAAATATTCACCAGGAAAAATGTCAAACAAGAATAATTTTGATGTGATAGTTGTAAGAAGTGGTATCTGCCTTTCTTAATCTTCTGTGCCTTTTTTTTTCTTGTGATAATGATTTAATAAGTTAAATTAAAACTGCAAACACATTTCCCTAATGTTCAGTTTTGAAGAACCTACATACTGTAGAGCTGAGATCCCAAATGGTGACATTTCACTTCCAGGACTACTTTAATGACCAATTCTTCTGCTCTGAAGTACCTCATAATAGTATAGTAATAGTACCACAAAGAAATATGGTATGTGGTGGGCATTGCAAAAATCTAAATGTTCTTGCCTTTGACACTATATAATTGGCAGAGATCCCTGACTTTGAAAAGGGACGGGCTCAATTGAATTGAGGACACATGACTCTCTCAAAGTCCATTGGGACTTTACTCAGAAAAAAAATTAAGATCAGGGCATAAAAGAGCTGTGCTTACTGGAATGACAGGCAAAGATACCTTGAAAACTAATTCATTAGAAGAAAAACAGCGAACCACAAAAACAGAGATTTAAAAACTAGCATTTAAAAAAATGTGATGAAGAAGACACATCTAACTGTCTTGAATATATTGCTCCTGTATGAACACTGGGGGTTAGTTGTTTCCCCAGTTACACTAACCAATAAGCCAGTAAGATCTGGAATGAATGCTGGACTAAAACACTTTAAATTAAAGTGATACAACAATTTGAGGTCTCTGGGCATTAAGTGCTCAATCCTGCTCATCCTGACTTACTTATTAAAACTACCCATGGTTTTCAGCCAGGAAAGGCCCAACCCTGAATAACGTTACTTGAATAACTAAAAAACCTCTAGTCTTTCAAATGCTAAAATCATTAAATTCTTGCTACAGAAAAAGAATCTAAGTAAAAAAACCCTGTTTACTATCAATTCATTTTCACTAAATGAGACCCTGCATCTTTAAGCACACCTCAAATCCCACTGACTGTGCTGTGTGTGAAGTTTGGGATCATTCTGCAACAGTCAATTGGGCAGTATTCTGGCTCAGAATGAGCCTGAATTTCAGTCATGCTGGTAGAGCCAAATCCTTCAAAATTTTCCTTGCTTCATATCATGAAGATGAAATACATGTAAATTAGAACTTCAGAGCTGGTGTGGGGCTAATTCTGTTAAGTTTCGCTTAGAATTCTCTTCTGTAAAATATGATGTAAGTAATTTGTACGTAGTCTCCTATCCCAGAATTCACAATGTATGAAATATCCCTTAGGAGGCCGTGAGACAGGGAGTGCCTGTTTTATTTTATAATATTCTGTACATTCAGATGAGCTATTAGCTCCTGTTTCTGAGTACCACACCAAGCAAGGTGCTTTTACTGATGCACTGATAGCTGTCGTGGTTTAGCCCCAGCCAGCAACTAAGCACCACGCAGCCGCTCGCTCACTCTCCCTCCCACAGTGGGACGGGGGAGAGAATTAGGAAAAAAACCTCGTGGGTTGAGATAAACACGGTTTAATAGGACAGAAAGAAAGAAGGGAACAATAATGATAATACCAACAAAGGAATGTACAAGAACAAGTGATGCCCAATACAGCAATTGCTCACCACCTGGCGATCGACAGCCCGTCCCCGAGCAGCGATTTTCGCCCCCCAGCCAACTCCAGTTTATGTACTGGGCATGACGTCGTATGGTAGGGAATATCTCTTTGGCCAGTCTGGGTCAGCTGTCCCGGCTGTGTCCCCTCCCAGCTCCCCGTGCACCCCCAACCTCCTTGCTAGCAGGCCAGCACAAGAAGCTGGACTGTCCTTGACTGCTCAGCAACAACCCAAAACATCAGCACATTATCAACAGTTTCTCATCCCAAATCCAAAACACAGTCTCACACTAGCTTCTGTGAAGAAAACCAGCTCTATCCTGGCTGAAACCAGGACAGTATCCACCCCTTATTCCATACCATTTACGTCATGCCCGGGTCCTGTACTTTTCAATACATTCCAATTATTCATTATTACTGGAGTTCAGTCAGTCCATGACTCTGGGCTTCATCCATCATAGCAGTCTCTCAGGGCAGGGGAGATGGTATGTGGTGTTGGATTGTTATCTGGCACGGTCCATGTCCATGATCTGCAGGTCGAAGATGTCGGTCTCGAGGGAATTGTTGGGCGCAAGCTGCTGAAGCCAGTTCTGGTTCCATCACTGCTGCATGTCGCTTAGTTTCAGTGAAGCTCATTCCTCATCAGTCGGGGTGATTCTTACTGTAATACCATCGATATGGTAGATAGCAACCATAGTAGTAATGACATACTGTATTGTGTAGCAATTACCATAATACAATTCAAATCATTGACTATTTTCACCCAAAATCAAGTCTCCTTGAGGTACACATCGGACTTCCCCATCCTTCCGCATTACCCACCAAGTGCACCCAGGTCCCTGGGCAAAGGCAATCCCACGAACGGGTTTGCCTTTGCCTGAGGCAGGAGTAACCCAGACTGTCTTCCCCAGCATGTTTCTCACATGCACCACAGGGACTTATCCCCTTCTACAGTACGTAGAAGTTTTGATTGGGCAGGGCCGGCTCTATTAGTAGATCCCCTAGCGTTGACTAACCAGGTGGCTTTGGCTAAATGTTTATCCCAATGTTTGAATGTCCCACCACCCATTGCTCTCAGGGTAGTCTTTAACAGTCCGTTGTATCGTTCAATTTTTCCGGAAGCTGGTGCATGATAGGGGATGTGATACACCCACTCAATGCCATGCTCTTTGGCCCAGGTGTCTATGAGGTTGTTTCGGAAATGAGTCCCATTGTCTGACTCAATTCTTTCGGGGGTGCCATGTCGCCATAAGACTTGCTTTTCAAGGCCCAGGATAGTGTTCTGGGCGGTGGCAAGGGGCACAGGGTATGTTTCCAGCCACCCGGTGGTTGCTTCCACCATGGTAAGCACATAGCGCTTGCCTTGGCGAGTTTGTGGAAGTGTGATATAGTCAATCTGCCAGGCCTCCCCATATTTATATTTCAACCATCGTCCTTCATACCAGAGGGGCTTTAACCGCTTGGCTTGTTTGATCGCAGCACACGTTTCACATTCATGGATAACCTGTGCAATAGCGTCCATGGTCAGGTCCACCCCTTGATCCCGAGCCCATCTATATGTTGCATCTCTTCCCTGATGGCCTGAGGTGTCATGGGCCCACAAAGCTATAAATAATTCACCCTTATGTTGCCAGTCCAGATCCACCTGAGCCACTTCAATCTTAGCAGCCTGATCCACCTGATGGTTGTTTTGATGTTCTTCGGTGGCCCGACTCTTGGGTACGTGAGCATCTACATGGCGTACTTTTATGACCAGATTCTCTAGTCGGGCAGCAATATCTTGCCACAATTCAGCAGCCCAGATGGGCTTGCCTCTGCATTGCCAGTTGCTCTGCTTCCATTGCTGTAGCCACCCCCATAGAGCATTTGCCACCATCCATGAGTCAGTATAGAGTACTGGCCATTTTTCTCGTTCAGCAATATCTAAAGCCAGCTGGATGGCTTTCACCTCTGCAAACTGACTTGATTCACCTTGTCCTTCAGCAGCTTCTGCAACTCGTCGTATAGGGCTCCATACAGAAACTTTCCACCTTCGATGTTTGCCTACGATACGACAGAAACCATCAGTAAACAGGGCATATTGCCTTTCATTCTCTGGCAGTTCATTATATGGTGGAATCTCTTCAGCACGCGCCACCTCCTCTTCTGGTGATATTCCAAAATCTTTGCCTTCTGGCCAGTCCATGATCACTTCCAAGATTCCCGGGCGATTAAGGTTTCCTATTTGAGCCCGCTGTGTAATAAGCGTGACCCACTTACTCCACGTAGCATCAGTCGCATGATGTGTAGAGGGGACCCTCCCTTTGAACATCCAGCCCATCACCGGCAGTCGGGGTGCCAGGAGGAGCTGTGCTTCAGTACCAACCACTTCTGAGGCAGCTCGAACTCCTTCATATGCTGCCAATATCTCCTTTTCAGTTGGAGTATAGCGGGACTCAGATCCCCTATATCCTCGACTCCAAAACCCTAGGGGTCGACCTCGAGTCTCTCCTGGTGCCTTCTGCCAGAGACTCCAGGTAGGGCCATTCTCCCCGGCTGCCGTGTAGAGCACATTTTTAACATCTTGTCCTGCTCGGACTGGCCCGAGGGCTACTGCCTGAACTACCTCCTGTTTGATTTGTTCGAAGGCTTGTCGTTGCTCAGGGCCCCATTTAAAATCGTTCTTCTTCCGGGTCACTTAATAAAGAGGGCTTACAATCAGACTGTAATTTGGAATATGCATTCTCCAGAAACCCACAATGCCCAGAAATGCTTGTGTTTCTTTTTTGCTAGTTGGTGGAGACATAGCTGTTATTTTGTTGATCACATCCGTTGGGATCTGTCGACGTCCATCTTGCCATTTTATTCCTAAAAACTGGATCTCTTGTGCAGGTCCCTTGACCTTACTTTGTTTTATAGCAAAACCAGCTTTCAGAAGGACTTGAATTATTTTCTTCCCTTTCTCGAAAACTTCTTCTGCTGTGTTGCCCCATACGATGATGTCATCAACGTATTGCAGATGCTCTGGAGCTTCACCCTGTTCCAGTGCAGTTTGTATCAGCCCATGGCAAATGGTAGGGCTGTGTTCCCACCCCTGGGGAAGTCGATTCCAGGTGTATTGGACACCCCTCCAAGTGAAAGCAAACTGTGGCCTGTACTCTGCTGCCAAAGGGATTGAGAAAAACGCGTTAGCAATATCAATGGTGGCGTACCACGTGGCTGCCTTTGACTCCAGTTCATATTGAAGTTCTAGCATGTCCGGCACGGCAGTGCTCAGTGGTGGCGTGACTTCATTCAGGCCACGATAGTCTACTGTCAGTCTCCACTCTCCATTAGACTTTCACACTGGCCATATGGGGCTGTTAAAGGGTGAGCGAGTCTTGCTGATCACTCCTTGGCTCTCCAGCCGACGAATCAGCTCATGGATGGGGATCAGGGAGTCTCTGTTGGTACCATATTGCTGCCGGTGCACTGTTGTGGTAGCGATCGGCACCTGTTGTTCTTTGACCCTGAGCAACCCCACCACAGAAGGGTCCTCTGAGAGACCAGGCAAGGTGGACAGCTGTTTAATTTCTTCCGTCTCCAAGGCAGCTATACCAAAAGCCCACCGGTACCCTTTTGGGTCCTTGAAATACCCTCTCATGAGGTAGTCTATGCCCAGGATGCACGGAGCCTCTGGGCCAGTCACAATGGGGTGCTTCTGCCACTCATTCCCAGTTAGGCTCACTTCAGCCTCCAGTACAGTCAGCTGTTGGGATCCCCCTGTCACTCCGGAAATACAGATGGGCTCTGCCCCTATATGGCTTGATGGCATCAGGGTACATTGTGCACCGGTGTCCACTAAAGCCTTATATTCCTGTGGGTCTGATGTGCCAGGCCATCTAATCCACACAGTCCAATAAACTCGGTTGTCCCTCTCCTCCGCATGGCTGGAGGCAGGGCCCCTCTAATCCTGCTCATAGTACTCGTTACCTACTTCTTGTAAATAGGAATCAGAAGTCACTTCAAGAGGATCAGAGATGAGATCAGCTCTTCTATTCTTTCTGGGGAACTGCACACTGGAAAGTGGAGCGATGATTTTTCTGGAGGAACCTGAACCCCCTTTTGTAATTGTTTTTCCTTGCAGCTCGCGTACTTGTGCCTCTAGGGCCGAGGTAGGTTTTCCATCCCACCTCCTCATGTCCTCTCCGTAGTCACCCAATTGAAACCACAGGGTGGCTCGCGGTGTGTATCCTCTATATCTTCTCTCTTGAACAGAAGAGCGCTTACTCCTAATGGCTGAGACACTGGTCCGTACGGGTGGAGGGTAGGGCATATCCTCTTTGAATTGCCGGAACTCTCGGGACAGTTTCTCTACAGCGGAGACGCAGGCCCGTAGGGAGGAAGAGAGACTTTCTTCGTATTGCCGGAGCTGGCCAGCCAATTCATCCACCGTTGGTCTCTCTCCGTCCTTCCAGGCCATTACTGCTAATGAGTTGGCATATGATGAGGGTGCACTCCGTACAAACTTCCGCCACATAGGTTGCGTGCAATTGACTTCATCTGGATCTTTGGATGATTGTCCATTGTCCAAGTCACCATAAATCACTTCCAGCACAGCTAGCTCCCTCAGGTACTGGATACCTTTCTCCATGGTGGTCCACTTGCCTGGGTGACATAGAACATCTTCCTTGAAGGGATACCTTTCCTTCACACCCGACAGGAGTCGTCTCCAGAGGCTGAGGACTCGTGCACCTTTTCCAATTGCTTTGTCAATGTCCCCTTCCCTAGAAAGGGATCCCAGCTGCTTGGCTTCCCTACCCTCTAATTCCAGGCTAGTGGCCCCATTATCCCAGCATCGGAGCAGCCAGGTGACAATGTGCTCACCTGGACGACGGCTGAAATCCTTTCTCATATCTCGCAATTCACTCAGGGATAGAGATTGGGTAGTTACCGTCTCTTTTATGAGTTCTTCCTCTTCCTCATCTTCAAGCGATGACCCGCTCTCTTCCCTCTTCAGTCCTTGTGATGGCCCTGCTTCAGAGCACTCTGCCTCCTCACTCTCTTCCTCTGCCTCCTTCTTAGCAGAATCTTCCTCCTCCCTTACTAAACGAGCTGACTTCCGCTTCCAAGATTTCTTCTTTTGTACAGGGGCAACTGATGCTGGGATGGGCTGGTTCTCTGGTTCAGCTGCAACAGTCTGAGTAGCTACAGTGCTTGTTGCAGGGGTTGGAGTAGTCACAGTGGCCGCCGTAGGGGTTTGAGTAGCTACAGTGCCTGTTGCAGGGGTTGGAGTAGTCACAGTGCCTGCCACATTGCCATCAGACCCAGAGAGCCTCTCTGCCCTTTGCACAGTGTTAAATAGAGCTCGGTAGGCATGGGCCAGGCCCCAGCACATGGCAGTGATTTGTGTCTCCTTGGAGCTGCCAGGCTGACAGCATACTTCTTCCAAATATTCTGCTAGTTTATCAGGATTCTGCACTTGTTCGGGAGTGAAGTTCCAAAACACCAGAGGTGCCCACCGCCCCAGGCATTTGCCCATGCTGTTCCACACACCCTGCCATTCATAACTATCCAGCCTTGGGGCAGATCTCCGGGTGATATTCTTAAATTGCTTGCCAACCTTAGACAAAACCGAAACAATGTTCCCCAGAAGTAGCAATAGAGGTATTTTAACTACCCCAGGGTGTTCAAAATACAGAAAAATTACTGTGATGAAGGAGGAAATGTTATGATAGAGGGTAGCAAAGGTACCATTCTGCATTTCCTCCATAAAAAACCTTTCAGAGGCAGAAGATAATTGCTAATCGTCTCCACAAGACTGTAGCCAAAATACAGTAACGGCTTTAGTACAGAGCTCAGATGATACCACATTAAGCTCAAGGTCAGTGCTCTAAAAACAAAATTCACAGGCGAGACATTACTAATCATCGCAGAATGCAGCAGCCCGCAGAAACCAACACCGATCCTTAACATGTACAGCAAAGATGAGAGCTCTCAAGCCTCGAGCCCCACGTTGGGCGCCAAAAAGGACTGTCGTGGTTTAGCCCCAGCTGGCAACTAAGCACCACGCAGCCGCTCGCTCACTCCCCCTCCCGCAGTGGGACGGGGGAGAGAATTAGGAAAAACCTCGTGGGTTGAGATAAACACGGTTTAATAGGACAGAAAGAAAGAAGGGAACAATAATGATAATACCAACAAAGGAATGTACAAGAACAAGTGAGGCCCAATACAGAAATTGCTCACCACCCCGTGATCGACAGCCCATCCCCGAGCAGCGATTTCCGCCCCCCGGCCAACTCCAGTTTATGTACTGGGCATGACGTCGTATGGTAGGGAATATCTCTTTGGCCAGTCTGGGTCAGCTGTCCCGGCTGTGTCCCCTCCCAGCTCCCTGTGCACCCCCAACCTCCTTGCTAGCAGGCCAGCACAAGAAGCTGGACTGTCCTTGACTGCTCAGCAACAACCCAAAACATCAGCACATTATCAACAGTTTCTCATCCCAAATCCAAAACACAGTCTCACACTGGCTTCTGTGAAGAAAACCAGCTCTATCCTGGCTGAAACCAGGACATAGGGTCAAATATGGAAAAAAATGAGGGTGGTGGAAAGGAAATTATTTTTTTCCCTACAAAATCACAGCACTTATTTTATACCCACATGTCTAGGGGAGTTTTGCTACAGTGAGAACTGGACTCAAGCTTTCAAAGCTATGCATTCCTGCTTCACTAGAGGTTAGCAGCAGATCCTTCACTATCTTCACGGAAGGCTCTGTGTAAACTAGAAAGTTTGCTCCTGCAACTCCTGATTCACTAGAGATATCTAATATTAATTACTTCAGATTACTTACAGTAAGCACTTCCAGGACTAGGACCTCAGTTTGTGTCTTCAAGTTGGGGAAAAAATGTTTGGGCTCCAAATACTGGAGCATTTTTTTGAGTGTCACATATATTGTAAGATCTTCTACATACCATTGTATCTTTGTAAAAAAAGTTAATTTATGGGCTGTAGTTAAAACCTTCATAAACTTTTCAAGTTAATTCCCACCATATTTTACTTGATCATGCACAGTGACACTCAGTATTATGTCTATATACCTGTTAAGTTTAACACTTTTCAAACAACACCTTGTATTTGTGACAGGTAAAAATAAACATGAAGTTTTACAGTGGGGAGGGAGTAGTATCAGGATCATGGTTAAGATGGTTAAGATCCCTTTTCTAGGGAAATGTTGCTCTCTTGATCCTGAATGCCCTGAGTTATTGGGAGTTTAAAATGGTTTAAATGTGTTTGATGGCAAACTATTACAAAAGCTTTGCAATATAAATTGCTCTGTATGTGATAAACTGTAAACTGTTGTGTTCATCAAACTTTGTGTCAGATGAAGTTTTCTTAAAGCATTAAAGTTTAGATGGTAATGCTAAGAATGAAAGAACTGTGTAGTAAGATGGAACGGCATGATAAGAAATCGTTGCTTAACACCTTGAATACACCTGGCTACAAGACAGAACATGCCCGGCCACAAGACAGAACATGCCCTGAGGTAGAAGGGGAGGGGGGAGCGGAGTAGATTGCAATTGGAAGATTCGAAAGAAGGCGCGAGTGAAAACGGATTGTGATTGGAGAAACTGACAACCGACGAAAAGTATAAAGAGAGGACTGAAAGACTGTTAAGCTGCCGGCCGTTGGTGGAGCAGGAGACTCCCCGGCCGCCCAGCGCTGTTTTGCTTACTTGTCGCTTGCTTTAATAAATCAAAAAAATTCTAATTGACTAGTCTCTGTCAATCAATTGGACAGGTAAATTATAACACTGTACATGAAGAAATTTGCAACTACTAAATCTAGAAAACAACACTTATCCAGAAACCTACTAAACTGCATAGAGAAAAAGTTCTACCCACTAGCAAATGTCATAATTCCACATTAGCAGACTCAATTACAGCATCTGCTGCAAATAGCATACCACTGCATCATAGTTATAGCAATCAGTTTTCTTCCAAAATGGAATATCATGGCCCTGAACTCAACTGCACTGAGAAATTGCACAGTTTGGAGAGGAATCGCACAGATTTGCAGCAAACCATTTTGCGTTACAGTAAAGAAACATCAGAGGTGGTGGATGGGCTCATGCACTGTTCAGAAACCTGGAAACCCACTATCCACCCACCCAATATGCTAGGAGAGTTTGAAAGCTCAAGAAAACAAATTAATAAATAGAGTGACCAAAAGATGCCTCTCTCTCCCTACTTTCCAAAATTCTGTTTGCTATTGAGTTAAATGCTTTTATTGATCCCAACTGCATCAAACAAGCTTTACAGCTTGCAATATCCACAAACCCGGCATAAAGGGGCTAATACAGAAGGCAATTTTCTACTCCCAAAGAAGATCTATCTAAATTGACTTCCTCTCTCTTAATTGATTTGTTTCGATCATTCCTTAATGTTGGTGAACAAGAGTGAGTTTGGATATTTTTTTCCATTCTCTGCAAAACTGCAACTAGAAAAAAAAATAATAGCAGCAAACACGCGGGGAAAAAAAGGGGAGAGGGGAACCCAAAAACCAAAATAAAACCACCATAGCACTTCTGACCCTAGCGGGGCTCGAGTGCCCACTACCACATCCTGCCGCGGAGGTGGCCTTCTAAAAGGGGGGGGAGACAGGAGCAGCTGCCGTGGCAAGCAGCAGGCTATAAGTTTTAGCAAACAGCCCTTCGGGTTACCCCTGCCCGGCAGCCGGGGAGGGGGCACGGCAGAGCTGCAGCCGCGCCGTCTCGGAAACAACAAAGGGGGCTGTAAAGCTTTCAGGTGGTGGGTGTATTTGTTGTCGTATCTGCAAGGTGCGGTGGCTCCTCGGCAGATCCCAGTGCTGCTGCGGACATTAAGAAAAGTCTCTTTTGGCTGATTCCAAAACCAGATAAGGAGCCGCCGAGCCACTAGCTCTGTCTAGACTCCGGACCTCACAAGTCAAACGAGTTGTTTGGATTAGCCTTGGAGATCTACCGACCTGAACAGCCCTCCTAAAGAAAAGCCACAGTAACACCATATTTTCCTCTTCCTATTGCTGCCCGAGGTCTGCCCGGATATAGGAGCTGAGCTCTGCTTTGGTCCGTGTCACTTATTTCTGGAAAACTTTTCCGTCGTCTTTCTCACCCACAAACACGCCTTGCCCTGTTTTGTCCAGAACAGGGAAAGGCACTGATTAATTTTACACCCCTTTCCCGTGCAATATGGAAATCTCAGTCACATAGGCGAGCTTCCCCTGGAGCCTGTCTCCTTAGGAGCTACCTTCTCCGCCTGCACTTCACAAATCCTGGGAGGTGAGGAGTGATCCTCCAACAGGGATGGCACACTGGGAACTGCTAAGTTTATGTTTGTGGCGCCTGAGCTCAAACGGTTATTTAGTGGCTTGTTCTGTTATCAAGAAAACAACAATCAGGAACAATCAGTAAACAGGATCTTTTTCCAGCCCCTTTATTAACTACTTACAACTCCGCTGAAGCACGCAAAGCGCCCAGCAGCGGCGCTTCGCACCATAAAACGCTGTTGGCGTTTCGGGTGTGCGGGTGGGGCGAGCGCGGGGCTGTGCCTGTGAAACCCGCCTGGCACCGCGAACCCGGAATCTGGTTTGGCTCCGTCCTGTGCTCTGCGCTCAGGCTGCGGCGGCCCGAGGGCTGTCAGCGAGCCCTCCCCGGGCCGACACCGCGAGGGACAGCCCTCATTCATTTCCCGCTACCCACTTTTGGGTGACCCAATGTGGATTTGTCAAGATATGTATGTATACATATGTATATAAAGGCAAGAACTTACTGTTGAAATGTTCGACTGATCTCAACGCTGGAGTTCATATGGTATTCTGCTTGTCACTCCTGCGTTGGCTGGAGATGCTGAGAGCTAATTAACTCAGTACAAATATTGAAATGAGAAGAGTTTGAATATTGGTCTCTGTGTGTACAAACAAAATTCTCAGAGAAAATACAGAAGACTTTAACAAACCTTATTTGACATTAAGAGAGGCTGCAGCAAGAAAAACGGCGGACCTGGGATTGTTAATTGCCGCCCTTGCCCGTATCGGAAAGAGGAACCAGAGCAGGAACCTGCACAGAGCACCATAAAGACACGCACACGCATTTCATAAAGAGGATGTTTTCTCTCGCTTGCACAAATCCTGCTGCCCAAGCTCAGGAAGAGTGTTCTCCTGAAGGCACTAGGAGGTACTGCTCGAAAGTTTGTCTCTATTTGCTCCACAGCGGATAATATTCAAAGTTGGTTGGGTTTTTTTGTTTGGTTTGGGGGGGGGGGGAATATGCCACAAATATATGAAATGGAAAAAGGAAACAAAGGCCATAAAAGAACCCCCTCCTCCCCGCAAAAGAAATAATCTTAAAATAAAATAAGACGAGGTTTGTTGAACTGAAGCTTCGGGGGTGGGGGAGGCTCCGGTGTGATCCTGTGGCCGCAGGTTTGCGCAGAGGGGCGGGCCGGAGTGGGGTGGTGTTGGCGACCGGGGGGACGTGCCCTGCGGCGCTGAGCCCGAGGGGCCAGAGACCCGGCCACCGCAGAAGCAACCATAGCTCCCCTCGAAAGTCGGGGGGGGGGCTCAGGCCCTCCGGGGGGGGCGCAGGTAGGACTCCCGCGGTAGGTGTGGGTGCAGGCACATCCCGAGCGGGGCTCCCGCCCGCAGCCCGCTGTAGAACCGAAGAGTCAGAGCTCGGCTGCAGCCCTCAGAAGACATACTATCCTGTGTGTTTCGAGGAGCAAGACACTCCGTTGCCAGCCCAAACGGAAGACCCCTGCCTCCCGGCGGGCCACTTATCTCGGCGGCAGTCCCAGCCACCGGGAGAACGCGCCGGGCCCGTGGGGCGCCACGCAGCCCAGTGCAAGGCTGGAGACCTTTTCTTTCTCGCAAGGAGGGACAGAAGCGACAGCCAAAATTTGCCTTTCTCTCCTGCGTGGCCCTCAGAGGCAACAGACCTTCAACGGCCCGAAGGTCCTGCCCGGGGAGGAGGGGGGGAGAAGGTGTCTCGGCAACGCCCCCGTGCGCAAGTTGCTCGTCCGCAGGGTCATCCCCACCCCAGCGTAACCCTGAGCCTCTCACGGAGCGGCCACACTTCCCACCTACGCGTTAGCCACCAGGTGGTAAAAGGCGAATGCAAAGGCCCCGTTTTGCCCTGACCTTACAGGTTTTCAGCGCCAATTAAAGACCCAAACTCCCCCTTTCCCCCCGTCAGTAAGAGCGACTCAAACAACTTACACGTTAGACCACCAGTCAGAAATGACACCCGTTCTCCCTCCCGCCCCCCGAAGCATCCTACCAAGCCTCTGATCCTGCATGAAAACACAAGGGTTACCGATCACACAGTTTAAGGTAGTTTTCATATTTATTTAAATATTTATCAAGTACTCAAAAATGTATTACACTTGAACATACAAAATGAATCCAGTTTCTAATCAGGATGATTTAAATCCTTGTATTAGACTTTTAACCTTTTTTATTTTCTTTCTACTGGTTTGTCTCTATAGCTGAGCTTGCTCAGAGTGGGCTGAGATGGTGAGGAGGGAGGAAAAAGGTTATGTTAAGAAAACATTTGGAGTAACTGTCATGCAAACCAACTTGTCTTTGTCAGACTAAAGATCTCTATATATTCCAGTTGTTAAGGATTTTTTTAAAGCAAGCTTTTGTCTCGAGCTGGCCGGGAGCACTAGGGAACACTTGGATTGGAGCAAAATCAACCCTTTCCTATGGTTTGGGGTTTTTTTCCTTCTTTCTACTTTTCCACAAGAAATCGCCCACATTTCTAGCTTTCACCACCCTCTACCCTGCAAATTAAAAAAATGAAGAGGAAGAGAAGAGAGGGAAGTTGACAGAAAATAAGGAATACCATTTGTGCAATTTCACAGCAATACCCTCTCAACCCTATTCCTCTTGCAGCATTTTTCAATCGTTTTGACAGCAGGCACTTATAAATAGTCATACTTGACTTGTTAAGCAAAAAGCGTCCCTTTTATCAGGAGCTTATACTTAACATACAAGTCGTTTCAACAATCTCAACGAGGCTTTGGTATATAGCACTTTCTTTTTACAATTATTCTTTTAAAAATAATAGAACTCAGCAAAAAGACTGAGATCCCAGTTCTTTAGATGTCTTAACGTTATGTCAGATCATGCCTAGAGTAATATCACTTTTAAGGGCAAGGGATGAGGGAGAGAACAAGAGAGTTTCTAACATTATCAGTTGAAAGCTAAGGCATCCAACTAGCCCTGATATAGTTGTTGAAACGGAACTTTACAAGCTGGTTGTTAATACTTGCAATAAAATATCACACTCCTCTTATTCACTAATGAGCTGCTTTGCATGCAATATTTTATTTCAGGTATTTTAGCTGCTAACTTGTAAATATTTAAAAGAGGGAACTTTGTTTATTTAATATTAATATTATTTTCTCTATTACAAACACTTATTTAGTGAAATAGTCCTGAAGATATAATAATTCTATATATGGCGCTTTTATTTCACATAATATTTAAGAAAAAAGACAAAGCCCACATAGAATTAGACATATAATTCAAAGATCACGGTTCAACCTTTTTTCTTTTTCTTCGGCAAACAAAAAAACAGAGTTAAATGACATGAAAAGTGGCAAGTCTTCCAATAATAAATAATAAATTTCCTTATAATTTTGCAATGCAAGAGCAAAAAAAGGATTTTTTTCCCCTTTTTTTTACTTTTTAACTTTTTTCTCTTTATTGAGAGAGAGAAAGAGAAAGAGAGAAAAACAGTCATTTTAACCAATTATTATATACATCTTTGGGGGAGGGGAAGGTTCTTGGACAGACACATTTCAAACATAATCCCGAGACGCTTTGTGGCAAAATAGAGGTATACCTTGTTGCAATGCTTTTATAAATTGGTTTTTAAAGAGGAATTCAAAAACCTATTTTCAATCACTTCAGACTCGATAGAGGATGAATCTCAACCAACCAAAATCAAAACCCCACTACAGTACATGCTAGAAGAAACGCAGGAAACAACCCCTTGTTAGAGTCAACTAAAACCAACATTGCAAACCAATGCAGCTCCACTTTCTTGCAATAAATCTTTCAATAATGCAGGGCCAAATTGTCTCTTTCCTGATGATGGAAAACCTACTGGAGCTCCTTTTGGCAAGGCAATGACCAATACAGACACAGCACTATTTGGATTGGGAGGGAATAGACAGAAAGTCCCTCTACCTTGGTTTCTCCCTATGATGTGCAGTCAAATGAAAAGATAATTTTTTTCACTTTTTTTTTTGAGATCCATGAGTACAAATACTTTACATTTTGAAAATGTCTTTTTGATCCTCCTCTGATGACTGAATAGCACAGGTTTTGGTTTTGTTAGTATTTATTCTAGTAAGATCCCATGATTGTCTTCACAGTGTTGCTACCATATTATATTGTCTTTTCAAACAGGACTCTGTTCATTTCATGGAGCATTTCCTTGTTAGGTTTATTACAGGGTTGTTAAAGACTTTTCCCCCCTAAATTTCGGAGTCCCAAGTGATCACTTTTCCACTCTCTCCAACAGGGGTGATGGTAAGGGCAAAAACAACAACAGAAATCTGAATGAATGTTCCTCATGCCTCAATAGGACTGGCTACCATGCTGTTGGGCGTATCTGGGAGCTGAGAAGACATTGATGCTACTTCACTTGCAGTAGAGTTGGAACTGGGTCCTCCTTCTGAAAAATTAACCTGCCAAAAAAAAATTTTACAACTGTAACAATCAAAGAAAAGTAGCAGGGAAAGGCAAAGAAGAACACAAAAATAAATATACAGGCATGTAGCCGAATGGCCTGATACATCCCCAGGGGAGGCTGTGTTACTGCTTGTTGCTTTGTTTAGTTTCCCCATTGACTTCATAGGAATCTTCTTCAGGCCTTCAGCCAAATCACTGAAAAAAAGCAAGTTAAAAACAAAATTAAAAAAAAAAGACTGAAAAATCAAGCAAATAAAAACCCAGTCTTATTAATGAGGCCTTCTTCCCTGTCTTGCAAGAGTGGCAATCCCAACAGGATGTTCTAGTCAATTATTTAAGAGTGCATGTGGTTTTTTTGACACAAAACTGCAACGTTACTTTTTTCCCCTTTTGTACTTAGAATAAAATAAACCTGGAAGGAGCATCCAGGAGCAGAAGGCATTTGAAACAAGCCATCTTCTTTCATTTGTGATTTGAAACGGGTAGTATCTCTTTTTAAAGAGAGTCAGTTTGATAAAAAAGGTCACATTTCTCCAGTCTAATGTGCCCCGTGGCTCCCATTAGTTTAGGAGCAGGAAAAGGCATGATTTGAAGGGTGGAGTTTTGCTAATCCAAAAGCATTTCTTTGACACCTATTTAGCTGGCCGATCCTGTGATTAAAGCCCTTTCCAGTTTAGAGAAGTGCCTTGAAAGGTCGATGAACTGTCTTGTTCCATCCACAGTTTTCCTTTTAACCCTTTTCAGTATCAGACATTATGCCCAATATATGTCAATATCTGTCTATCTAATCATCTATCTGTCTATCTATATGCGTGTGTATATTTGGGCTATCCATCTTCCATTCTGTCTTTTTTTTCTTTTTTAGACCTACTCCTTACAAAAACTCACTGCCATCAAAGGTTTTTAAAGTCTCCTATTCTGTTAAGGCAGCTGAAGTAAGGCAGGCAGCTGAAGGAAATAACATTCTCTTCTGTCTGCTTGACAGCTTGATTAAAGCAAGGAAAACTAGTGGTTGCTCTAGAGGTAAGATAATGCAAACATCCCCACTGCTGTGCTACAGCTTCCGAAGAGAGCACGGTGTGCCAGGGGAGGCAAGCATGCTGCGGCCTACCACTGGAGGGGAATAAAAAAGCAATCCTGTGAAAGAATGTGATACTAAACTGAAAAGGTCTGAAAACATTTCTAGGCATGGCTATAAACCTTCATTTTTCCGTCACTTCATGTTGAAAAAAAGTGCCCAACAGATCAAAAAAGGGTCTATATATTAATGTTTCATCATTAAGTATTATTTTGAATCACTGAAAAACCATACACAACATACCTTATTATTTTAAACAGCTGGTTTTAACACACTTAGGCCAGGAAATTGAGTTAAGGTTGAACTTCTGTCCTTAATTCACCTTGTTGGGCCTAAGTATTGCAGATGATATGGTCCCATATAAGCTGCCAAATGACGTAGGCATAAGGAAGTGAGTTAAGAACAGAAGATCTCTTAAAATGACTGTTTTCTTTCAGCTTAAGGTAGTTTATTATATTGTTTGAATTTTTCACATGAATACATACAAACAATTCCCTCTCTGAAGCACAACAGCATAAGCTATATATATGTATATATTTGTGTGTATATATGTATATATAGATACATAAAGTTATATCTAGAGGTACATGCATAAAACAAGTTTTGATTGGGCAGGGCTGGCTCTATTAGTAGATCCCCTGGTGTTGATTAACTAAGTGGCTTTTGCTAAATGTTTATCCCAATGTTTGAATGCCCCATCACCCATTGCTCTCAGTATAGTCTTTAACAGTCCGTTGTATCGTTCAATTTTTCCGGAAGCTGGTGCATGATAGGGGATGGGATATACCCACTCAATGCCATGCTCTTTGGCCCAGGTGTCTATGAGGTTGTTTCGGAAATGAGTCCCATTGTCTGACTCAATTCTTTCGGGGGTGCCATGTCGCCATAACACTTGCGTTTCAAGGCCCAGGATAGCGTTCTGGGCGGTGGCATGGGGCACAGGATATGTTTCCAGCCATCCGGTGGTTGCTTCCACCATGGTAAGCACATAGCGCTTGCCTTGGCGAGTTTGTGGAAGTGTGATATAGTCAATCTGCCAGGCCTCCCCATATTTATATTTCAACCATCATCCTTCATACCAGAGGGGCTTTAACCGCTTGGCTTGTTTGATCATAGCGCATGTTTCACATTCATGGATAACCTGTGCAACAGTGTCCATGGTCAAGTCCACCCCTCAATCCCGAGCCCATCTGCGTGTTGCATCTCTTCCCTGATGGCCTGAGGTGTCATGGGCCCACCGAGCTATAAATAATTCACCCTTATGTTGCCAGTCCAGATCCACCTGAGCCACTTCAATCTTAGCAGCCTGATCCACCTGATGGTTGTTTTGATGTTCTTCAGTGGCCCGACTCTTGGGTACATGGGCATCTACGTGACGTACTTTCATGACCAGATTCTCTAGTCGGGCAGCAATGTCTTGCCACAATTCAGCAGCCCAGATGGGCTTGCCTCTGCGTTGCCAGTTGCTCTGCTTCCATTGCTGTAGCCACCCCCATAGAGCATTTGCCACAATCCATGAGTCAGTATAGAGATAGAGTATTGGCCATTTTTCTCATTCAGCAATATCTAAAGCCAGCTGGATGGCTTTCACCTCTGCAAACTGACTTGATTCACCTTGTCCTTCAGCAGCTTCTGCAACTCGTCGTATAGGGCTCCATACAGCAGCTTTCCATCTTCGATGTTTGCCTACAATACGACAGGACCCATCAGTAAACAGGGCATATTGCCTTTCGTTCTCTGGCAGTTCATTATATGGTGGAGCCTCTTCAGCACGCGCCACCTCCTCTTCTGGCGATATGCCAAAATCTTTGCCTTCTGGCCAGTCCATGATCAATTCCAAGATTCCTGGGCGATTGGGGTTTCCTATTGGAGCCTGCTGTGTGATCAGTGCGACCCACTTACTCCACGTAGTATCAGTCACATGATGTGTAGAGGGGACCCTCCCTTTGAACATCCAGCCCAGCACCGGCAGTCAGTACCAATCACTTCTGAGGCAGCTCGAACTCCTTCATATGCTGCCAATATCTCCTTTTCAGTTGGAGTATAGCGGGACTCAGATCCCCTATATCCTCAACTCCAAAACCCTAAAGGTCGACCTTGGGTCTCTCCTGGTGCCTTCTGCCAGAGACTCCAGGTAGGGCCATTCTCCCTGGCTGCCATGTAGAGCACATTTTTAACATCTTGTCCTGCCCAGACTGGTCCGAGGGCTACGGCATGAACTATCTCCCGGTTAATTTGTTCAAAGGCTTGTTGTTGCTCAGGGACCTATTTGAAATCGTCCCTCTTCCGGGTCACTTGATAGAGAGGGCTTATAATCAGAATGTAATTTGGAATATACATTCTCCAGAAACCCACAATGCCCAAAAGTTCTTGTGTTTCCTTTTTGCTAGTTCGTGGAGACATAGCTGTTATTTTGATGATCACATCCATTGGGATCTGACGACGTCCATCTTGCCATTTTATTCCTAAAAACTCAATCTCCTGTGCAGGTCCTTTGACCTTACTTTGTTTTATGACAAAAACAGCTTTCAGAAGGATTTGAATTATTTTCTTCCCTTTCTCAAAAATGTCTTCGGATGTGTTGCCCCACACGATGATGTCAACAATGTATTGCAGGTGCTCTGGAGCTTCACCCTGTTTCACTGCAGTCTGTATCAGCCCATGGACAGCTGTTTCATTTCTTCCATCTCCAAGGCAGCTATACCAAAAGCCCACTGGTAGACTTTTGGGTCCTTGAAACACCCTCTCCTGAGGTAGTCTATCCAAAGAATACACAGAGCATCTGGGCCAGTCACAATGGGGTGCTTCTGCCACTCATTCCCAGTTAGGCTCACTTTGGCCTCCAGTACAGTCAGCTGTTGGGATCCCCCTGTCACTCCAGAAATACAGATGGGTTCTGCCCCTATATGGCTTGATGGCATTAGGGTACACTCTGCACCGGTGTCCACTAAAGCCTTATATTCCTGTGGGTCTGATGTGCCAGGCCATCTAATCCACACAGTCCAATAAACTCGGTTGTCCCTCTCCTCCGCCTGGCTGGAGGCAGGGCCCCTCTAGTCCTGGTCATAGTACTCGTTACCCACTTCTTGTAAATAGGAATCAGAAGTCCCTTCAAGAGGATCAGAGGTGAGATCAGCCCTTCTATTCTTTCTGGGGAACTGCACACTGGAAAGTGGAGCGATGATTTTTCTGGAGGAACCTGAACCCCCTTTTGTAATTGTTTTTCCTTGCAGCTCGCGTACTTGTGCCTCTAGGGCCGAGGTAGGTTTTCCATCCCACCTCCTCATGTCCTCTCCGTAGTCACCCAATTGAAACCACAGAGTGGCTCGCGGTGTGTATCCTCTATATCTTCTCTCTTGAACAGAAGAGCGCTTACTCCTAATGGCTGAGACACTGGTCCGTATGGGTGGGGGGTAGGGCATATCCTCTTTGAATTGCTGGAACTCCCGGGACAGTTTCTCTACAGCAGAGACGCAGGCCCGTAGGGAGGAAGAGAGACTTTCTTCGTATTGCCGGAGTTGGCCAGCCAATTCATCCACCGTTGGTCTCTCTCCGTCTTTCCAGGCCATTACTGCTAATGAGTTGGCATATGATGATGGTGCACCCCGTACAAACTTCCACCACATAGGTTGCGTGCAAATGACTGCATCTGGATCTTTGGATGATTGCCCATTCTCCAAGACACCATAAATCACCTCCAGCACAGCTAGCTCCCTCAGGTACTGGATACCTTTCTCCATGGTGGTCCACTTGCCTGGGTGGCATAGAACATCTTCCTTGAAGGGATACCTTTCCTTCACACCCGACAGGAGTCGTCTCCAGAGGCTGAGGACTCGTGCACCTTTTCCAATAGCTTTGTCAATGCCCCCTTCCCTAGAAAGGGATCCCAGCTGCTTGGCTTCCCTACCCTCTAATTCCAGGCTACTGGCCCAGTTATCCCAGCATCGGAGCAGCCAGGTGACAATGTGCTCACCTGGACGACGGCTGAAACCCTTTCGCATATCTCGCAATTCACTCAGGGATAGAGATCGGGTAGTCACCGTTTCTTTTATGAGTTCTTCCTCTTCCTCCTCTTCAAGCGATGACCCGCTCTCTTCCCTCTTCCGTCCTTGTGATGGCCCTGCTTCGGAGCACTCTGCCTCCTCACTTTCTTCCTCTGGCCCCTTCTTAGAGAAACCTTCTTCGTCCCCTACTGAAAGAGCTGACTGCTGCTTCCAAGATTTCTTCTTTTGTACAGGGGCAACTGATACCGGGACGGACTGGTTCTCTGGTTCAGCTGCAGCGCCTGTCGCAAGGGTTAGAGTAGCTGCAGTGCCCGTTGCAGGAGTTTGAGCAGTCACAGTGTCTGCTACAGGGGTTGGAATAGTCACAGTGCCTGTCACATTGTCGTCAGATCTGGAGACCCTCTCTCCCTTTTCAATAGTGTTAAATAGAGCTCGGTAGGCATGGGCCAGGCCCCAGCACACTGCAATGCTTTGCGTCTCCTTGGAACTGCCAGGCTGACAGCATACTTCTTCCAAATATTCTGCTAGTTTATCAGGATTCTGCACTTGTTTAGGAGTGAAGTTCCAAAACACCGGAGGTGCCCACTGCCCTAGGCATTTGCCCATGCTGCTCCACACACCCTGCCATTCATAACTATCCGGCCTTGGGGCAGATCTCTGGATGATATTCTTAAATTACTTGCTAACCTTAGACAAAACCGAAACAGTGTTCCCCAGAAGTAGCAATAGAAGTATTTTAACTACCCAAGGGTGTTCAGAATACTGAAAAATTACTGTGATGAAGGAGGAGACATTATGATAGAGGATAGCAAAAGTACCATTCTACATTTCCTCCATAAAAAGCCTTTCAGAGGCAGAAGTATAATTGCTAATCGTCTCCACAAGATAGTACCCGAAATACAGTAATGGCTTTAGTACAGAGCTCAGATACCACATTAAGCTCAAGGTCAGTGTCCTAAAAATCTCCCAGGCAAGACATTACTAATCATTGCAGAGTACAGCAGCCTGCACAGAAGCTAACACCAATCCTTAACATGTACAGCAAGGACAAGAGCATGATGCAAATCAAATAAACTGGTATCATGACATACAACCATTATTATCTCAAGTCCTTCAAGCCCCACATTGGGCACCAAAAAGGACTGTCGTGGTTTAGCCCCAGCCGGCAACTAAGTACTACACAGATGCTCGCTCACCTCCCCCCTCCCCCAGTGGGACGGGGGAGAGAATTGGGAAAAACTCATGGGTTGAGATAAAAACAGTTTAATAGGACAGCAAGAGAGAAGGAAACAACAATGATAACAACAACAATAATAATACTGAAAAAGGAATGTACAAGAAGAAGTGATGCCCAATACAGCAATTGCTCACCACCCGGAGATCGATAACCCATCCCTGAGCAGCGATTCCCGCCCTCCGGCTAACTCCAATTTATGTACTGGGCATGACATTATATGGTAGGGAATATCTCTTTGGCCAATCTGGGTCGGCTGTCCAGGCCGTGCCCCCTCCCAGCTTCTTGTGCACCTCCTCACTGGCAGGGTATGGGAGTCTGAAAAGTCCTTGACTGAGTATAAGCACTACAACTACTTAGCCACAACTAAAACTTCAGTGTGTTATCAACATCATTCTCATACCAACTCCAAAGCACAGCACTATACCAGCTATCGGGAAGAAAAAACAACTCCATCCCAACTGAAACCAGGACAATGTGTATATATAGATATATAATGTTATATCTAGAGGTGCATGCGTAAAACAAGGACTTTGACAATTTAATTAAGTTACTCATGTTTGTGTGACAAAACAAGGACACAGACTGACATTGCAATCATATATTTAAAATGCAACCTATAGTATAAAGGGAAAATTGGCCCGAAGGGCGGAGGGGCAAATTTTAGAAACTGCTGTCATAAATGTACATACAATTAAATGACAAGTAAAGAACGCTTTAGTTCTCTGGATAGAGGTGCTTTCAGTTTTCAGGAGTGTGCGAGCTGAGTTAGTCTCAGACCTGGGTCGGGCCTTATCCATTTCTTACTGAACTCGGCAAGAGTTCTGCTGTGCACTAAGGTAGATTTTGCACCAAGCCCTATTAAATCAGTTCGAGTCGCTGCATTTACAGAGTGCCATAATGCCCACCTAGGGAATCCCATGTTGCTCTGTCCTGGGTACAGGCTGGTTTGCTCCAGCTGGTAACCAATACTTACTAGTTGCTGAAAAGCAGGTTGATCTATGTCACTCTGCAATGAGAAGTCACTCAGTACTTTCCAGGGTGGCTGGTAACTCTGCACCTCCACCAGGTTCACCTGTAAACCACTGTCATGTCTCTCCGGACTAGCAGCCACCATCGAAGTTCCTGTCATCCCTTGGATATTCTGTGAACAGCCCAGCAAAATATGTTAATGAGGTTGGTTAGCTTTATTGTATACAAGCACTGAGTCAATAAACTGCTTTCTGTTTTATCTATACAGTTGCTGTCACTTGTGTTTGCTTTGTTAATCTGCTGTGAATGTTTTACTCTATTCTACTCTAGGTCGGCCTATTTCTACCTGCTGCATTTATCACAGTGAAAGTTTACTTTCTTTCCCTTTAATCCTCGTATTTCTCTCAAGGCATGCCCCCCCCCCCCCCAAGCTTTCTTAAACGTGAGCACTCTGTATTTTGGCTGCTGATGCACGGCTCGGCACAAGAAACGGTTAATCATAGAAAATTTGCATCCAGGCTGGTTTTGTTCTGCGTGACCTTAACTGGATCATATATCCATTGCATGGCAAACCTGGGGTACATCAATACTATGCTCTTTCAAAAAAAAACAAACAAACAAAAAAAAAACCCACAACAAAACCCCAGCCCTCCCAGTATGCCCTGTGGTGCAGGTACTGTGTACAAAATAACATGAAACCTTGACGAATAGATTGTTCAGGTGAGTTAATAAGTTAATAACATCATGTTTTATTTCATTCCAACAGGGTAAAATGAAACTCCTTAAATTCCACTTAACTAGGCAGCCTTATGAATTAATTGTCATTCTCAGGTCAGTCAATATACAGAGGGAGAATAAGAGACTACTTCAAGTGGACTAACAACAACAGCAAAAAAAAATTTAGCTTAAAATGGAGACGGCCAGTTTGCTATGCTGAATCCAGCACTTTCTGCTTGTTTGCATCACACGTGCATATGCCCACAGACAAGAACTCAATATATTTCTATGCAAGAACTATATATATTTTAAATAACCTGTAAACACAATGGTAATTTCATAAACTTTGCATTGCATTTGTCTTTTTCTACAGTAAGTGCACTGACAAGCATACACATTGTAGTATATAAAGTGCTAAGAAAATACATCCAATTTCCCTTTTACTCATGGGTTTTACTTCTGGGTTTACTCCTGTGTAAAACCATTGAGAGAGGGCAAAAGCGTCATTTTCCCCTCAAGGAGTCCTTTGCATTTGCAATATAAATATTACACAAGGCTGGGCTTATTACATCCCATAAACTCTGCAGGTCACAATTCATGCTGCAGAGAAGTTAGTCTAACCCACTGCATATTCTTAGCCCCACAAAAAGACATGTGTTCGCTTGAGTTGCCTATATCAGCTTCTCACTGTGGTGTGTTTTAATTGCACTGACAGCAGAACAAGGGAATAATAGTTAAGTGGTATCTTTTTGTTTGTTTTAAGGGAGGTCCCACAAAATCAAAAACATCAAACCAACCCCAGAGACTGGCCAGGCATTTCTCCTTGGGAAGCACAGTCAGAGGCTGAAGCCACTTACAGTTTTGTCATTGGGTTGCTGTTGCTGAAGCTGCTTCATCATAATGCTCCTTTTTTTGTCCTTGCACCACTTGTTTTGAAACCAAACCCTGATGACCCTCGGGCTGAGGCCAGTCATTTCTACCAGTTGCTCTTTCATGAGGGCGTCGGGTCTGGGGTTTGCAGCGTAGCAGGTCCTCAAGGTGTGAAGCTGTTTTTCATTAAGGACAGTCCGGACTCGGGTGGTCTTCTCGGGATGCTTGTGGATGTGGGGTCGCAGAGCTGGCTGTCTGGCAGAGACAGGTTCTGCTGTAAGGGGAGGGAAAGGGAGGAACAGGATCCCCATGAGTAGAAAGCAGGGAGTCTGCAGAATCTGACTCTAAGCTGGTGAGACAGGGGGAGGCGGGGGGGTGATGAACCCTCTTTCAGAAACCATTCAAGCAGTTAGATCTATTGGAGCTCCTGCAGCCTCCGCTGCTTTATGCACTAGTGGAGTGACAGGACTGACATTTCTGACTCCACAGATAATTAATTTGCAAAAACAAACCACCACCCCCTGAAACCCTTAATGACAGAGGCTTGAACCTGTATGAGACTTGACAGGGGAGGGTGAGTTCCCTACAGTGTGTGTGCACTAGGAAAGGAGGGGGAGGGGTTTATGTACTTATTTCCTGACAAATCACCAAAACAGATTTTTGTTCCAAAAAGTAATAAAAGAATACTTCTTAAATTAATCATAATTCGGGTATGCTTCTTGTATACTGAATCTAACTCAGTTTAGCCAGAGGCCACAATAACCTACAACAGCTCCCGACATTTTGATGCTTCCAAATCAAAGCAAAACAAGCCAAATCCACTGCACCATAACCATGGAGGAAAATCCCGTGAGAGCCCTGTATCCCAGTGCTCAGGAGAGGGAGGTCTATCTTAGAAAGTGGAGGTGCCAGGTGAATTTATGTCAGCTTTCAATGAATACTTAAAAAATATGAATGTATTGCCAATTCTTTAAAAGGGGAGCAAACCTAGCAACTCATGGAAAACGCCAAGAAATGCAAAACAACGGGTAACATCATATCAATTAATAAAAGTATTCGTGTGATTGTGCTATTCTTCTGTGTATTGTGTAGCTGTAGCTATCTAGATGTAATATGACCCAGTCAAGGGAAAAATTACTTTTTTTTGATAAAACCCTGGCTAGTTAATATTCAAAAGTGCTCACTTTTGTACAGTTGGGTTCCAACTTCTCTGATTATAACAATAAATCAGCAAAGTCGATGAAGATAATATGAAGGCTTCAATTATTAGCAGTGTTGTACCTGCAGACACAATATGCCTTTCAGAGACATGCACAAACACGCTATAGGGAGCACATACAATCTCTCTAAAATACTGCAATGATCAGCTACGCGATTTTTTTCTCCCTATATATAGATACGTCACCTGAAAGCAGCTCAGAAGCAGGAAACGAGCCCATTTAAATATAGCTGTGTTTGTAAATAACCTTTCAAGTTACAGTTACTTGCACAGCAATAACGCCGGCCAACCTTGTTTTGTCCAGCCTAGTTTGCTTCAAAGAGATGTTCCTCTTCCTAAAGCTAAGCGTCTCTGAGTATCTGATGTACACATCGAGAACTAAAAGTGTAAGTAAAGTTGTAAGGTGGGAAGACTCTGAAGTTACAATGCTGAGTTTTAAGATTAAATTCTCATCAAATCACATAAAACATTTCAAGAAGGCAGAGTCACTTTAAAAGGCAATTACCAAAGATTAGCTTGTTGACAGTTTTAAGTTACGGCCTAAGTGCTCGCCTGTAGTTATGAAGTCTATCTCTTTTTGGACCTCGCTTCCTCCAGTGCTTAAATCAGCTTTTCCACATGCTCCGGAGACAGAGGGGTCTGTCCTTTGCCGCAGACCTACTCTGTGCATCGGCTCGTTCGTCTTCGACTTAGGCTCCCGGCTGCCCCGGGCTCAGTGGGGGCTCCCGCACCCGGTGTCTGGTCGGAATAGGAGGTGTGCACACTGGCGGGGGGTGCAGCCCGCCGCGGCCCCCTGCGCAGGTGTCTCCGCCTCACACATACCGCGTACACAGGCGTTTCTCCCAGCAGCCGGACCCGCGGCAGCCCCGGGCGTGGGGCACGCCGCCGCTGTCTCTCCGTGGGGGCGCACGCTCGGGGCCGCCTTTCCGCGGGGGCAGGACCCCCCGCCAGGAGCCGGGCCGAGCGGCGCCAAACCCCGCGGGCTTCCGCGGCGCCGGGTGTGGACGGTACCTGCCATCTGCAGCGGCCGGGCGGGGTGCAGGAGGCTGAGGGGGTCCCCGGCGCCCAGACTGGCCCGCTCCACCACGTCGTGGTCCGCCCGGCAGAAGAGGCCGTCCTCCCGCAGCGCGAATTCATCGCCGGGGATGAGCTGGCGGCTGCAGGCCACGCAGCGGAAACACTCGATGTGGTACACCTTGGCGCGGGCGCGCATCACGAAGTCATTCTTGCTGAAGCCGATGTTGCACTTGGCGCACTTGATGCCGTATAACCTGAGCAGGGCCCAGCCCAGAAAGAAGGAGAAGGGAGGGAAGAAGGGAGAGCACGGGAGGGGGAAGGGGAGAGCAAGGAAAGGGCGAGGGGGGTGGGGGGGTAAGAAAAGAAGGGGGGAAAGAGAGAGGTTATCACTCTCACTCGTGGGCAGCCCCGTGGCCCCCCGTACACGCGCCACACGCAGTCCACTAGTTAAACAAGCCTTGAAAATACAGAAGCCACAAGAGCAAAGGAATAAAATGGATTCGTTTGCTGCCGGTGACCTGATCCCTCTCGCCGTAAAAGACGGCAGGGACCGGGACCCGGACATGCCAGTGGGCAAGGAGAGGGGAGGGGCGGCGGAGGTGGAAGGAGAAACAGGGGAAGAAACAAAAAAAAGACCCCCTTCCTTCCCGAGGACATGCCGACCTCTCCCTCCTGCCCCAGCGCCCGGGCTGCACCAGGCGAGGGGCCGTCCCTGCCCTCTCCCTCCCTCCTCACGGCGGGGGGACCTGACCTAGCCTGGCCCGGGGCTGAACCGGACCGCCCTGGTACACGGGGGAAAGGCGAGGCTGGCGAAGCTGCCATCCACGTTTGTGGACAAACGTGCCAGCCTCACCAAATGCTGTTATTTATGCAAGGACTTCTGCCCTGATGTGTGCCCGGGCTCCCGGCAGCTTAGCCTCTGACACACGGCAGGGGTGGCTCTGCCAGCGGCCGGGGCTCTCTCCCTTGTTCACCAGGTTCATTTTATACAACAATATAGGCATACACACACACCTGTATACACGCTCACATATATAGTAGTGTAACTCCCCTTCCCCGCCCCCTACTAAAATGCATTTTCGGTGCTTTGGCTCTGCAGCCTGCCCCTACCTCAGCCTCACTGCTCCATCTCCCCTCCTGCTCACGCTCCCACCTTGAGCCGAGGCTCAAGACCTCCAGCAGGAGTGAAAGGGTCACTTCTCGCTGACAGCCCCACACGGCCAATAATGGGTTTCTGGGGTTACATGCTGGAATGGGTGGCAGGTTCCTTGTCTCCCGTGGAGGAGAGGGGGACAGTTCACCCATCAGTAGATAAACATGAGAAAATGCTCCAACTCGGGTGTCTAGAACTGCACAGTCTCTCGGTTCCCAGCGAGTGCTCCTTAGCCATCCTCCTTGATATTAAGTAAAATTAACATCTTTCTGCAAATGTACGAATACACACACATATACACGCACACAATCCACAAAACTGTAAAAGCTGTTCTTAAAACTGAGCTAATATTCATCCCCACACATTTCCTCACCAGTACACTTCATTAGAGATAGTCATACATTAAAGATGTATACTTGTGGGTACAGATGTTTATTTACACACATCTTTTGCTGCTATGTCTATGGAGGTGTACTCAACCTATATTCAGAGCTACATATTTCTGAATCACAACGTTTTGAGAAGAAAAAAAACCACAAACAGATAAACGGCAAAAGAACAGCGCGATCGCAAAGTGTATGCATTAATAGGTACAAAAATTGGGGGGATTGCCCACGTCTGACAATTATAGATTGGCTCATGGTCTAATTCAAAGTCGACTTGCACATAATGTACATCTTTTAAAATTGTAACAAATTAAATGTATTGTGTATTAACTTAAAAGAGCTGCATTTTTTTTGTTTGTTTAAATTTCACTTGCTGAGTTCTTGCAGAAGGTGAGCACATCTCAGTCCCAAATGTTTTCCTTTCATTTGAAATTAGTGAAAGGACGAAAGTGTATTGTTTTTTCGCCATAGTAAAACTTTGAGAATAATCTCACAACATGACTTGAAGGAATGATCTGCTTATGAACTGTGCACTGGAGATGGAAAGACTCAAGTGCTTTATTTCAATTCAGAATTACAAAGAAACTAGAAGAGATATCTTAGGTGGCTAGGTAGGTACTTGCTCCCAAAACTTTCTGTAAAAAATAAATACTGTCCATACCTCAGTGTCATGCAAAGTTCTGGTTTGGCAAACCCAGTAGACGATACTGAAACAGATCAGCATGATACAGGAGCACAAATAATAAACACACTCGAAATTCCTGCTTTGGTTTCTCTACAGTGTCAGGATCGGCAACTCTCACATTTTATCAGTTACCAGATTTTAATGTGAGGAAGGAAGCTGTTCCATTATCTAAATATACCCAATTGTTTGCAAACAGATAATGGACAATTTGATCTGCTCTAATTCATCAGTATAGATAAGAAAGGACAGTCAGATATCACCAAAGGGGTTAATATTTTAAAAGATTAAATGACAGTTATTTTAGCGAAGAAACATTTTCGGTCTAGGTTTTAACCTTCCCACAAAATGATCTTTCATTCTGAAGGAAACCAGTTTCGGTTTTGTTTTTATTTGTGTTTGTTTTTGATAGGCCTAGTTTATTTTTTTCCCCATATATTTATTCTTACGGCATTCATGCTTAAAGTGCCTTTCTTATAAATGCCATTTTGCCTTTGCAAAAATACAGAGAGATGCATTTCTCAGGTTGTGTTAAAAAGCGATCAGTTCTGTGTTACTCATAATATCTACACTACTGAAAATATTCTCCATTACCTACGATTTCCCACTTTGTTAGAATCACAGGATGCATTGCCAAAGTCCTCAGGAGGGTCCCATACAGTCGCTAGCTATTTCCGAATGTGGTTTTGTTTATACAGAGATTTGTATTTGAATTTGTGGAATAAAAACTTGATGACTTGAACTTTTTTTCCTCATCTGTCTATTTATGGGGAAATCACTTTAAAATATACCAATTGTCTTTTCATCCTCTTTCTCACAATTGCTCCTTTTCCTTCCTCTGTCAGATTTATAAATTTTTAAAAAAATCTCACTGAAGAATTAAACAACGTAAATGGCATACCTGATATAATCTCTTTTACAGTAGGTTTTGCCATCCCTAACAAAGCACGTACAGGTCTCATCCAAATATTGATTACACTCTGCACACTTCAAACATGCCGCATGCCATTCCAAATCCGGAGAAACCCTCAGAATATACTGATCGTGAATTTGATTGCCGCAGCCAACACATAGGGAAATCAGGCATTTTTCTGAAATGAAAATAAATACACGATTGACTAACCGTTTTATCTCTTATAAACACACTTTTAGTGTTGTTCCCTCATGGGGCGTACTCTGGGGGTGTTGTTGTTTTTTGAACTTTTGAATGGTAATTGAAGTGTGCCATCGTTTAGAAAGGAGGTGGAACATGTTAAAATCCAGATGTGAACAGTCTTCGGGGTGAAGGTCCTCATTTCGCAAGCCTTGCACGGAATCACAACTCCAAACTCCCTCGTGGATTTATTTTTATTTTATTATTTGCTTGTTTGGATTCCTTTCCTTACGGGGAGAGCACCTATATGTTTGATTTCATTTTTTAAGAGGCTCTGATTGGAAACGTCGAACTCATGGCTGGGTGCGCTTCCCATTCAGACTTTTGCCATAGAGGAGGGGACTCGAGGCTGCTAGCAAGAACAAGCATCATTACGGTTGTCACTTGCTCTCTTTTGCAAATCTAATGCTAATTCCCCTAGACAGACTAGGTGCTGGATAGTTAAACAGCCTCACTGCAGTCTGGCACGAAGAGATTTTAAGGCTCCGTGGCTGGAGGTACCATTAAAATCCTGCCTGCTCCCTAAACTTTAAAAGAGAGCAGGACCCCATGTACAAGGCTACGAGGTTAAAACACAGCAAGCATGCAGGGATGACAACAAAGGCACCTTATCTATCATTCAAATGAAGTTCAGCTCTTTATCAGTTCTCCTGCCTGAGACGATTACAATAGATAGCACATTTATTCCAACAACAATAAAAATTCCGCCTTACTTTTTGGTGGGTCTCCCATGTCTCCCATATCTGTAAGAGAGTGTAATGTCCACAGTGAAATGGTCTACGGTTTCGTTTTAAGACCTCAAAGCAGTTTTGAGAGCTGTCGCTAATAAAAAAAAAAAAGTAGAAGTAGTAATAACAAAAGAAAAAAAAAGACTCGAAATAAAAAAAAAAGGCAAAACAAAACACCACCGGCGTGGGAGATACTGTCAGGGCTGCGGAGAGGAAATGGGGCGCGGCGGGGTCCGGCTGCGCGGAAAAGTCACAGCACGATAGTGCCAGACTAGGTGCTGGCGGCTCGGTCACTCGCCTCGCCCTTATCTCTTACTCAAATTTCTCTGCTCCAACTCAGCCCGCTCGCCATTGGCCAGACGTCATGCGCGGGGACGTCAGGCCTGCGCGGCGCCCATTGGCTGCGAACAGCACGGGGCAGCTGTTCTGATTATCATATTTCAGCGTCAAGCAGTGCGGTGGCCCCGGCTCGGGCTTTCGGAGGCAACTTTTCCTCGCTCCTTAGTTGTATTTCCCTTTATACTTTTTTTCTTGTCTCTCTCCTCCATCCCTGCTGCTTATCTCCCGTCACACCTTTCATTTTCCTTCCCGGCCCTTTCTGGCTCCTCCACCTATTCCCCTGTTCATGCTCGCTGTGCCATATGTACAATTTCCGTATGTTTGGGTGTTTTTTTGGGGAGGTGGGGGGTTAATTTAGCTATTTCCTTTCCGAGCGTTTATTTTTCCTAGGCGTAGCTGCCCTGAACAGGGAGGGCAAGGCAGGCTGACTGGGTATGGCCCCAGCCACGAGATGGGACTGTTTATGTTTTTCCTCCAGCCTTCTTCTCTCTTAAAATCCTGGACAAAAGCTTCATATATTTCTGTTAAACACAAGGTCGAAGAAGATACAAATATTTACCTTAAATTGTCTCTCAGCATTCCCTCCATTCTATTTATGTTTTTCGATCCCTTTTAGATCCTTTTCCTTTCCTTCTTTCTTTTATTTTTTTTCCCAGTCTGTAAATAGAAATGCATCCTGTGTTTAAGACGGTTTCGTAGGTTGACCGGGAATGGAGATTCGTGGAGAAAAGTGAAGAACTTCTGCCTTTCCCCGTGGAGAATCCCTTAAAATTCTTATTTTAAAAAAAAAGGAAAAAAAAAGGGAAGACGACACGAACTCTGCCGTTTGCGCGGCTCTACAGCGCTGGTCCCCGGAAGCGATGTGGGAAGCCCAGACCCGAGAGCCGCAGCCGGGCGCGGTGCGGTTGCGATGCCCACGCCCCCAGCTGCGCACCAGCACACGGCACCCCGTAGTCTGCTCCTTTCAAAGAGCAGGCTCCGCTTAGACTACACGGTGAGTTTCCTTTGCGCGAAACTGTACCCGCTCCCGAGCGTGTCCACCCCAAACCCTTCTGAATCCTCCCACCCCCCATCTTAAACGTCCCCTTTGAGTTTGTTTAAATCCCGTTTTTGTGTTCTGATCCATATGGACTGTTACACCGCTCTCATCAACGTAGTGTATAAGTGCCCTCCAGTCACTACTCATCAGGAAAAAATATTTTTTCTAAGTCTTATTGTTCTAAAAGGCAACCGACGAGACTAGAGTTTGAGTGAAAGAGAAGCAAAGTTTCTTCACGCGGAATATCTTCCCGCGGGGAAAGATGGTTGCAATAAAACAGCCAAGAAAAAGTTCTGAAACTTGCATTTGCTGATGAGACAGCTACTAAACAACAGACCTAATTTAGTTTGCAAGTTGTTTTCCTTTATAAAGCTGAGGAAGCAAACACACCCTCCAGTTTTATTTCAAAGAAGAAGTGGGACCCAATGTTGCCACTTGTAGAGATAACAATGATCTCAAGATAGTGTCAGGAGGTAAAGATATGGTTGTAAACACACACAGAGTTGCTTTACATATTCGACGTTTAAATAAACAGTGGGAAATGCAACTCTACTAGGTGATCACTTCTACATCCAATAAACATATGTGTGGCTGTATTTATGTATAAGCATATATATATGAAACTGTTTATATATACTTTATAATTCCGTGTTTTAGCTGAGTAAACCAAAAACAATTATCAGGAATTACTGCTGATGCTGGCAGCTTCAGACAGCCTGGCACGTATTTGGGACAAACCTTTAGTAATGGGCAATTTCACTTAAATGGACTCGGACTGCGGTGTCGCCCCTGTGCCGCTCGTCCGGGCTAGATGTGCACCGCCGTGCCCCCGCAGCCCGCAGCGTCCGGGCGCTCATCCCGCAGCCTCCGCGTCTCGGCACGGCCGCCTCTTCCGCAGGATCGCGGTGCGCGCCTCATCGCCCGCGGGAGGCGTGTTACGGTGCTTGGCGTGAGCAGAGGCGGCACTCATCGTGGCGAGGGCCCCGTCCGGTCGCCCCTTCCCCAGCCGACCTGTCCCCGCGCCAGGGCGTGGAGGCTGTGCGCGGGTGGCGCGGCGACCTCTACTGTCCGAGTGGCGATCGGCCGCGGCCCCGCGCGGTGGGCGCGTTTCTGACCTTTTGTGCCTTTCCGCCTGGTACTCTGCAAATATCACACTCCCACCCCCTCCGCATGGGGCATGACGAGATACACAGCCCCCCTCGCTCCCCCGGGTGACCTCGCGGGCTGCGAGCTGGCAAAGGATCCGAGCGTAGGTAATTAAAAAAAAAAGTCATCCCAATGACTGAGAAAAAAATCTGCGGATTTTGAGACTGAAACAGGGAAAGTGTCTTTCCATACTTCGTCCTATGCATTTTTGTCCATGGATGTTTGTATTTCTTTTAAAAATTTCTCCCGATTAAAATACATCCTCTCCCAGCTCTGAAATAACGCATCTTATTTTCCACCATTATACCTTTGTGTGAAAATAATTCAGTCTGGTTTTAATTCTATTAACCCCCACCTCCTAACTTTGGGGATTTTTAACTAATACTTCTGTGAGAGGTCACTGCATTTTAAACTTGATCTTTGCAAATGATTTGCAATAAGCGAGAAACCTGTCTCCGCCCCAACAAACCAGGACTGGGAAGAAAAGGAGGGTTTTGATCAAGGTTTCCCCCCCTCCTATGCTACTGATGTATTCGATTCGCGTTCCCAGGAAGGCGAAGCTCTATGTTTAGCCATCATCAGAATCGAGTTTAGCCATCATCAGAATCGGGTTTAAGGGAGTGGAATGAGTGTCAAGAACAAGTCTATGGGGCCTGATGGGATCCACCCGAGAGTACTGAGAGCTGGCAGAGGAGCTTGCCAAGCCACTCTCCATCATTTATCAGCAGTCATGGTTAACAGGGGAGGTCCCAGAAGACTGGAGGCTTGCCAATGTGACGCCCGTCTACAAGAAAGGCCGGAAGGAGGATCCTGGGAACTACAGGCCTGTCAGCCTGACCTCTGTACCAGGGAAGATTATGGAGCGGTTGGTCTTGAGAGTGCTCACAGGGCATCTGCAGGACAACCAAGGGATCAGGCCCAGCCAGCATGGGTTCATGAAAGGCAGGTCCTGCTTGACCAACCTGATCCCCTTCTATGGCCAGGTGACCCACCTAGTGGATGAGGGAAAGACTATGGACGTTGTCTACCTGGACTTTAGTAAAGCCTTTGACAGCGTCTCCCACAGCATTCTCCTGGAGAAACTGGTGGCTCGTGGCTTAGACAGGTGTACTCTTCACTGGGTGAGGAACTGGCTGGATGGCCGAGCCCAGAGAGTTGTGGTGAATGGCGTTAAATCTGGCTGGCAGCTGGTCACAAGCAGTGTTCCCCAGGGCTCGGTTCTGGGGCTGGTCTTGTTCAATATCTTTATAGATGATCTAGATGAGGGAATCGAGTGCTCCCTCAGTAAGTTTGCAGATGACACCAAGTTGGGTGGGAGTGTAGATCTGCTGGAGGGTAGGAGGGCTCTGCAGAGGGATCTGGACAGGCTGGATTGATGGGCAGAGGTCAACTGGATGAGGTTTAATAAGGCCAAGTGCAGGATCCTGCACTTGGGTCACAACAACTCCATGCAACACTACAGGCTTGGGGAGGAGTGGCTGGAGGGCTGCCTGGCGAAAAGGGACCTGGGGGTGCTGGTTGACAGCCGGCTGGATATGAGCCAGCAGTGTGCCCAGGTGGCCAAGAAGGCCAACGGCGTCCTTCCCTGTATCAGAAATAGTGTGGCCAGCAGGAGTAGGGAAGTGATTGTGCCCCTGTCCTCGGCACTGGTGAGGCCGCAGCTTGAATCCTGTGTTCACTTTTGGGCCCCTCACTACAAGAAGGATGCTGAGGTGCTGGAGCGTGTCCAAAGAAGGGCAACAAAGCTGGTGAGGGGTCTGGAGCACAAGTCTTATGAGGAGCGGCTGAGGGAACTGGGGTTGTTTAGTCTGGAGAAGAGGAGGCTGAGGGGAGACCTTATCGCTCTCTACAACTACCTGAAAGGGGGTTGTGGCGACGAGGGTGTTGGCCTCTTCTCCCAAGTAACTAGTGATAGGACAAGAGGAAATGGCCTCAAGTTGCGCCAGGGGAGGTTTAGATTGGATATTAGGAAAAATTTCTTCACTGAGAGGGTGGTCAGGCATTGGAACAGGCTGCCCAGGGAGGTGGTGGAGTCGCCATCTCTGGAAGTGTTCAAAAAACGTGTGGATGTGGCACTTCAAGACATGGTTTAGGGAACATGGTGGCGCTGGATTAATGGTTGGACTTGATGATCTTGAAGGTCCTTTCCAACCTAGTGATTCTGTGATTCTGAGTGGAACTGCCAGTTTCAATTAATAAGGTATTGTCCTGGTTTCAGCCAGGATAGAGCTGGTTTTCTTCACAGAAGCTAGTGTGAGACTGTGTTTTGGATTTGGGATGAGGAACTGTTGATAATGTGCTGATGTTTTGGGTTGTTGCTGAGCCGTCAAGGACAGTCCAGCTTCTTGTGCTGGCCTGCCAGCAAGCAGGCTGGGGGTGCACGGGGAGCTGGGAGGGGACACAGCCGGGACAGCTGACCCAGACTGGCCAAAGAGATATTCCCTACCATACGACGTCATGCCCAGTACATAAACTGGAGTTGGCCGGGGAGCGGAAATCGCTGCTCGGGGACGGGCTGTCGATCACGGGGTGGTGAGCAATTTCTGTATTGGGCCTCACTTGTTCTTGTACATTCCTTTGTTGGTATTATCATTATTGTTCCCTTCTTTCTTTCTGTCCTATTAAACCGTGTTTATCTCAACCCACGAGGTTTTTCCTAATTCTCTCCCCCGTCCCACTGTGGGAGGGAGAGTGAGCGAGCGGCTGTGTGTTGCTTAGTTGCCGGCTGGGGCTAAACCACGACAGTCCCTTTTGGCGCCCAACGTGGGGCTCGAGGCTTGAGATAATAACGGTTGCAGGTCACAATATCAGTTTATTTGATTTGCATCATGCTCTCGTCTTTGCTGTACATGTTAAGGATCGGTGTTGGTTTCTGCGGGCTGCTGTACTCTGCAATGATTAGTAATGTCTCGCCCGTGAATTTTGTTTTTAGAGCACTGACCTTGAGCTTAATGTGGTATCATCTGAGCTCTGTACTAAAGCCGTTACTGTATTTTGGCTACAGTCTTGTGGAGACGATTAGCAATTATACTTCTGCCTCTGAAAGGTTTTTTATGGAGGAAATGCAGAGTGGTACCTTTGCTACCCTCTATCATAACATTTCCTCCTTCATCACAATAATTTTTCAGTATTTTGAACACCCTTGGGTAGTTAAAATACCTCTATTGCTACTTCTGGGGAACATTGTTTCGGTTTTGTCTAAGGTTGGCAAGCAATTTAAGAATATCACCCAGAGATCTGCCCCAAGGCCGGATAATTATGAATGGCAGGGTGTGTGGAACAGCATGGGCAAATGCCTGGGGCGGTGGGCACCTCCACTGTTTTGGAGCTTCACTCCCGAACAAGTGCAGAATCCTGATAAACTAGCAGAATATTTGGAAGAAGTATGCTGTCGGCCTGGCAGTTCCAAGGAGACACAAATCATTGCCATGTGCTGGGGCCTGGCCCATGCCTACAGAACCCTATTTAACACTATGCAAAGGGGAGAGAGGCTCTCTGGGTCTGATGGCAATGTGGCAGGCACTGTGACCACTCCAACCCCTGTGGCAGGCACTGTGACTGCTCCAACCCCCATGGCGGGCACTGTAGCTACTCAGACTGTTGCAGCTGAACCAGGGAACCAGCCCATCCCGGTATCAGTTGCCCCTGTACAAAAGAAGAAATCTTGGAAGCGGAAGTCAGCTCGTTTAGTAAGGGAGGAGGAAGATTCTGCTAAGAAGGAGGCAGAGGAAGAGAGTGAGGCGGCAGAGTGCTCTGAAGCAGGGCCACCACAAGCACGGAAGAGGGAAGAGAGCGAGTCATCACTTGAAGAGGAGGAAGAGGAAGAACTTATAAAAGAGACGGTAACTACCCGATTACTATCCCTGAGTGAATTGCGAGATATGAGAAAGGATTTCAGCCGTCGTCCAGGTGAGCACATTGTCACCTGGCTGCTCCGATGCTGGGATAACTGGGCCAGTAGCCTGGAATTAGAGGGTAGGGAAGCCAAGCAGCTGGGATCCCTTTCTAGGGAAGGGGACATTGACAAAGCAATTGGAAAAGGTGCACAAGTCCTCAGCCTCTGGAGACGACTCCTGTCGGGTGCGAAGGAAAGGTATCCCTTCAAGGAAGATGTTCTATGTCACCCAGGCAAGTGGACCACCATGGAGAAAGGTATCCAGTACCTGAGGGAGCTAGCTGTGCTGGAGGTGATTTATGGTGACTTGGACAATGGACAATCATCCAAAGATCCAGATGAAGTCAATTGCACGCAACCTATGTGGCGGAAGTTTGTACGGAGTGCACCATCATCATATGCCAACTCATTAGCAGTAATGGCCTGGAAAGAGGGAGAGAGACCAACAGTGGATGAATTGGCTGGCCAACTCCGGCAATACGAAGAAAGTCTCTCTTCGTCCCTACAGGCCTGCGTCTCTGCTATAGAGAAACTGTCCCGGGAGTTCCAGCAATTCAAAGAGGATATGCCCTACCCTCCACCCATACGGACCAGTGTCTCAGCCATTAGGAGTAAGCGCTCTTCTGTTCAAGAGAGAAGATACAGAGGATACACACCACGAGCCACCCTGTGGTTTCAATTGCGTGACTACGGAGAGGACATGAGGAGGTGGGATGGAAAACCTACCTCGACACTGGAGGCACGAGTACGCGAGCTGCAAGGAAAAACAATTACAAAAGGGGGTTCAGGTTCCTCGAGGAAAATAGTCGCTCCACTTTCCAGTGGGCAGCTTCCCAGAAAGAATAGAAGAGCTGATCTCACCTCTGATCCTCTTGAGGGGACTTCTGATTCCTATTTACAAGAAGTGGGTAACGAGTACTATGAGCAGGATTAGAGGGGCCCTGCCTCCAGCCAGGCGGAGGAGAGGGACAACCGAGTTTATTGGACTGTGTGGATTAGATGGCCTGGCACATCAGACCCACAGGAATATAAGGCTTTAGTGGACACCGGTGCACAATGTACCCTGATGCCATCAAGCCATATAGGGGCAGAACCCATCTGTATTTCCGGAGTGACAGGGGGATCCCAACAGCTGACTGTGCTGGAGGCCGAAGTGAGCCTCACTGCGAATGAGTGGCAGAAGCACCCCATTGTGACTGGCCCGGAGGCTCCATGCATCTTGGGCATAGACTACCTCAGGAGAGGGTATTTCAAGGACCCAAAAGGGTACCGGTGGGAGTTTTGGTATAGCTGCCTTGGAGACGGAAGAAATTAAACAGCTGTCCACCTTGCCTGGTCTCTCAGAGGACCCTTCTGTGGTGGGGTTGCTCAGGGTCAAAGAACAACAGGTGCCGATCGCTACCACAACAGTGCACCGGCGGCAATATCGCACCAACAGAGACTCCCTGATCCCCATCCATGAGCTGATTCGTCGGCTGGAGAGCCAAGGAGGGATCAGCAAGACTCACTCACCCTTTAACAGCCCCATATGGCCAGTGCGAAAGTCTAATGGAGAGTGGAGACTGACAGTAGACTATCGTGGCCTGAATGAAGTCACGCCGCCATTGAGCGCTGCCGTGCCAGACATGCTAGAACTTCAATATGAACTGGAGTCAAAGGCAGCCAAGTGGTACGCCACCATTGATATTGCTAACGCGTTTTTCTCAATCCCTTTGGCGGCAGAGTGCAGGCCACAGTTTGCTTTCACTTGGAAGGGTGTCCAATACACCTGGAATCGACTTCCCCAGGGGTGGAAACACAGCCCTACCATTTGCCATGGGCTGATACAAACTGCACTGGAACAGGGGGAAGCTCCAGAGCATCTGCAATACGTTGATGACATCATCGTATGGGGCAACACAGCAGAAGAAGTTTTCGAGAAAGGGAAGAAAATAATTCAAGTCCTTCTGAAAGCTGGTTTTGCTATAAAACAAAGTAAAGTCAAGGGACCTGCACAAGAGATCCAGTTTTTAGGAATAAAATGGCAAGATGGACGTCGACAGATCCCAACGGATGTGATCAACAAAATAACAGCTATGTCTCCACCAACTAGCAAAAAAGAAACACAAGCATTTCTGGGTGTTGTGGGTTTCTGGAGAATGCATATTCCAAATTACAGACTGATTGTAAGCCCTCTTTATCAAGTGACCAGGAAGAAGAACGATTTCAAATGGTGCACTGAGCAACGACAAGCCTTCGAACAAATCAAATAGGAGATAGTTCATGCCGTAGCCCTCGGGCCAGTCCGGGCAGGACAAGATGTTAAAAATGTGCTCTACACGGCAGCTGGGGAGAATGGGCCTACCTGGAGTCTCTGGCAGAAGGCACCAGGAGAGACTCGAGGTCGACCTCTAGGGTTTTGGAGTCGAGGATATAGGGGATCTGAGTCCCGCTATACTCCAACTGAAAAGGAGATATTGGCAGCATATGAAGGAGTTCGAGCTGCCTCAGAAGTGGTTGGTACTGAAGCACAGCTCCTCCTGGCACCCCGACTGCCGGTGATGGGCTGGATGTTCAAAGGGAGGGTCCCCTCTACGCATCATGCGACTGATGCTACGTGGAGTAAGTGGGTCGCGCTTATTACACAGCGAGCTCGAATAGGAAATCTTAATCGCCCGGGAATCTTGGAAGTGATCATGGACTGGCCAGAAGGCAAAGATTTTGGAATATCACCAGAAGAGGAGGTGGCGCGTGCTGAAGAGGCTCCACCATATAATGAACTGCCAGAGAACGAAAGGCAATATGCCCTGTTTACTGATGGGTCCTGTCGTATTGTAGGCAAACATCGAAGGTGGAAAGCTGCTGTATGGAGCCCTATACGACGAGTTGCAGAAGTGGCTGAAGGACAAGGTGAATCAAGTCAGTCTGCGGAGGTGAAAGCCATCCAGCTGGCTTTAGATATTGCTGAACGGGAAAAATGGCCAGTACTGTATCTTTATACTGACTCATGGATGGTGGCAAATGCTCTGTGGGGGTGGCTAGAGCAATGGAAGCAGAGCAACTGGCAACGCAGAGGCAAGCCCATCTGGGCTGCTGAATTGTGGCAAGATCTTGCTGCCTGATTAGAGAATCTCGTCATAAAAGTACGTCACGTAGATGCTCACGTACCCAAGAGTCGGGCCACCGAAGAACATCAAAACAACCATCAGGTGGATCAGGCTGCTAAGATTGCAGTGGCTCTGGTGGATCTGGACTGGCAACATAAGGGTGAATTATTTATAGCTCGGTGGGCCCATGACACCTCAGGCCATCAGGGAAGAGATGCAACATATAGATGGGCTCGGGATCGAGGGGTGGACCTGACCATGGACGCTGTTGCACAGGTTATCCATGAATGTGAGACGTGTGCTGCGATCAAACAAGCCAAGCGGTTAAAGCCCCTCTGGTATGAAGGATGATGGTTGAAATATAAATATGGGGAGGCCTGGCAGATTGACTATATCACACTTCCACAAACTCGCCAAGGCAAGCGCTATGTGCTTACCATGGTGGAAGCAACCACCGGGTGGCTGGAAACATACCCTGTGCCCCTTGCCACCGCCCGAAACACTATCCCGGGCCTTGAAAAGCAAGTCTTATGGCGACATGGCACCCCCGAAAGAATTGAGTCAGACAATGGGACTCATTTCCGAAACAACCTCATAGACACCTGGGCCAGAGAGCACGGCATTGAGTGGGTGTATCATATCCCCTATCATGCACCAGCTTCCGGAAAAATTGAACGATACAACGGACTGTTAAAGACTACCCTGAGAGCAATGGGTGACGGGACATTCAAACATTGGGATAAACATTTAGCCAAAGCCACCTGGTTGGTCAACACTAGGGGATCTACTAATAGAGCTGGCCCTGCCCAATCAAAACTTCTACGTACTGTAGAAGGGGATAAAGTCCCTGTGGTGCATGTGAGAAACATGCTGGGGAAGACAGTCTGGGTTACTCCTGCATTAGGAAAAGGCAAACCCGTTCGTGGGATTGCCTTTGCCCAGGGACCTGGGTGCACTTGGTGGGTAATGCGGAAGGATGGGGAAGTCCGATGTGTACCTCAAGGAGACTTGATTTTGGGTGAAAACAGTCAATGATTTGAATTGTATTATGTTAATTGTTCATTATGACGTTACTACTATGGCTGCTATCTACCATATCAATGGTATTATAGTAAGAATCACCCAGACTGATGAAGAATGAGCTTCACTGAAACCAAGCAGCGTGCAGCAGTGATGAAACCAGAACTGGCTTCAGCAGCTTGCGCCCAACAAATCCCTCGAGACTGCCATCTTCGACCTGCAGATCATGGACATGGACCGTGCCAGATGACAATCCAACACCACATACCATCTCCCCTGCCCTGAGAGACTGCTATGATGGATGAAGCCCAGAGTCATGGACTGACTGAACTCCATAGACATTTTAAGTGATGGCCCATGGACTAAGAAAGTGATATCTGTGTGTATATATTAAAAGACAGGAAGAGTAATAATGAATAATTGGAATGTATTGAAAAGTATAGGACCTGGGCATGACGTAAATGGTATGGAATAAGGGGTGGATACTGTCCAGGTTTCAGCCAGGATAGAGCTGGTTTTCTTCACAGAAGCTAGTGTGAGACTGTGTTTTGGATTTGGGATGAGGAACTGTTGATAATGTGCTGATGTTTTGGGTTGTTGCTGAGCCGTCAAGGACAGTCCAGCTTCTTGTGCTGGCCTGCCAGCAAGCAGGCTGGGGGTGCACGGGGAGCTGGGAGGGGACACAGCCGGGACAGCTGACCCAGACTGGCCAAAGAGATATTCCCTACCATACGACGTCATGCCCAGTACATAAACTGGAGTTGGCCGGGGAGCGGAAATCGCTGCTCGGGGACGGGCTGTCGATCACGGGGTGGTGAGCAATTTCTGTATTGGGCCTCACTTGTTCTTGTACATTCCTTTGTTGGTATTATCATTATTGTTCCCTTCTTTCTTTCTGTCCTATTAAACCGTGTTTATCTCAACCCACGAGGTTTTTCCTAATTCTCTCCCCCATCCCACTGTGGGAGGGAGAGTGAGCGAGCGGCTGTGTGGTGCTTAGTTGCCGGCTGGGGCTAAACCACGACAGGTATTTAGAGAAAAACCCTGCTGAAGAATTTCTCTTACGATATCAATATACACATGAATGGGAAGGCATAAAATGGGATTTGTACATATTTGAGACACTTCCGAAAATATATGGTAATTTTATTTCTTTCCTTGTTTTTTTTTTCCCCTTATTTATTTACTTTTGGGGAGGGGACTGGGAGACCCTGCTAAAAGTCGGTGGCTCTACACAGCAATCAATAGCTTTCACCACGTTGAGGGGATCAAATGAGATTATATGCATTCGAGGGAAGGAAAAAAACCCCCACCCAAACCAAACACCAAACCGACAGCGGTTATTAACCCTTTCCGTCCTGTAAAGAGCAGCTATAAATTCGGTCCTGAGTTTTTTTAGTGGTGAAAACTAGGACAGTTCCACAGGGGAAAAAAAAGGGTAGAAATAAAACCCAAAAAACAACAGCTTTGGGAAATGAATAAAGAAGTAGTGCTGATTTCAGAAGGGAGTCAGCATTAGGGGCTGAGTGAGATGCCCTTGCCGATGAGGGCTGCAGCAGTTATCAGGCTGCGGTGGCAGTCCCAGGTGCAAATGGGGCAGCGCGGGGCTCCCCATACTGCCCCACTGGGGCCCCTTGTGGTCATTGTCCCGGGGCTCAGACCCTGGGACCCGGCTGCAGGAGTCAGCGAGGTCCCCATACACAGAGAGACTCTGATTCTTCGGGAGGGCTATTTTTTCCCCACTACATCACGGTGGCTCATCGTAGGCTCGACGCTCGGGCACACGGAAAGGCTCCTTCAGTCAGCTCCAGTTTAAAATATTTCTTAGGCCAGAAAGATGCTTTGCAAGAAGAGTCTGGGTTTGGCCTCCTCCTGGGCGAGGACACCAGGGCTGAGCCTGTGCAATGTGCTTAGAGGGGAAAGGAGTTTTGCACAAGGCTGAAACTGGAAACAACGCAGTGGGGAAATCAGTCACGAAATGTATTAGCTGCTCCGGGGTGTAGGCTTTGACTCATCTAGAGGTGTGCGGTCTTTAATCTTCAAGTTTTAGCTACTGCATGTGAGGGAGAAGTAACAGCACTAAATCTATCAAAACACAAGAAAACCTGTCAGAGGGCTTCTGTGCATCCAGGAAACCTTTGTGACTTTAGTAATTCACTTTGGTTTATTAAATTGTGTTACTGCTTAAAAAAATGCCATCCTTTCCCTCCTAGAGCCTTCTCCTAGTTCACTAACTCTGTCACGGGACTGGCTGCTTTAATCAGGGCAGAAATGGGCACACTGTGACGGGGAGCAAGGTCTTTGGCAGTTGGGGGAAAAAAAACCCACAAAGATTTTGGAGGGAGGAAAATCCCCCAAAGATGTTAAGAAGATGGCAGAACCCGGGTCGGGGTGAGCGGTCCGAAATAGGACTGGAAAAGCCCAGTTTCTCCTCAGCCAAGTGCCACCTGGCCTCAGCAGCGGCAGACGTGCCCAAACATGGGGAGCGAGGTGGATCGGGGATATTTATTGCTTTAAACTTTCCCCTTTGATACCTTCCCCGTGTCAGGAAGTGTTCGAGGACAGGAAATACGGCAGCGATTTTGTCTCCGGAGTGAACAGAAATCTCTAGGTAGCGAAGGAGTTGAAGCCTGTTTTTCAGTCACGGTTTTGGCATGGTTCCCGCTAGGGTGATCGTGTCCTTTCATTCTCCCCGCGGGCCGTAGGGGGAGGCAGCGAGCCGAGCCCGGCCCATGTCGGGTGGACAAACTGCCGGGAGAGGGGGGATGCAGAGCAGCGGGAAAACTGTCTCCCACGAGTCTGTCTTGCTAGGAGTGTGCGTGGGGGACAGCCCCGTCCTCTCTCTCCCGTAAACACTCTCGTTCCCACTGGAAATTTGCCTGGCCAAAATAACCTCAAGCAGCGTCCCGGCTCAGTGCTGCTACAACAATAGTTGCTTCTTCAAGTTCCGGGAAAACAGTCCAGACGCCCAGTTCTGGAGTGTGACCTTGGAAAGAAAAAAACCCCAACAAAACAAAACACCTAAATAATAATGTTATAAATGATTTAGTCCCAAACAGGATTCCAATTCAAATTTACAATTTATTAAGCGGATAGAGGCAAGCAAACAGCGCTGGGTGCGCCGGGAGTCTCTGCTCCACCAAGACGCACGTGGTACAGTTCCTGTTCCTGGTTTATATCCTGTCCGTTAATACATATTCATGAATAGGCGTGTCTTCTTCGGCGCATGCCCTCTTCTCCTGCTAGAGTCTTCTCGAATCTTCCTCGGCGTGCCCCCAGGATGATCCCAAACCTTATGCATGCACTTTCTTTACACAATACTATGCGGTCAGTGGTCAAACTGGTTTGAGCTGATATACCAGCAAAGTAGTTTAACTTTCTCCTGTAAAATACCCCTTTTTATGGTGCAGGAGAAATCCATGAAAGTACAGAAGGTTACACTTCATCACACGAATCATATAAACATATTTCACAATCCCCCATCTTTTTCTTTATAGTATTGATTTGTGTTTTCATTTCCAATACAGTATAACCGAGTAGATTAATCTAGTAACAATCCCCCACATATCCTCAATACAACTATCCCCATTTTAGTAAGCCAATCACCACCCATAAAATCTCCCCAAAATCCTCCTAGATTGATTCCATTCCAAGTTTGTCTCTCAGGCGGCCATTCGTTCTCCCTAATTTATGGGTAACAGGAAAAAACTAGGTTTTATTGTTGATTACAGGTATGCGCTGTACAATTAGAAAAGGTCCTCACTTTTTCCATTTTTCTGGGGTAAACCCCAGCTGGACTTGTTCCAATATTGACTACAGTTATTTGCCATAGTCAGAATCCAAGGAACTCACCCCCAAGTAGAACTAGAAGAGGTCCGGTCAGGGCCATAGTGATCGGCGGTCACAGCCCGAAGGGGTTGCAGCCCTTGGCAGACCCTTTTTTAAGCCGCAACACCAGTTCCCCTCCGGTCTTGCCCTCTTCTTTCCTTTAAGGGGGTGCTTTCTTAGTACCCAAATTAATTGAGCACTGCTTGTGAAGGCCAGAGCTTTCCTAGATCAGTGGTTTGTCCAGACCTGAGCACTTGCCCGAGCCTGGCAATCCTCTTTATTTGCAAGGCTTCATGGCTACAGAAAACTACCAGTTAGCCTGCAACACTAATCTTACAAATACACACCACCTTCTACACAAAGGACAAATTCTAGTTCCAGCTCCTTTTTCCTGTTCTTCTTTTGCCAACAACTCCTTCCGATTATACTCGTTTGGAGTACCCATTGTTGTTTCCTATTACCCTTTCCCATTGTTTTCCAAACTTGGGGATTACTTACATTTCTCTCCATAGCTTCCCATGGCCATCGTTCACCTTGATTTGTTCCACCACAAACGTAACAATTAGTTATATTCAATGACTTTACAAATAGATTTTTAGCAACTGTGGGAATTTCATGTTTCACTCCTGTTTCATTACAGGAGTAGCCGCAATAAAATTCCCACAGCAATTTAGTCAGATGTGACCTTCCACTCCTTCACTGGACCTTTCACTCGCGACACATGTGTCCATCCTTTTTCAGCAGTTCTCACAGCTGTTTCTGTAGTTAATAAAACAAGGAAAGGTCCTTCCCAGAGGGGAGATAAGTTTCCTTCTTTCCATGTTTTTATCAGAATTTTATCTCCTGGTTCTAACTGATGAATTGCAAATCCTAAAGGTGGTGTTTGGGCCACCATCCCAATCTCTCTTAATTCTTTTAATCTTTTTCCAATGGTAATTATATATTGTTGGATACTATGATCCTCAATTACATTGTTCCCCAGAGGCATTCCTTGAAAATAAGGCATGCCATATAACATTTCATATGGCGATAATCCAGTCTCACTGTATGGTTTCGTTCTTATGTTTAGAAGTGCCAATGGTAAACATTTCGTCCAGGGCATTTGCGTCTCAATCATTAATTTAGCCAATTGTTGTTTTATTGTTTGATTCATTCTTTCTACCTTCCCCGAGCTTTGTGGGTGCCACGGAGTGTGGTATTCCCACTGTATACCTAATGATTGATATAATAGTTTTATTATTTTAGAAGTAAAATGTGTGCCCTGGTCAGAATCAATGTACTGGATTATCCCATATCTAGGTATCAAATGTTCCAATAAAATTTTTACCACCATCTGTGCCGTAGCTCGTGCTACAGGGTACGCTTCTACCCACTTTGTTAAATGATCTACTATTACCAATAAATATTTTATCCTCCCTACCTTAGGCAATTCAGTGAAATCGACTTGTACTTTCTCAAAAGGTCTGTAAACTGTTTTTCTCCCTCCCGTGGCTGTTTGTCGAAACACTGTCTTATTTACCTTTTGACAGGTGAAGCAACCTTGTGTAATTTGCTTTGCTATTTCAAAAATTCCAATACCACCAAATTGTTTAAGAAAATGATCACTTAACGCTTTTTTACCCCAATGTGTTTGCGCATGCAAACGTTCTAATATTCGCCTGGTGTAGGCTTTTGGCAACATTTCTCGCCCATCAGGCAGTGTCCATTTTCCTTGTTCTAATTTAGCTCCTATTTTCTCCAATTTTGTTTGTTCTTCTGGCGTAAACTTCTTCTCTCTTTCCTCTCGTTCTTCTTTGCTGGTGTCCTCTTTTGTTTGTATTACATTAATTTTGGCAACTTTAGTCCTCAAGGCTGCTTCCTGGGCCTCTTTATCTGCTAAGTTATTTCCTCTAGTTCGGTAATCTAATCCCTTTTGGTGTCCCCTCACATGTACCACTGCTATCTCCTTTGGTTCTCTTAACGCCTTCAAAATTTTTACTATTAATTCTTGATGTATTAAATTCCTCCCTTGAGTATTAGTCAAACCTCTTTCTTCCCAAATTTTTCCAAAAGTGTGGACCACCCCATATGCGTATTTAGAATCTGTAAATATAGTCCCGCTTCTTCCTTTTAATAATTCCAGGGCCCTACATAGGGCATACAGCTCACAAGCCTGAGCTGACCATGATGGACTCAGAGGTCCTGATTCCACAAGTTCCAAGTCCTTATTAATTACTGCATAACCCGATTTTCTCTTCCCTTCTACCACTCTGGAGGAGCCATCTATAAACAGCGCTTCTCCATTTTCCAACTCAGCATCTCTTAAATCTGGTCTCACCTTTGTCTGGGTCTCAATTACCTCTAAACAGTTATGTTGTAATACCTCTGATGGTTCTCCAAACAAAAATTGTGCTGGACTCTGAGCAGAAGTCACCCTCAGTTCTAAGTCAGGGGAGTCTATTAGTATTGCTTCATACTTTAGGATTCGGCTGTCTGTTAACCATTTTTCCGCTTTTTGTTGTAAAATATTTCTGACATTGTGTGGGGTATACACTTTTAAAGGAGAACTAAAGGTTCCTAACTTCTTCTATTAATAATGCTGTAGCAACCAAAGCTTGGAGACAAGCAGGCCATCCTCTGCTTACTGGATCAAGTAACTTAGAACAATACCCCACGAGTTTTTTGATTCCTGCCCAGTCTTGAGTAAGAACTCCATATGCTGTCTGGCTTGATGTATTCACAAAGAGATAGAAAGGTTTTTCTAGATCTGGGAGGCTCAATACAGGTGCTTGTATTAATGCCTTTTTTACTTCCTCAAATCTCTGATCATCTTCAATAAACCATTTAAGTTGGTTATTAGTTAATTTTTCATATAAGAATTTTACTTTATCACTATAATTTTCAAGCCATGGTCTACAATATCCTAATAATCCCAGTATTTGCCTAATTTCCGTTTTAGTTTGTGGGGGTCTTAAGGATAGAATCCCAGATACCCTATCAGGATCTAACTTCTTCCTTCCCTTACTCAGCCAATGTCCTAAGTATTTTACTTCTTGTTCTACAAACTGTAGCTTTGATCGGGACACCTTTAATTCCTTTTCCCCTAGAAAATTTAACAATTTAATGGTGGCTTTTTGGATTCCCTCTTCAGTTTCTCCTGCTACTAAGAAATCGTCCACATATTGCAATAATTTTACCTCCTTAGGTATTGTGAAATCTTGTAGAATTTTTTCTAAAGTTTGTCCAAATAGATTTGGTGACTCTGTAAACCCTTGTGGTAACACAGTCCATCTTAATTGTTGTTTTCGTCCTGTTTCGGGGTCCTCCCACTCAAAGGCAAAATAATCTCTGGATCCCTCATCCAGAGGACAGGCCCAAAAAGCATCTTTCAAATCTATTACACTATACCAAGTATGTTTGGGAGATATATGACTCAATAAAGTATAAGGATTTGCCACCACAGGGAATTTAGTGATTGTTCGCTGATTTACAGCTCTTAAGTCCTGCACCATCCTGTATGACCCATCCGGTTTCTTTACGGGAAGAATGGGCGTGTTATGAGGTGACATACATGGTTCTAGGGTTCCTTTTTCCAAAAGTCTGTCAACTACAGGTTTTAATCCTTTTCGACCCTCCATAGGTATAGGGTATTGCTTGATTCTAATTGGGCGGTGCGGATCTATTATCTGAACGCTTATGGGGTCCATTTTTATCTTTCCAGTTTCCCCTTCCTTATACCACACTGAGGGGTTAATAGCTTCTTCATCCTCTTGTGTTAAAGTGTATAATTTAATCTGCAATTTGTCCCCTTGACTCTGAATGCTCAAGTTTAACTTCAAAATCAAATCCCTTCCTAATAAATTGTATTCCGCTTCAGGGAGCAAAAGTAAATCATTAAGACAAATTTTCTTTTCTGTTTCTACTTCTACATCTTTCAATATATTTACTTTAAAAGGCTCTCCTTTTGCTCCTACTACTGACACGTAACTCTTCCCTTTTTCTATTCCTTTTGGAAGTTTTTGAATGGTTGACTTTTCGGCCCCTGTATCCACTAAAAATAAAACTTCCTCTTTATGGGGACCAATTAATAATTTTATCAAGGTCTCTGTTGATGTTGAAGTCCCCAGAAGATAGAGCCCCTGACACCCCTAGTCTTCTTTGAACATATTCTCATCTTGTTCCCGCTTACGGCAGTTCTTCTGAACATGTCCCCTCTTGTTACAGTAGTAACAGACGGGAACTGTAAATCTTTCTCGATAAGGCTGTCCCCGGGGTGTCTGCTCTATTCTTTTTTCCCTTTTCTCTCCAGGAGTCGTCTTATTTTTCTGACTTTCCCTTACTGCTGCCACAGAAATTTTTTCTTTTGCTTTTTGTTTTTCTTCGTCCCTCCTAACATAGACTTTCTGGGCTTCTCTAAGTAACTCCTCTAATCCTCTTTCTTGCCAATCTTCCAATTTTTCTAATTTCCTTCTTATATCCCCCCAGGATTTAGCTACAAATTGTGTTTTAAGGAGTGTGGTCCCAGCCACTGTATTCGGATCAATTCCAGAATACATTTGTAGGTTTTTCCTCAACCTCTCCAACCATTCTGTTGGAGATTCGTCTTTCCCTTGTTGTTCATTAAATGCTTTAGTAATGTTTTGCCCTCGGGGAACCGCTTCCCTTATTCCCTGTATGATTAACGTTCTCAAATCCCTCATATTTTGTCTTCCTTGGGGTTGTTGATGATCCCAGTGGGGATCCACATTTGGCCATTTCTGATCTCCCGGGGGTCCTGCCTGATTCTGTCTTTCCCAAATTCTCATTCCAGCTTGTCTAATCATTCCCCTTTCCTCAACTGTGAATAGGATCCCTAAAATGGACTGTATTTCTTCCCAGGTATAAGTATTGGGGCCTAGGAATTGGTCCAATTTTTCAGCTACTCCAAGGGGATCATCTAATAGGGTCCCCATTTCTTCCTTGAAATTTCTTACATCTGTGGTATTTAATGGGACTGCCACAAACCCGATGCCTCCCTGATTGCCTCCGAGGGGTACTTCTCATAAGGGATATAAAGAAGCTCCCTCAGATACAGCAGTCCTACTTCTCGTACATGCAGCTGGAGGTCAATCTAATTCCGGTGCTGTTGGTGGTGGAGATACTACGGCCACCGGAGGGGGAGCCACCGCCGGAGATGGATTATTAGAATATGGAGGCGGTAGGTTATCCAGTGGCTCCCATTTATCATCTTTTTCCTTTTCACTTTTCCCCTCTTCTTCTTCCTCAAACTTTTCATCTGTTTTTAATGTAAGTATTGAGGCTGGAAAAGAACGTAAAGTTCTGTCCCATAATCCTGCATAATCACTTTCCTCCTGACTAAAAGGTTCCTTTGAATTAACATATATATTTAAGGCCTGGCAGACCCAGTCTTCAAAAGATCCAAAAACGGGCCAGAAGACATGTGGTCTCAAAGGTTCTTTTGGCCATTCTACCATACAATATTGAACTAATTTTCATTTACTTTTTCCTTTTCTGGGGCCCCTATCATTCCAATTTTCAATCATTATTCCTAATGGACTCTCCGGAGGTATTTCTAGTAATTCGCTCCCTTTCTTCTGGTCCTGTGTTCTCGATTTCGTCTGACCCATCTAGGAATTTTTACTGTGGCAATTCCTACAGCCCTTGGCTACCAGTAAGAGTGTCTTGCAGGGGGTTTAGGACCTATCACCCACCCACGAATCCCATAGGAATCGCTTCGGTCCTTCACCGGCCAAGTCCCTCGCGGGAGATTGGAACCGCGGTTAGAAGACCTCCACAATCGCTTCGGAACTAGGTTCCGTCTCGGTCACACTCTTACACACACAGGCAACCGAATCCTACCCAACCGAACGGTATACACCTTAAATACTTACGACTCCGTCGTCTTCGTTCGGATCTTCGCGCGCAGAATTACGGGAAAAATAAACTGCTGCAGCCGGCAAGGGAGCTCATAAAAAATCAAATTCTTTGCTTGCCCTTATTCAGGTTCAGGATGGCGTTAGTCCCGACCCGACCCGATCAGGAGCCACCAAATTGTGGGGCGCCCCTCCTAGATCAAGTCAGAATTCAGGAACCAAGACCATCCCGGACGAGCCCCCAACTGAGATAAATGATTTAGTCCCAAACAGGATTCCAATTCAAATTTACAATTTATTAAGCGAATAGAGGCAAGCAAACAGCGCTGGGTGCGCCAGGAGTCTCCGCTCCACCAAGACACACGCGGTTCAGTTCCTGTTCCTGGTTTATATCCTGTCCGTTAATACATATTCATGAACAGGCGTGTCGTCTTTGGCGCATGCCCTCTTCTCCTTCTAGAATCTTCTCGAATCTTCCTCAGCGTGATCCTGTTCGCTAATACATATTCATGAATAGGTGAGTCTTCTAATACATATTAATGAACAGGCGTGTCTTCTTCGGCGCATGCCCTCTTCTCCTGCTAGAGTCTTCTCGAATCTTCCTCGGCGTGCCCCCAGGATGATCCCAAACCTTATGCATGCACTTTCTTTACACAATACTATGCGGTCAGTGGTCAAACTGGTTTGAGCTGATATACCAGCAAAGTAGTTTAACTTTCTCCTGTAAAATACCCCTTTTTATGGTGCAGGAGAAATCCATGAAAGTACAGAAGATTACACTTCATCACACGAATCAGATAAACATATTTCACAATAACATCATCAACAATAACAACAGCACAAGCAGCAGCCGAGGCGGGCGTCGGGGGCCGGTGCTGTCTGGGCCCGTGGTCGCTGAGGGAGGCTGTGGGGCAGGAGAGGGCTGCCGGCTCCTTGTCTACCTCACCCCGGCCGGACGGCACCGGGGTATCCCTGCAGGTGTGGTCTGTCGGGGGCCGCGGCCCCTAGCTGCGCAGCAGAGAGCGGGCGGCTCCACGCCGCTCCCCAGCCGGCGAGTCGGCGCTGCCCACTCCGCACGGCTCTGCGGGGGCGCCCGGCTGCACAGGCCGCCCACCCCGGGGCCAAGGCGAGGAAAGCTGCAAACCCTCTCGGTGTGAGCGGCACCAGCTGCGGGCTCTTCCTGGCTAAGCGAAGGCACCTTCTCTCAGAGGCAATTAGGCATTCATTATTGCCACCCTCGTCCCTACCTCTGCTCACAGCGACGTCTTTAATGTCTTACCAACTTTGAATATCGCTATGCGGAAGGCACTGACCGGTTTTCCATCCGAGAGGCTCTCTCTCCTCCCCCACGCCTTACTGACCTTCGCAACATGGTTTCAAGCGGTGGAAAAAAACCCAGCAGCAGCAGCAGCGGCAGCAGCAAAGGGGAATGACACTAAATAAATTAAGGAATATAGCAACTAGAAGAAACTAAGTCAGAGAATTGGTAGCGGATTACTTGTCTGAAGGGCGGTGATTTGCTTTAGACCTAGCAGAGGATATATCATGCATCTTTCACAGAATCACAGAATCACAGAATCACTAGGTTGGAAAGGACCTTTAAGATCATCAAGTCCAAACATTAATCCAGCGCCACCATGTCCCCTAAACCATGTCCTGAAGCGCCACATCCACACGTTTTTTGAACACTTCCAGAGATGGCGACTCCACCACCTCCCTGGGCAGCCTGTTCCAATGCCTGACCACTCTCTCAGTGAAGAAATTTTTCCTAATATCCAATCTAAACCTCCCCTGGCACAACTTGAGGCCATTTCCTCTCGTCCTATCACTAGTTACTTGGGAGAAGAGACCAACACCCTCGTCGCCACAACCCCCTTTCAGGTAGTTGTAGAGAGCGATAAGGTCTCCCCTCAGCCTCCTCTTCTCCAGACTAAACAACCCCGGTTCCCTCAGCCGCTCCTCATAAGACTTGTGCTCCAGACCCCTCACCATCTTCGTTGCCCTTCTCTGGACATGCTCCAGCACCTCAACATCCTTCTTGTAGTGAGGGGCCCAAAAGTGAACACAGTATTCAAGGTGCGGCCTCACCAGTGCCGAGGACAGGGGCACAATCACTTCCCTACTCCTGCTGGCCACACTTTTTCTGATACAGGCCAGGATGCTGTTGGCCTTCTTGGCCACCTGGGCACACTGCCGGCTCATGTTCAGCCGGCTGTCAACCAGCACCCCCAGGTCCCTTTCCGCCGGGCTGCTCTCTAGCCACTCCTCCCCAAGCCTGTAGCGTTGCATGGGGTTGTTGTGGCCAAAGTGCAGGACCCTGCACTTGGCCTTATTAAACCTCATACAGTTGGCCTCTGCCCATCGATCCAGCCTGTCCAGATCCCTCTGCAGAGCCCTCCTACCCTCCAGCAGATCTACACTCCCACCCAACTTGGTGTCATCTGCAAACTTACTGAGGGAGCACTCGATCCCCTCATCCAGATCATCTATAAAGATATTGAACAAGACGGGTCCCAGAACCGAGCCCTGGGGAACACCGCTTGTGACCGGCCACCAGCCGGATTTAACATCGTTCACCACAACTCTCTGGGCTCGGCCATCCAGCCAGTTCCTCACCCAGCGAAGAGTAAACCCGTCTAAGCCACGAGCCACCAGTTTCTCCAGGAGAATGCTGTGGGAGACGCTGTCAAAGGCTTTACTAAAGTCCAGGTAGACAACGTCCACAGTCTTTCCCTCATCCACTAGGCGGGTCACCTGGTCATAGAAGGAGATCAGGTTGGTCAAGCAGGACCTGCCTTTCATGAACCCGTGCTGGCTGGGCCTGATCCCTTGGTTGTCTTGCACATGCCCTGTGAGCACTCTCAAGACCAACCGCTCCATAATCTTCCCTGGTACAGAGGTCAGGCTGACAGGCCTGTAGTTCCCAGGATCCTCCTTCCGGCCTTTCTTGTAGACAGGCGTCACAGTGGCAAGCCTCCAGTCTTCTGGGACCTCCCCTGTTAACCAGGACTGCTGATAAATGATGGAGAGTGGCTTGGCAAGCTCCTCTGCCAGCTCTCTCAGTACTCTCGGGTGGATCTCATCAGGCCCCATAGACTTGTGGGTGTCCAGGTGGTTTAGCATGTCCTTGACTGCTTCCTCCTGGATTATGAGGAGTACATTGTGCTCTCCATCCCCATCTTCCAGCTCAGGGGGCTGAATATCCTGTGGATACCTGGAGTGGCTATTAAAGTCTGAGGCAAAGAAGGCATTAAGTACCTCAGCCTTGTCCTCGTCCTTGGAGACAATGTTCCCCGCCATATCCAGTAGGGGATGGAGATTCTCCTTGCCTCTCTTTTTGTTGTTAATATATTTGTAAAAACATTTTTTATTATCCTTTACGACTGTGGCCAGACTGAGCTCTAGCTTTGGTCATTATAAAGTATATTTATTGCTTCCCAAAAGAGCACCAAAAAATTGACAGCCACAACCTAAAAAAAAAAGTATTCTATTATCAATATTTTTGTATGGATTTTAAAAACAAATACACAGAGTTATCTGCATGGAGATTAGACAGGTTGAGTTAATTAGCCGAAGAGAGTATATATGTGTAAACACAAAGTGATGCCCTGTTAAATTAGCTATTATTGCTTATATCTTGAAAACAAATTTTGCAAAATTAATGACCAGAGAAGCAGTAGGGGGACGCAAAAAGGAGATGAAGTCTGAACAGGGTACAGTTAGAACTTGTGTACCTCAGTGTACATAAATACTACAAGTTCAGTGTGCTCACATATATATCCTTGCAATGCACACAGTTTATTGTACTTGTTCTGAGGAGAGGTTGCCTCACTGCAACAGGAAAAAATAATAAAAAAGAAAACAAAACCCCCTTAACAACATTTGCATAATGCCAACCCTGCAAGTTTCAAAACTGCAGACACAAACTTGGTAAAGCGGCTACATACAAAATAGGAGAATTCTTAGTGAAAGTAGTGCAATCAGCATGTTAGAGGGATGAATTAAAGATGGACCATGAGTACAATCGTTTCTCATGCATGAAAGCAAAAAAAAAAAGGAGGGGTGTTATGTACTGTCCACTGTTCAGTGGTCTCTGTTTTGAAGAGGGGCAAATAAAAGCCATCAATAAATCATAAATCGTACATTAAGATCAAGCATACACAAAATACTTATGGCTTAGCATTTTTTCCTGCTAGTGGGACATGTGCCATCCATTACTTACAAAGATGAAAGATATATCATAAAATACAGTGGTATTGGGTTATATATGTATATAGGTAGAAAGAGAATCAGAGTATTAATGCAATAGATACCACCAATATATGTGTTACACATTTATAACATTCATCTGGAGTGTATAATCATTATTAAAGCTACTTGTGGTTTCCTTTGTGTTGCTCAGAATGCCCCAGCTCATGAAAAGAAATGTATTGTAAGTGTAGCAAGAGCTTGAGCTGCCTGTCATAGTTTGTTCTCTTTCTCCATAGGATATGTATTTCTGCCTGTATGGTTATTTTCATCCACATATTGTAACTTTTCCAACTGTTGCACACAGCTTCTGTTTTCGTGTATAAAGAAACATATACAAGGTGAACTCAGCATCTGAAGGCCCTGCAAGTACGGTGTATAATTTAAGAGTTTCACTACCAAATATATGTTTTGCAGATCAGGAATTTTTAGATGATATCAACTTCCTATCTGTACATATAATGTATCTGAACTGCAGATCAGAGGAAATTTGATGTCTTTACAACGATCTTCCAGTTTGTCTGTAGATTGTCTGCTATGCACTAGTCCACTTGGTTTCATGAAAGGTTGGAAAGAAAAGAAAATCTCTTTGGAAGAGGCAGGCCAGTGAATGCGTTCTAGCCCCAGGACCGCACTTGATGACATGTACTCTGAGCAGCACTGCTAGTGCAATCAGTAAAGAGGCCGTGTCATTCCCACTGTTGTCAGGAGCACCAAAATGAATGGGGGGCCTTGGGAACAGGCTAGATATGATTCGATCTGAAGACCATATGCATTTGTGCCATGTGGTAGGACAAAATGTGTGTGTGAGGGGTGACTACAGTGAAGAGAATGGGGGCTAGGGAAAAGACAAAAAAAGATGGACATGGCAGCAGGGGTAGGAGAAGCATAAGCAAAAATGTATGGAGGAATAAACAGCACCACAGAGGGGCAGAGGTGAGAACAAAGTTTAAGAAATTGAATGCAGTGCCATAGGGAACTGAAGAAAATAAGGAAGAAGGAAAGAAACTGATAGTGAAAATAATATAAAAGAAGGAATGAGGAATGAGGAGAGGGAAGATAGAGACAGAGCAGGAAAATAAAAAGAGAACTGCAGGATACCGGAGATGGTGTGTGTGTTTGTGTTTGATGCTGAGACCATGACAAATCAGATGCTGCCACTGATGAGGATGATTTGGCACTCAACTGCAACAGTTTTCCAGACTCTCTCACAAAAATATTTTTCTGTTTGGGCTACAATCAGTCTTAATATATGTGGTGGGTTGACCTTGGCTAGATGCCAGGTGCCCACCAAAGCCGCTCTATCACTCCCATCCTCAGCTGGACAGGGGAGAAAAAATATAACGAGAAGCTTGTGGGTCAAGGTAAGGACAGGGAAAGATCACTCAGCAGTTACCATCACAGGCAAAACAGACTCGACTTGGGGAAATTAGTTTAATGTATTGACAATCAAAATCAGAGTAGGATAATGAGAAATAAGAACAAATCTTAAAGCACCTTCCCCCCACCCCTCCCTTCTTCCTGGGCTCAACTTTTGCTCCTGATTTCTCTACCACCTCCCCCCTGAGCAGTGCAGGGGGACGGGGAATGGAGGTTGCGGTCAGTTCATCACACATTGTTTCTGCTGCTCCTTCCTCCTCAGGGGGAGGACTCACACTCTTCCCCTGCTCCAGCATGGGGTCCTTCCCAAGTGACAGAGTCTTCCACAAACTTCTCCAACATGAGTCCTTCCCTGTTGCGTTAAGAGGCAGATGCCCAAAATCAGCATTAGTAGTCCGGTCGCGCCCAACCCCTTTCGTTGGACTCTCATGGGTCTGGATGCACTACTAACATCACACTACCTGCTCAGCCGGACACCTCCTGAACTCACACGGCCGCACTCAGAGGTGCGGTTGCATTCAGGGACAACACACACATGGCTGAGTCAATCAATAGTGCGATTTATTGAAGCAACAGATGCACAAGTTCTTTGGATTGCCAGTGATAAATTCACTGTCTGCAAGCAAGTGCACTAAATTGATTACGGTCGGGTTACACACGTGTGGGGTGATGAAACAACTCTAGAGATTCCTAAAATTCCCGCGGATCCACTCAGGATAGCCAAGTGTTTGAATCTTACCCAAAGGTGTCCCAATGGGGGGGAAGAGAGGGTCAGCCCATTGGCAGATCCTAAAGGTCGGGAGTGATGGTGTCTTCCTTGACATCCAGCTCTTCTCAAACTATTTTATAGTGTTTTACTTTGCAGGTGGAGCTTGAGTGACTCTAGTCATACATACCTTTATCAGGATTGGTTCAAAATTCTCTCGCTTCGCGTTTAAAGGCACAGACTAGGAAAAATTCAGTGCGCACGCTCATTGAGGAGTGGTCGCACCTTGGGAGGTGGGTAACTTTTGAGAGGGGTGTGCGTTTTAGTATTATAATGATATTATAATAAGCAAAGTTCACTCCAAGTACAGCATTTCATCAAAGTTGACAGGTCACTGACCCAGGGCATCGAATGTGCAGCTTATTAATGTACACACTGTGTACCTTTAAATTCCCTTGTTCACAGAGTGTGGCCGCGATGTCTCCACTCCGCTCCACCCTCCATGCAATCTCTCCCAGAGTCAGCACACCAAGTGCCCCTGATGTTGCCAACATCTAGGGTTGCCTAGGGAATTGCCATGGTACAGACTCATTGTACACTAGCTACATTCCACCCTGTCTCAATGCTGTTCTTAGAGTGTAAATGTCCAAATTGCCCCTCAGCGATGACTCCACATTCCCACAGGCTGCAGTTCTTCACAAACTGCTCCAGCCTGGGTCCCTCCACTAGGTGCCATCCTTCAGGAACAGACTGTTCCAGCATGAGTCCCCTGCGGGGTCACAAGTCCTGCCAGCAAACCTGCTCCAACATGGGCTCCTCTCTCCACAGGCCCACAGGTCCTGCCAGGAGCCTGCTCCAGCACGGGCTTCCCACGGGATCACAGCCTCCTTCAGGAGCATCCACCTGCTCTGGCATTGAATCCTCCACAGGCTGCAGGTGGATATCTGCTCCACTGTTAACCTCTATGGCTGCAGGGGGACAGCCTGCCTCACCATGGTCTTCACAAGGGGCTGCAGGGGAATCTCTGCTCCAGCGCCTGGAGCACCTCCTCCCCCTCCTTCTTCACTGACCTTGGTGTCTGCAGAGTTGTTTCTCTCACATATTCTCACTCCTCTGTCTGGATGCAATCTACTGTGTGCCCTTTTTTTCCCCCCTTCTTAAATATGTTATCCCAGAGGCGCTACCACTGTCGCTGATTGGCTTGGCCTTGGCCAGCGGCGGGTCCGTCTTGGACCCATCTCTGCCTCACCATGTTGTTTGACTAAAATCTTTTGACTGAGTCCTGAAGATTCCCCCTGTGCACAGATATCCATGTGTATCGGGTTTGTGTGGCAAGATTTTGGTAGCAGTGGGGGTTGCAGGGGTGGCTTCTGTGAGAAGCTTCCCCTGTGTCCAATAGAGCCAGTGCCAGCCGGCTCCAAGATGGACCCTCCATCCATCAGACGGAGATTGTGGGACTCGGACTGTATAAAAGTGACACCATCAGAAGTGAAAAGGGGGACCCCCACCACCAAGGAGCATCAAGAGGACCAACGGGACGCCACTGGATCCACGGGTGGTGATATCTTCTTTGCTGTCTCTCTCTCTCTCCCTCCCTCCCTCCCCCTCCCCCCTCTCTTTTTCTCTCTCCTCTCTTTGTCGAAGTGTAAAAGATGTGCTGTAGGGGACTTGTTTGTTTAGTTGAATTGTTTAATTAGAGTAGTTGCCATTGAGTCACTTATGTAACCTCATTCCTTGCATTTTGTATTATTAAATTGTTAAATTGGTTGGCTGGTGTCGTTTCACCTTAATTCAGTCCAGGGGGATCACGAACTTGGTCGTTGGTCTCACGGGGAAGGAGGTCATCCTGAAAGACTCCTTTCGGGCCGCAACATCTAAATCGGTGTCACGGACAGGATCCCCTTGCGAAACTGAACCAACCAGGAGGGACCAGGGCCCTTAGCGTGGCCCCTTCCTTGGGAAGTGCCTGACAGGAGAGAGAGGACAGAGGATCTTCTTGTAAAGATCCGCACTGGGTACGTGAACCCACAGTAGGCTGAATACTTTGGAGTGCTCCTTTTGTATTGTGTGACAGTTGTTGTCGTTGTTGGGATCGATTTGAGGATCCGACGATGGGGGAGAATCCCCTGCTTGAGAAACTGAAGGGCTATAAAGCCCTACCCTCTCTTCCTGGCATGGCTTGGGCTCAAAAGAATTGTCATGACTCGCAGGCAGTTGTTGATCGAATCACTCTTTTGGCAAAGGAACGAAAACTGTGATTGGGGAAAGGAAAGGCAACAGTCTGTGCAGTGCTGGGGGCAGCACTAATTGCTGCCCAAGAGGAAAAGCAAGCAGATAAAGAGACAATTGAGTCCTTGCAAGAACAGATAAGAAACCTGCAAAGTCAGCTCACTGCTGAGCGTAGCACTACTCAGCAGCCTCACGTAATTTTGTCAGATTCATTAGACCGAGAGAGAATGTTACGGACTGAATTGCAAGAAAATGGGCAGGTGTTTGACGATAGGAAAGAAACAGGCTCAGATCTGGAGAATGAACTGGGATTTTCAAGTTTGGCGAAATTAGGAGAAAAACAGACATCTGACCTGAAAGCTATATATCCAGTTAAAGAACTAGGGGAAAGTAGGAATGTCTTTTATCCTAGAGATGAGGAAGTGGTGATGAGACCCTTGATCAAAACTGAAATCATTGATACTGGTCAGGGGGGTGTCCAGCAACATACCACATGTACCATCCCCTTTTCCCCTACGGACTTGGCCAAAATACAGGAAAAATACTCTCGGGGCCCATGAGAAACTGAAACCGAGTACGTGTGGAGAGTCTCCCTTACTGGGGGAGATCGCATTCTGTTGAGCGAAGATGAGGCTAGAGGATATTGGGGACCTGGTGTTTTCTTAACTACTAATGATCACCGAGAACCCTGGTCCTTGACCCAGAGGGTGGCTTATTGGGCAGGAGGATTAGACCCAATGGAGAGAGGGGACCCTTTTTCTATCAAAACACCTACAGCAAGTCACATTTTGGAAAGCGTGCAGAAAGCTGCCTGCCTCCAATTAATGCATGACCGGTTGTTGCTTCCACGACAGCCCTCCCCCATGCAGCGTGTGGCAGACCCCCGAGAGGTTTCATCCTCTAATCAGGGGACTTCCCGATGCTTTAAAGCTGTATGCTATTCAGCTACAAGACCGGTTGCGAACTCCCTGACCGAGGCGAAGGGGAGACTCCCCCGAAATGACCTGGGGGGAAGTGGCGCAAGAGCTAATTAATTACGGAAGACGCATGGGATTCACTGGCCAGGGGGAAACAAAGCACAAGGCAGAGATAAGGAGAGTAGAAGAAAGTGGGAGGAAATTTAAACCATCACGACCCCCTCATTCTGAGAAATTGGTACGGGTACTGGACAGCAAAAGACAGTTATTATGGGCAGAGGGCATTTCAAAGGGCATTCCCAGAGAAGTAATGGACAGGTTACCCACTCCCAACCTGGAAAGTTTGGTGAAAACCTGGGACAGAATAAAGGGAATCCCATCCCCCTCAATCCCCAAAGATCCTTCTTCCTTATCCCAAGAACCCGGAACAGTAACCCCATCTGCACCCCGTGAGATGGATTTGATTGATTTAAAAACCTCGGAGTCGGGAAACCACCTGCGCTGTCCTTTTTAAGTGAGCCGGAGGACGGCCAGTGGGCACACTTAAGGAGGCTCACAGAAAACAGCAAAGGAGACTTGTTGATGACTTTCCCTTTGGGACCCCTTAAAACTCCAGTGACCTTCCTAGTAGACACTAGAGCCCAAATGTCAGCTCTCAGGACAGATGTCGCTGATAACACTGGCATAGTCGCAGATAAGAAACCGATCTGGGTTACTGATGGTTTTGGCAACTCTAAACCACAACAAACAGCTCGAGTTAAATGTTGGCTGCCGGGAGATGAATCTCCTGTTGAGATCACAATGATATTGGGAGATTTACCAACAAATATTATGGGGCTCGATTTACTTAAAGGTTGTGCCTGGGTAGATTCAGTAGGAAAAGAGTGGGTGTTCAGACTCCCCACAGCCTCAATGAGACTGCTTCAATCAGCACCCACACTCCCTTTTTCAAAGATAGTCAATGTCAAACCCTACGCCCTGCCATTAGGAGCAAGGGAGGGAATTACCCCTGTAATAGCTGAATTACGGGAACACGGGATAATTGTCCCCACTCACTCACCTTATAACTCCCCTGTGTGGCCAGTCCGCAAACCAAACGGGAAGTGGCGATTGACAATTGATTATCGGCGCCTGAATGCCAATACATGTCCCTTGACTGCTGCTGTACCTAATATAGCTGAACTAATTGCGACTATACAGGAGCAAGCTCACCAAATTTTAGCAACCATTGATGTGAAGGACATGTTTTTTATGGTTCCCCCGCAAGAAGCAGATAGAGATCGCTTTGCTTTTACATGGGAGGGCGTGCAATTCACCTTTACACGTCTTCCCCAGGGATACTGTCACTCACCGACCATCGCTCACTGTGCGCTGGCACAGGAACTTACTCAAATTACTCCCAGAGAAGGAGTTAAAGTATATCAGTATATTGATGATATACTGATTGGCGGCTCTGATGCCATTGCAGTAGGACAAACCCAATTTGAAATAATTGATCATTTGGAAAATTTAGGACTCCAAATCCCAACAGAAAAGGTACAGCTTCCCTCTTCTGAAGTGAAATTCTTAGGCATTTGGTGGAGGGGAGGAACAATATGTATTCCCCCAGAGACTTTAACTACCCTTGAACAAGTAAAAATGCCTGAAAACAAGGAGGAGTTACAACATGCCCTAGGTCTGCTGGTATTTTGGAGAAAGCACATTCCAGATTTTTCCATCATAGCACGTCCCTTGTATGATTTAACACACAAAAAAGCTGCCTGGGACTGGACCCCAGCTCATGAGGAAGCCTTAAAATTGTTAATTTTTGAGGCTGGAGTGCATCAGGCTTTAGGGCCAATACACCCAACAGATCCATTCCATATCGAATGGGGTTTTGCAATCCATGGATTATCCATACATATGTGGCAACGTGGACCTGACGGTCCGACTCGCCCCATAGGATTTTATTCATGCAGTTTTAAAGATGCAGAGAAGCGATACACAACTTGGGAGAAAGGCCTTTTTGTAGTTAACCTTGCCTTGCAAGAAGCTGAAAAAATCATACGACAACAGTCAATTATTTTAAGAGGACCCTTTAAGGTTTTGAAACCGATACTAGCCGGAACCCCACCTCCTGTTGGAGTTGCACAGCGAGAAACAGTAAGGAAATGGTATGCACAGTTAAACCACTACTGTCATACACCCCAGGTAGAGAAGGATTACCTAAGATGCTTCAAATACAGGATCCAACTTCTGATCACCCAGATCAGGAGCCTCCTCCTTCAGTTATAAAACCTGCTCCTCCCTTTGTTTCCCAACTAAAGAATGTATGGTTTACTGATGCATCCTCTAAAAGAGAGAAAGGTATGGAAGTACTGCGCAGTAGCGCTGCACGTTGATGCAGGGAACCGGATAGTGACAGAAGGGGAGAGAAGTGCTCAGGTAGGAGAGTTGATAGCAGTTTGGAGTGTGATAAAACGAGAAGCAGAAAACAAAGAACCAGTGTTTATTTATACCGATTCATATGCTGTATTCAAGGGATGTACTGAATGGCTCCCATTTTGGGAACAAAACCAATGGGAAGTTAACCAGATACCGGTGTGGCAGTGAGAAAAATGGGAAGACGTTCTAAGCATTGCTAAACAGAAATCTCTTCTAGTAGGATGGGTAGCTGCACACCAAAAAGGAGATCACTGTTCCCACCTTTTGAACAATCAAGTAGATTCACTAACCCACTTAGCCACATTAGCAGCAGAAGCGGAAGGGGGAAAATGGGAACATCTGTTAGAATGGTTACATGTTAAACGAGGCCATTCTGGAAGTAAAGACCTTTATAAAGAGGCAATTAGCAGGGGATGGTCTGTGACCAGGGAGCTATGTAACACTATCACCTCAGCATGCGGCCTATGCCGTACACGATTAGGGGAGCATAACCCTCTCAAGGATCAACCCCTACACTTAAGGGACAATAAGGGACTGTGGGACACTTGGCAAGTAGACTACATCGGTCCTTTTCGTCTCTCAGAAGGAAAGAGGTACATATTGGTAGGAGTTGAGGTAATTTCTGGACTAACTCAAGCTGAAGCTGTCCCACGAGCAACAGGAGAGTATACAGTGAGCAGTCTGAAATCACGGTTTAGCTGTTTTCCTAAACCCAGAGTTATCCAATCAGACAACGGTAGTCACTTTACTGCCGGGGTGGTCCAAGAGTGGGCACGAGATGAAGGGATACAGTGGATTTTTCATACCCCGTATTACCTTCAGGCGAATGGTATTGTAGAACGTACTAATGGACTCCTTAAACAAACCCTGAGACCACATGACCCTGGATGGGCACGACGAGTATCTGATGCAGTAACTAAAGTCAATGGACGCTGGGGAGTAAACGTTTGCCCCAGACTCACAGCTTTTTGCCCTAATCCCCCATCCCTCTTACCTGGGACTAAGGAGAATAAGAACCCGAGGAATTCAGTGTATTATCCAGGACAACCAGTTTTAGTGAATCTACCCACTGTGGGACAAGTACCTCTAGTACTGAAAGCTCCAAAAAACCTGTATGCATGGGTAGCCACAGATGCCTATGGGAAAGATCATTGAATCCATACTAGATGGATCATTCTATCCTTTTAACCGGTTCGAAATCAAATCGAGTTGTTTTATCTGATCTCTTGCAGGTGGAATCCAGAGATCAGGAGAAGAAAGGAGAAGAACACTGGGGAAGAAGATTTGTCTCATGTTGAGCTGGAGTGTCCTCAAGGGATACTATCTTTTGTAGTTATAATAGTTATTTTTATAGTACTTGTAATTATGTGTTATGATCATAATTAGCTTTATAGTTGAAAACACAACAGCTAAAAATGGCATTTTTAACGTGTGTTAGAAAGATATGCCTTGGTTTAATATGTTTATATGTGTTATGGCAAATCTATTGCCAGAATCAGGAACATACCCAAGGTAAAAACAAGCGAACTTTATCAGTCCAAGCCACCCATGGTTTGGAGGATAACTTAGTTTTAACCTTGATAAAGGGGCTTGCAAGTGCCCTCAATGAATCTAGTATTACCGCTTGTTTGCCTTTGCCTAAATCTGTAGAAGATCCCCTTCCGATGGGTATTCTCCCTACGGACGTAGCAGGAAGTTTGTTACGACTGTGGAATACCCAGGGTATCATTGAAATAGTAAATCCTTATTCCCCAGATAGAAGGCGAGTTTCTGTACAAATTAATCAGCCATTTAATTTTTCTACCATTGATAGCACAACCTGTACATATTATGAAAAAGGCTTGAAGGTAACTTTTACCTGCAATCAGATCATATGGGGAACATCTGATTTGCGACCCTGGGGAAGAGCAACTAACGTCCTACAATATAATCAACCCATAAATACAACGTGGTGTATACAATGAAATAGAGGACAAGATTGTCCCAAGAAAAAGAGGAAAAAGAAAAAAAATCCCAGTAAGGGTTGTGTCTGGTTCGGATTAGACGGATAGGGTTTTGCACCATTCGAACCAGGATTTTCTTTTGGCTCAGTATCAAACAAGTCAGCGTTGTGGTCCTGTCAAAATTTAATAAATTGTTCTAATAAATTGTTCTAAACAATACGATTGGGTTAAATATTATTGGCCAGTTTATATTACCTTAAAAATGGGCTGTTTATGTCGAAATCATAGTATATCATGTAAATCAGTGAGTGCAGATTTTGCACCTCGCAATGACTGTCATGTTGCCTCTGGTGACACTCTGGCTGGTTTGATTTGGGCCTGTAGCAATGGTAATATGTACACTTCTTTATGGGCGGGACTACCTGAACTCCAATGTACTTTGGGTCTCCCGACATTATGTCCCATGTGGAAGCGAACCCCTATTCAACCCCACTGGATAACCCGCATGAAGCGGGCAAAAGTGACACTGGACAGAGAGGTAGAGGGGTGGCAAGACCCAGGGGCCGCCACCCGCATAGCCTGGGGAATGGAAGGATTCTGGGGATTTGGGAGTGCTACCGTGCGGACGCGATTATGGTTAAGTAGGTTAGCTTATCAAGTAGAAAAACTAGCTAATACTACTGAAACTAGTGTACAGCTGCTTAATCAACAATTGCAAGCTACATCAAAAATGGCTCTTCAAAACCACATGGCACTAGACTTAATGTTGGTATATCAAAATGGTCTTTGTGGTTATTTGAATCTTTTGGATACTGATTGTTGTATTCATATCCCTAACGTTTCACTGGATCTTAATGTCCAACTAGAGAAGATGCGACAAGTAGCGAAGGACACCCATGAGCTCCAAGAATCAATGAGTGTTAGCTGGCTTTCAAAGGTATTTAGTTGGTTTGGATTTGGTGTCACTGGTTGGGTCCAATGTTTGATACAATCTGTAATGATGTTTATTGTAATTGTAATTATTATAGGTGTAGCTATATCTTGTATAAAATCAACTATAATGAAATCTGTTAACATACGAATGGTCCAGCTAACTAACTATACGCCCTTGCAGGAAGATGAGGAAGACTTAGTCGATGTCCCTAATTCCGAAATAGCAATTTAAGATCAGATGGACTCACAGGGTGGGGGGAGGTGAATACAGCAAAGATTATTGATAATTTGTATTGGAATTGAAACAACAAAACCGGAAGGTGGGAAAAATCCGTGACGAGAGTACCCAGACCCAAACCACACATGCGCTCTGGGCTGGAGGTGTGGAAATCCGTTTTTCTTGCTGCGTATGCAGACCCCAACTCCAATGCGCCAGGGTAGTGTGGCCATCAGCCTCTGTACTGACCATGAGGGCCGCAACCAACAACAACGACCAGCTTCATACCACTGGAAAGCGGAGACCAATGCAAAAAAGGTACTCTCCCGTCACGACAAAGACACCATCTGTGAACTGTATTGCCGGAAGAATTGCGAGAGGAGAGGACGAAACGGCCGAAATGTACCTAATCGTTACACTTTATTTTGTGGCGTTAATTTTGTTAACTATTGCTGTAATTGTTCTTTTGATATATGTGTGTTTACCTTGTGATTATCACTGTGGACAATCACCTCCTGCTTCTAATCCCCCCGAGCCGTAAACAAGTTCTCAAACTCGGCATGGGACACGTTTCTGTTATGTAGAATCTGTTAGATTTAGATATATTATAGTTATAAGGAGATGTTGTGAACCAGTTAAAAATAGTTGTAGTTACCGTGTGCATGTATTGTCACTTCTACCTTTTCTTTTTCCTTTTCTATCCCTTCTAATCTTAACTTCATGCCACACCCATGGACGAGATTTCCGATCAATGTTTAAGCCACGGGGTGGTGTGGCAGACCGATATGCGGTTTCTGTCTTAAATATTTCATGGTTCCGAGGAACCCACACCTTTTTTGGTACAACGGCTCGAACATGCCTTGATACGGAGTGGACCCCAGAGAAGACCGAGATACCGGTTCCCACAGAGCAGAGATACGGTGCAGGTGTAAGGACCTGAACACCCCAGCACTGATTGATGAATAGCACTTGATTTTGAGAGATGCTCTCTCTCCAACTTCAGTTCTCCATGACAAAGTCCCTTTTGACTATCATAGAATCATAGAACATCTAAAGTTAGAACAGACCCATAAGGATCGAGTCCATCTCCCTGCTCCTCACAGGACTACCTACAACTAACTCATATGACTAAGAGCGTTGTCCAGATGCTCCTTGAACTCTGACAGGCTTGGTGCCGTGACCACTTCCCTGGGGAGCCTGTTCCAGTGACCGACCACCCTCTCAGTGAAGAACCTTTTCCTAATGTCCAGTCTGAACTTCCCCTAATGCAGCTTCATTCCATTTCCTTGTGTCCTATTGCTGGTCACCAGAGAGAGGAGAAGGACAGCTCCCCTTCTGCTGCCCCCCTTGAGGAAGTAGACTGCAATGAGGTCACTCCTCAGCCTTCTCTTCTCCAAGCTGAACAAACCAAGCGACCTCAGCCGATCCTCATAAGTCTTGCCCTCGAGGCCTTTCACCATCTTGGTCGCCCTCCTCTGGACACACTTTAACAGTTTGATGTCCTTCTTATATTGAGGCACCCAAAACTGCACACAGTAGTCGAGGTGGGGCTGCACCAGTGCAGAGTGGGACAATCACCTCCCTTGACTGGCTAGCTATGCTGTGCTTGATGCACCTCAGGACACGGTGGACCTTTAGTCTCACTGTTGACTCATATTCAACTTGCCATCAATCCAAATCCCCAGATCTTTTTCCATGGGGCTGCTCTCCAGTCTCTCGTCCCCCAATTTGTATGTATAAGCAGGATTACCCTGTCCCAGTTGGAGAATCTGGTACTTGCTCTTGTTAAATTTCATATGGCTGGTGATTGCCCAGCTCTCTAGTCTATCCAGATCTCTCTGTAAGGCCTCTCTACCCTTGAGGGAGTCCACAGCTCCTCCTAATTTAGTATCATCGGCAAACTATGTACTTTCTTACCAGAACAGAAGGCCAAGAGCACCAGTTACCAAGTAATCCTATATGTGCAATGATTTCATCCAGGTATAACTTCACCAGTTTCCTATGAGTTTCCTGAGTGGGTACCAACATAGAGCAAAAGCAAACTATATGTACCTTGAAAAGTGAATCCATGAGAAAAAATTTGATAAGGACTTTCTGAACGTCACCAGCTCAAACTTTTAGTAGACTTAATTTCTTTCCTTCCTTTGGACGAAGTGCTTTGGTTTATACAGGTTGGCTCCATCTAAACTTGTTTTGCATCTGGAATCTTCTATAAATTTAAGAGTTCAAAAAGAAACTCAGCCATGTACTTCAGAATGGCTGCTCTTTGGTTTAGGGAAATAACAGACCAATGGTTTCATGGTCTTTACTGAAAGTCAAGTAGATGTTAGGCAAAGGTTCTTGCAACTTGCTTCTGTTTTATGAATGTGTTTCAGCTTAATTTCCTATTATCTTTTCTTCCTGTGAGTTACTCCTATTCAGTATAGTTCAATGGAAGAAAAAGGAATGACTGTACATGAATGCAACTTAGACTGATGGGATTATCCAGAATAGTCAAGTATGACAGTCCAGAACTGTAGAAACATGCATTTTAGGGCCTAAACATACAAATCCTTACTCAGATGATCAATGACATTGATGCTAGTCAAGCTACAGGTATATGTAGTTTTATTCACATAAATCAGGACCTCTATTATAAAAGCTTCAGTACAGAGCTCTGTAGCAGACACCTTAGTCAAAGGTCAAAGGTGGTGTTTTGTTCAAGTCAATGCAATTTTCATATGAGAAAAAAACCACATGCTTAAACATTTTTTCCTGTCTAATATGTACACTGCAGATGAGGATTCTTTTTTTTTATGCAGAAAGTAACAAGATTGCATATATCACAGTCATTAGAATACTTTTCATCAGAAGCTGGAAATATCTCTCTAATCTATGTCTGGTTACAGAAACAAAATTGATATGAACTTCATAAAATTGTACCGAAGACAAACCAAATTTGCTCAAAGCAGTTAACAAAAGTGCTTTTATAGAAAAGAAAATGGGCACTGGAAATTACTTATAGACAGTCAAAATACTGTTGAAAATTGAATTGTTAGGCTTAAATATATATTAAAAATGAAGCATAATTTTATGAATCCTTTAATGTCTTCCAATTCATGTTCTGATGACATAGAAACGAGATGAAAAAGAGGAGGGTAAGAAGTGAAATGGAATTAAACTATAGTCTCTTTTGTAGAAGGGATATCTTGTGGCTAGTTAAGTGGTAGTAGAATCATATATGAGTCAAAATGATAGAGTAGCAGATTTACTTTAGTAGCAGAATCCTAAACAGCAAGTATAGTTAAGTTGTACTTTACTTCCTTTTTTTTAAGGTTGTTCTGTCCTTTAAAAAAAAAAAATTCAATCAAATATGCAATTAATCTGCCAACTTCAAGAAGATCTTTAGAAAACTTCCAACACAGAATGATCATGTTTTTCCATGTATTGTAAATATTTATTTTTAATGATAATTCCACTACTCCATATTATTCAGAAGAAAGTTTTTGGATTGCTAAATAAACATCTTGATGCAATTATATTCAGAAACTTACAGGGATAAAATGTGTCTAGTGCTTGTGAATGGAACACATATAATCTATATAAATCTACCAACTCACTAATACTACCATTTCAGTATCCTCTGTGCAACCATCAATAAATTATGACCTTGCTGCTAGATCCTTAACTGATTAATTGCAGGCTTTCACAAAGCAGTTTGCTTGCTTTTTTTTTTCCTCCTAACATGTCAGTAACAGAGCTATTACATTCACAGACAAAAGACTGTGCTGATACAAAATTAAGCTTGTGAAACTAACTGTGACGGACCGAGTACAGGGGCACGATCACTTCCCTACTCCTGCTGGCCACAGAATTTCTGATACAGGCCAGGATGCTGTTGGCCTTCTTGGCCACCTGGGCACACTGCTGGCTCATGTTCAGACGGCTGTCAACCAGCACCCCCAGGTCCCTTTCCGCCAGGCTGCTCTCCAGCCACTCCTCCCCAAGCCTGTAGCATTGCATGGGGTTGTTGTGACCCAAGTGCAGGACCCAGCACTTGGCCTTACTAAACCTCATACAACTAACCTCTGCCCATCGATCCAGCCTGTCCAGACCCCTCTGCAGAGCCCTCCTACCCTCCAGCAGATCAACACTCCCACCCAACTTGGTGTCATCTGCAAACTTACTGAGGGAGCACTCGATGCCCTCATCCAGATCATCAATAAAGATATTAAACAAGACTGGCCCCAGTACTGAGCCCTGGGGAACACCGCTTGTAACTGGCCGCCGACTGGATTTAACGCCATTCATCACAACTCTCTGGGCTCGCCCGTCCAGCCAGTTTTTTACGCAGTGAAGAATGCACCTAAGCCATGAGCCGCCAGTTTCTCCGGGAGAACGCTGGGGGAGATGTTGTCAAAGGCTTTACTGAAGTCCAGGTAGACAACATCCACAGCCTTTCCCTCATCCACTAGGTGGGTCACCTGGTCACAGAAGGAGATCAGGTTGGTCAAGCAGGACCTGCCTTTCATGAACCCATGCTGGCTGGGCCTGATCCCTCGGTTGTCCTGCACATGCCCTGTGAGTGCCCTCAAGATGAACTGCTCCATAATCTTCCCCGGTACAGAGGTCAGGCTGACAGGCCTGTAGTTCCCAGGATCCTGCTTCCAGTCCTTCTTGTAGATGAGTGTCACATTGGCAAGCCTCCAGTCTTCTGGGACCTCCCCTGTTAACCAGGACTGCTGATAAATGATGGGGAGTGGCTTGGCAAGCTCCTCCACCAGCTCCCTCAGTACTCTTGGGTGGATCCCATCAGGCCTCATAGACCTGTGGGTGTCCAGGTGGTATAGCAGGTCGTTAACTGCTTCCTCCTGGATTATGGGGGGGTTACTGTGCTCTCCATCCCCATCTTCCAGCTCAGGGGGCTGAATACCCTGTGGATACCTGCTCTAGCTATTAAAGACTGAGGCAAAGAAGGCATTAAGTACCTCAGCCTTTTCCTCATCCTTGGAGACAATGTTCCCCCCTGCATCCAATAAAGGATCGAGATCCACCTTGCCTCTCTTTTTGTTGTTAATATATTTGTAAAAGCATTTATTGTTATCCCTTACGACCGTGGCCAGATTGAGTTCTAGCTGGGCTTTTGCCATTCTAATTTTCTCTGTGCATGACCTAACGAGATCCTTGTACTCTTCTTGAGTTGCCTGCCCCTTCTTCCAAAGGTGATAAACTCTCCTTTTTTTCCGGAGTCCCAGCAAAAGCTCCCTGTTCAGCCAGGCTGGTTGTCTTCCCTGCCAGCTCATCTTACAGCACATGGGGACTGCCTGCTCCTGCGCCTTTAAGACTTCTTTGAAGACTGTCCAGCCTTCCTGGACCCCTTTGTCCTTCAGGACTGTCTCCCAAGGGACTCTCTCAACCAGTGACTGGAACAGGCCAAAGTCTGCCCTCCAGAAGTCCATGGTAGCAGTTTTGATGACCCCTCTCATTACTTCGCTCACAATTGAGAATTCTATCATGTCATGGTCGCTAAGCCCAAGGTGACCTCCGACCACCACATCTCCCACCAGTCCTCCTCTGTTTGTAAACAGCAGGTCAAGTGGGGCACCTCCCCTGGTAGGCTCGCTTACCAGCTGTGTCAGGAAGTTATCTTCCACACACTCCAAGAACCTCCTAGACTCTTTCCTCTCTGCTGTGTTGTGTTTCCAGCAGACGTCTGGTAAGTTGAAGTCCCCCATGAGAACGATTGTGAGACTTCTGCCAGCCCCTTGTAGAATGCTTCATCTGCCTCTTTATCCTGGTTGGGTGTTCTATAACAGACTTCCAGCAGGATATATGCCTTGTTGGCAGTTATTCAGACTGTCAAGGCTTCACAGATAATAATAAACAAATCTTGCAAAGACTGAGAATAATATAAAACAAATGAAAAAGTAATGACCAAGGAACAATTTGACTCTTGGTTATGTTTCTATTAGTTCAACTTTTACAAGAACAAGAGAGCTTATATTAATATCTTCTTCCGAGAAGTGCTTAGGCAAATCTAAGCATGCAGCTTTCAGCAACAAAATTGTTTTTAACAAGATGATTTCTGGCAGTTAGTTCAGACATAATCTGAGGATAATTTTTTTCTCCTCTGCAAATCCTGAAATAGAGATCTTTCATTTACAAGCTTGCTGCAAGTTTACTTGCCTGGAAAAATATGAAGAAGATTTTGCATTTATTGCATAATCAGGATGGAATTTCTAAAAATTGTCAAGAGGTGGGGAAAAGGTATGGGTAAAATCTTTTAAAATGCTGACAAGTTTTGCCTCTTTTATCTTTTTATTCTCATGTGCCTGTATCTACCTGATGTCTCATATTTTTACTGAGTTATCTCCAGTGCATGAACCATCTTTTTGTTATAAACTTGTATAACTGGCTCTAAGTGCATCACTTGGGTATGTAGGCATTACTGAAGTATAAAATCCAGATCCATACAGCCTTGGAAGGCCTGTTAAACTAGCATGGCTGAGGCATGCCAACTTCTGTAACCACAGACACACAAATTGTGTGACTGATATTCATTATGGTACATCTTTGATTTCCCATCCAGAATGACCTGTTATCCATTTACATCTGTGGACAACCTTCAACAAGATTTCCGAGCTTCTTATCTCAAAAAAAACCCACGAACCCAAAATATCCAGCACAGGTGCCATATCTGGATTTATAATGTGAATCCCCAAGTCCTTTTTCACTAACCCCATTTGCAGTATAAATTAACAATAAGCACTTGAAATAGCTTCATTACACCTGCTTAGGATTTGAAAGTAGGAACCAGTTCAACCTCTTCAGCAAAGCAGCAACATCAAAGCTGTTCACCATTGAATTGAAGAACCACATTGAGTTTCATTTCCAGCTAAGGATAGGAGAGGTACAATACCAGCTGATTTTGGGTTTCCAACAGAGTGAGCTTCTTTCTTACTTATGATCGAAATAGCCTAGCAGCCATCAACGAGATGACCAGAAAGACCTTACAGCAGTACCCAACTCTGTCCAGTTTGGAACATGTGCCCTCTGGCATCCATCTCATCAAACATGATGCTACATGTAGTGCTGCTACACCAATGCACTCAGCATGGGCAACAAACAGGAGGAGCTGGAAGACACCGTGCTGCTAGAAAGGTACAACCTAGTTGCCATTACTGAAACTTGGTGGGACGAATCCCATGACTGGAGTGCGGCTATCGATGGCTACAGGCTGTTCAGAAGGGACAGCTGAGGAAGGAGGGGTGGAGGCATTGCCCTCTACATCAAGAAATGGATAGAATGTGACAAGCTGTTTCTGAAAAATAGCTGCGAGCAGGTCGAAAGCTTATGGGTAAGAATCAGGGACTGAGGCAACAAAGGGAACCTTGTGGTTGGTGTCTACTACAGGCCACCCAATCAAGGAGAGTCTATTGACAAAGCCTTCTTACTCCTCCTACAGGAGGCATCGCACTCTCAGTCTCTCCTCCTGCTGGGGGAATTCAACCACCCCGACATCTGCTGGAAAAGTACCATGGAGAGCTGTAGGCAACCCAGGAGGCTCCTGGAATGCATGGAGGATAACTTCTTAAGCCAGGTAATAGACAGCTCTACCAGAGGGGATGCCATACTGGACCTGTTGGTCACCAACGCAAGTGAGCTAATTGGCGACATCAAGACTGGAGGCAGCCTGGGCTGCAGTGATCATGCACTGGTGGAGTTCACAGTCCTGAGGGATAGGGGGCAGGTGAAGAGTAAGGTCAGGACCCTGAATTTTAGGAAAGCAAATTTCCAGCTCTTCGGGGAGTTAGTCAATAGAGGCCCCTGGGAAACTGCCCTCAGGGACAAGGGAGCAGGACAGAGCTGGCAGATCTTCAAGGACACTTTCCCTAGAGTGCAAGAGCTCTCGATCCCCAGGTGTAAGAAATCAGGAAAGGAAGGCAAGAGACCAGCATGGGTGAGTGGAGACCTGCTGGGCAAACTAAAGGGCAAGAAGGAAATGCACAGGCAGTGGAAGCAGGGACAGGAATCCTGGGAAGAGTATAGGGACGCTGCCTGATTGTGTAGGGATGGGGTCAGGAGGGCCAAGGCATGGCTGGAGCTGAACTGGGCAGGGAATGCAAAGAATAATAAGAAGGGCTTCTACAGGTATGTCAACCAGAAAAGGAAGGTCAAGGAAAGTGTACCCCCCTTGATGAGTAAGACTGGAAGACTGGTAACAATGGATGAGGAGAAGGCTGAGGTATTGAACGAGTTCTTTGCCTCAGTCATCACTGGCAGTGTCTCTTCCCACACGTCTCGAATGGATGGATTGCAAGACGGGGACTGGAGGAGCAAAGCCCCTCCCACTGTCAGAGAAGATCAGGTTCGTGACCACCTGAGGAACCTGAACACGCACAAGTCTGTGGGACCTGATGAGATGCATCCCAGAGTCCTGAGGGAATTGGCTGATATAGTTGCCAAGCCACTCTCCATGATATCTGAAAAGTTATGGCAGTCAGGTGAAGTCCCTGGAGACTGGAAAAAGGGAAACATTGCACCCATCTTTAAAAATGTAGCAAGGAGGACCCTGGGAATTTCCAACCTGTCAGCCTCCCCTCTGTGCCTGGGAAGATCATGGAACAGATCCTCCTAGAAGCTATGCTATGGCACATGGAGGACAGGGAGGTGACTTGAGACAGCCAGCATGGCTTCACCGAGGGCAAGTCCTGCCTGACCAACCTAGTGGCCTTCTACAGTGGAGCGACCACATCAGAGGACAAGGGAAGAGCTATGGATGTCGTCTATCTGGACTTCTGTAAGGCCTTTAACACAGTCCCCCACAACATCCTTCTCTCTAAAGTGGAGAAATATGGATTTGATGGGTGGACTGTTGGGTGGATGAGGAACTGGTTGGATGGTCCCATCCAGAGGGTAGTGGTCAATGGCTCAATGTCCAGATGGAGATCAGTTACGAGCAGTGTCCCTCAGGGTTCCGTATTGGGACCAGTACTCTTTAATATCTTCCTCAGTGACATAGACAGTGGGATTGAGTGCATCCTCAGCAAGTTTGCAGATGACACCAAGCTGAGTGGTGCGGCTGACACGCCTGAGGGATGGAATGCCATCCAGAGTGACCTGGACAAGCTCGAGGAATGGGCCCGTGTGAACCTCATGAGGTTCAGCATGGCCAAGTGCAGGGTCCTGCACCTGGATCGGGGCCACCCCCGGTATCAGTACAGGCTGGGGGATGGAGGGATTGAGAGCAGCCCTGCCGAGAAGGATTTAGGGGTCCTGGTGGATGAAAAGCTGGATGTGAGTTGGCAGTGTGCGCTCACAGCCCAGAAGGCCAACTGTATCCTGGGCTTCATCAAAAGAAGCGTGGCCAGCAGGTCGAGGGAGGTGATTCTGCCCCTCTACTCCGCTCTGGTGAGACCCCACCTGGAGTATTGTGACCAGCTCTGGGGCCCTCAGCACAGGAAAGACATGGACCTGTTGGAGCAGGTCCAGAAGAGGGCCACAAAAGTGATCAGAAGGATGGAACACCTCTCCTATGAGGACAGGCTGAGAGAGTTGGGGTTGTTCAGCTCTGGGGAGGCCTTATTGCAGCCTTTCAGTAAAGGGGGCTTATAAGAAAGATGGGGACAGACTTTTTTAGCAGGGCCTGTTGCAATAGGACAACATGCAATGGTTTCAAACTAAAATAGGGTAGATTCAGAGTAGATATAAGGAAGGAATTTTTGACAATGAGGGTGGTGAAACACTGACACAGGTTGCCCAGAGATGTGGTAGATGCCTCATCCCCGGAAACATTCAAGGTCAGGTTGGGCAGGGCTCTGAGCAACCTGATCTAGTTGAAGATGTCCCTGCTGATGGCAGGGGGGTTGGACTAGATGACCTCTAAAGGTCCCTTCCAACCCGAACTATTCTATGATTCTGTGATTCTACCCTTTTCCATCCTGCTTGCTCACCACTGGGAGAAGGGGAAAAAGATAACCCTAAGGGTAGTATTTTTTGCTCTCTGTCTAGAGAGGCAGAAGTTATGGGAATGATGCCTTTAGATCCCTCATCATGGGTTAAAAACTAGGTTGTCAAAAGGCAAAAGACAATTCTCTTTGACTTGCCAGCTGAGGATACAAATAGCAAAATGTTTTTGCTTTAGTGTTTTCAAATTCAGTAACCATTCATTGGCTTTTTTTCCTTCTGCGCTGAGGAGAACAGGTAGTCAGAGCCAAGAATACAGATTGTTTCAGTCATCTCCTGTTCAGCTGATGATAGTATACACAGCTGTACATAGCCAGTGCCTTCCAGCAGAGGCCTGACCCGGACAATTAACCTTATTTTGATGCCTCTAATGGTGATCGTCTGTTGCCATATGCCTGCAGCCAGACCTCTAAGTCAGCAATAAGACCATCCACTCCTCAGGTCATATCTGATCCTTGATCACAAGCTACTGAGCTTGAGTTGATTTTAAAATGGATAGGGAGATGATTTTAAAATGTTTATTTTTAATCTGTTCATTCTAGGAATGAATAAATCCCCCTGAGAATGACAGTAATTGCTTCAGGAAAACCTGTGAAACCTGTTTGCCTGGAGACAGGTGATTAAACAGATTATTCTAAATAATTGCTTACGTTGTAGTAGCCTCATATTTACCCTTGTCTAGAACCATATTCTACTCTAAAACCAAGGAGAAAGTAGGAAAACGCCTTTTCTAGCCTATTTGCTTTCTGGACTCAATGTATAATGATACTGCCCCTGTATCAAGTATCATTATCATTCTAGGAGTAGCTATTGAATCCAAAAGCAATTTGAAATACCAAGTGTGTGAAGTAATTTTTCTTGTACTCAGGTTGTGATATTTAAACATATGTGTGCTAAGACCAGTATTTGCTGCACCACTGTCGTGGTTTAGCCCCAGCCGGCAACTAAGCACCACGCAGCCGCTCGCTCACTCCCCCACGGTGGGACAGGGGAGAGAATCGGAAGAGTAAAAGTGAGGAAATTCATGGTTTGAGATAAAGACAGTTTAATAGGTAAAGCAAAAACCACGCACGCAAGCAAAGCAAAACAAGGAATTCATTCACCACTCCCCATGGGCAGGCAGGGGTTCAGCCATCTCCAGGGAAGCAGGACTCCATCACATGTAATGGTTTCTTGGGAAGACAGATGCCATAACTCCGAATGTCCCTCCACCCCTTCCTTCTTCTTCGTCCCAGCTTTATATACTGAGCATGATGTCATATGGTATGGAATATCTCTTTGGCCAGCCTGGGTCAGTTCTCCTGGCTGTGTCCCCTCCCAGCTTCCCGTGCACCCCCAGCCTTCTTGCTAGCAGGCCAGCACGAGAAGCTGGACTGTCCTTGACTACTTAGCAACAACTCAAAACATCAGCACGTTATCAACATTTTTTCATCCCATATTCAAAACATAGCCTCACACTAGCTTCTATGAAGAAAATTAACTGTACCCTGGCTGAAACCAGGACAACCACTGCTGGTGTTAATCCTTGTTTATGCTGTGAGTAAGATGCCTGGCATGTGTTACATTTTTATTTCAAATCTGTTGCTTTCTTGGATTTATTTTCTGTATCCTTGTCATCCTAAACAAGATTTTTCTTTTTTCTCCAGTAGCAACTCAGACTTGAATATCTACAAGGACAGCTGCAGTGGAAATCTACTACAAAATACCAGCCTTTCCATATAATTCATACAATCAAGAAAGTAGCACTGAAGCAAACAGTGCGTTAATAAGAAATAGAAGACAAGTGGGTATTTTAAAAGGTGTGACTTGTTTCACTACAGAAGGGGCCTTTTTTTTCTATCCCAGGTATCATATTTTATGCATGATTCTTCCATGTACCTCTTTTCCTCAGTCTATATGTACACAGTAGACTGTCAATTGTTTGGGCAAGATATGCCTCATGCTTACTACTTTGCCCATTATCATAAAATCTAGAGGGACAGAGAAGCTATTATAAATTTGGATATGTTCTTGGACAAGTACAGAGAAGTTTTATTAATGAAGCCCACTTCAAGGTTTGCTGATCAGTAGAAGTTTGTGTGACTTGCTTGGTACAGCTAAAAATTGGGCACTACAAAAATTATTGCATGTTAGATTTTGAAAGTAATATAAAATATGCCTGCTCTCATCTCCCTTCAGTTTTCAGTATTCACTACCCCAAAAAAGCAAAGAGGATGTTGCACACAGTACAAATAAGAAAGCTTTACAAATCATCCAGTGTTGGGATCACTCTGCACGGCTCGACCTTAAGGAGAAGGAGCTGTGGCGTTGAGCTGCACGGCTCAACCTTAAGGAGAAGGAGCTGCGGCATTGAGAAGCTGGTAAACAGCTGGACATCTGCAGGGCTCGGCCTTGAGGAGAAGGAGCTGTGGTAAACAGCTAAGAAGAAGCAAGAAAAACAGGGACACCTGCAAGCAGCAATCCTGACTCTGTGAGGGGCGCGTGGACAGCGCGTGATATCTTGTATATAGCCAATTACAATAATGTGTATAACAAGCTGTAACCAATCATGAGTGTGTGCGCAGTGACTAAGCGAAAATTATGATATATATTGGAGTCAGACAAGACAATAAACGGCATTGACCTGATCATATTGGTCGTACGCGTCGTGTCCGAGACTTCCGCGTCAGGTGGCGCCCGAACAGGGACCCTCCCATCGATGCTTCCCAGAGCAGAAGAGACAGCAAAGGGGGTGCGGAAGCCAGCCCTAGCAGGCTATGAGGAAGCCGGCCTAAAAAGATTATTGGTATGGGCGTGGCAAAAAGGACTAATTCCCTCAGTAAATGAGACTTTTGAGATCCCGATTTGGGAAGGGATTGGCGCAGCACTGTGGGAGGAAGTCAGCACAGGCAACAAAGACAGTATAAAATTTACGACGCTCTGGAGGTTGATCCTAGAGACATTAAAAGAACTAAAGGCAGAACGCGTTGCTACTGCTTCTGCCTTTGCAGCTCTGTCAGCTGAATTTGGGGATCCGAGAGGCACCGCTGCCTCTATGATGTTTGAGGGTCCGGTAGTTCCTCGGGTGCCCCCGAAAAGAAGTGAGGCCGTTCCAACCGTAGTCGTGGCGCCAGAGCAAGATAGCCAGGAACGGCCGGAGTTACCACTTACGAGTCCCCGGAGCGAGTCGCTGGAACGACCTTCACCGTCACCGCGGCTAGTAAATGAGGGGGAGCTCCGTGGCAAAATGGAACAACAGTTGCAGGAGCTGACAGAAAGGCTGAAGCAGTTAGAGACTCGGCTGGACCATACGGTGCTACCTGCCTCCAGAACACCACTGCCACCCACAAGTCTGTTTCTGCGGGGTGGGGTGGGGGCGGGAGGTCAGGAAGGAATATCAGTATTTGACCCACTGCTACCCTCTGCGCCGGCGCAGGAAGGGGCAGTGGGAGGTATTGGTACATATGGTGAAGGGGGGCCCGTGCAACGATGGAAGAAGGTGGCGAGAGAAGCTATTGGTGATGGGGAGTTGGTAAAACCAATGGCTTTCCCAGTGGTGACTACTCAACAGGGTGATAATATATGGGAATCGGTAGAATGGAAGCTGATTAAGGAGGCTAAGACAGCAATCTCCCAGTATGGGCTGAAGTCGCCTTATACTAGTTCCATGTTACAGCATATCTTTGCCTCTAATCTAATGTGTCCATATGATATAAAAATGATAGTACAAACATTATGTACCCCGTCACAGCAACTGCAGTTTTTTCAACGATGGCAGATGGCATGTGACGAGGTAGCGGCGACGATACGACAACAAGGAGATCCTTTATATGGGGTGCAGGCTCAAATGTTAACTGGGGCAGGGCCCTATGCGAATCCTGATTGGCAAGTAAGGTTTCGGGCCGAAGTGTTACGGAAGAGTCAGGAACTAGCACTAATGATTTTATTGACACTGCATGATGAAAAATCGACACCCGCTTTTACGACAGTTAAACAGGGGCCATCAGAGTCTTATGCAAAGTTTATTGATCGGCTACATGTGGCTATCAATGGCAACCCAGATTTATCTAACGATATGAAAGTGAAATTTTTGGATATGCTCGCTTTTGATAATGCAAACGAAAAGACAAAGAAAGCCCTAAGCTATTTACCTCGTGGGTCATCAGCGGCGCAGCTGTTGGAAGTAGCCGATCGAGTACTTGAACAGGAGAGGGCTGCTTTTATGGCTGCTGCGGTGGGGGCTGTAGTTAAACCGATTGTACAAGGAAAAGGGGGGCAAAGAAAATCAGACAAAAGATGTTTTAATTGTGGGGGATTTGGACACCTTAAGGCACAATGCAGAAACCCTCCAACTAATCCAGAGGCCAGAACGCAGTTGCAGGGCTTCCGAAAGTGGTATGAGCAATGCCAAAAATCCACCCGTAACACCAATGAATGTCGTAGAAAGGGAAACGGAACGCGGAGCGCGCCTCGCCCTCGTGCAACGATACAAAATCAGGGTGCTTGGACAGCTGCTCTGCAGCCACCTCCGGAAGCGCCGGAGTGGACCTGGCAACAGCAGTAGCTGTCACTCTTGACAACACTGATGTGCAGGTGATAGAATCAACTCTCAGGGGACCTTTAGGTCACAATTTAAGTGCTCTGTTAATAGGACGATCCTCGGCGTCTAGGCGAGGTATTTTTGTAATCCCAGGGTTGATTGATGCTGATTATCATGGGGTGATTAAAATTATGGTACATACCCCTACTCCTCCGTTGACAATCTTAGCAGGGTCAAAAATCGCTCAACTGATTCCGTTTAAATCGATAGTGCCCAATGCTAGCACAAGAATAAGGGGGGATCAAGGTTTTGGATCTACAGGGCAGCCAGATGTTTTATTTGCTTTAGATATTAGTAGGGGAAAACCTGAAGAACAAATGGAATTAAGACATCCCAATGGGCAACTCACTAGATTAGGTATGGTTATTGATACAGGGGCAGATGTCACCATTGTCTCCTATCATAGGTGGCCTAAGCACTGGCCCTTGATGCCGGCCAATACAGGGTTTATGGGAGTAGGAGGGACACAAGCTACATTGGTGAGCAAAGATGTAATTGCTTTTACGTTCCCAGATGGAAGAACGGTTTCTACGCGACCATACGTGATGCATTTGCCTGTTGCCTTGGTGGGCAGGGACCTACTTAGTCAAATAGGGGCTCGACTAGTTACACCACCTTTTTAGGGGCGGTCACTGAGCAGCAGCCAAACCTAAAACTGAGTTGGAAAACAACTAAACCAGTATGGATAGATCAGTGGCCACTGAAGCAAGAACGGCTGCAAATTGTTAATAGCTTGGTGAAAGAACAATTGGAAGCTGGGCACATTGTGCCGTTGACCAGCCCGTGGAATACACCCGTATTTACTATACCGAAAAAATCTGGCAAATGGCGGCTACTACACGACTTGCGGGCAATCAACGCGGTAATGTGTGACATGGGGACATTACAGCCTGGACTACCCTCTCCGGTTATGTTACCAGAGGATTGGGATTTGTTGATAATTGATCTAAAAGACTGCTTTTTTACCATTCCCTTAGCAGCTGAGGATGCAGAAAAGTTTGCCTTTACGGTACCATCGGTAAATAAAGGAGAGCCAGCAAAGAGGTATCATTGGGTAGTGTTACCGCAAGGAATGAAAAATTCACCTACGATGTGTCAGACATTTGTGGCATGGGCTCTAGAGCCGGTGCGGAAAAAGTATCCGGATTTAATAATGTATCATTATATAGTTGATATATTAATAGCAGGGACACAATTGAATACAGACCACATTCTACAGCACTTAGGGCATGATTTAGGAAAACGGGGTTTAAAAATAGCGCCGGAAAAAATTCAAAAGAAGGGACCATGGCAATATTTGGGCTGGATTATTACCAGGGGAGCGGTCCGCCCACAAAAAATAAAGATTAATTCGAAAATAGAAAATCTTTCTGATGTCCAAAAATTAATGGGGGATATACAGTGGGTTCGAAATATTTGTGGAATTACTAATGATGATCTGAGGCCGTTGATGCCGCTCCTGGGGTCTTCAGTGGATGCTCCAGAGCGCCATCAACTGGACGAGGATCAACACCAAGCTTTGCAGAAAATTACTGAGAAGATAGCAACAACCTATGCTCACAGATGTTCACCTACTGAGAGTATCTCGCTTATGATAGTTAATTCAGGAGGGGAATGGCAACATCCACTAGGACTGATCGTGCAGTTAGGAAATACGGCAGACAGTTTGAAAGTATTGGAATGGGTTTTTCTCTCCTATCAACCCAGAAAAACAGTGGTCACCAGATATGAATTATTTGCACAACTCATTATTAAGGGAAGACAAAGAATTGTAGAAATATCTGGATTAGAACCTGTAATAATTTATGTTCCTGTATATTTATAATATTTATGTATAATTTATGTTAATTATATACTATGGGAACTTAGTGTACATCTCCCAGAGAAATTTTTGTGGACTGGATCTTCGTCTTTGAAAATTCCAGCCCAAAATTTTGAAAGTAGAATATATTTTACAAAGACGCTTGTCCTAGAAACAGTGTTATAGTATCTTAGTACTAACCAAAAGACTGTTATGAACAGCTTTACTTCCCAGTATCAATTAGACAAGGGAGTATGAAACTATAACTCTGTATGAAAGATATTTTGACTCTTCCCTGGATCAGGAAGTAGTGCAATCCCTGCAAGAATTACTAATAAAACAGTTCTTGTGCAGGACAGTAACAGAGTAACTGAGTGAAGTACAGTCATTTGGCAGCATAGCTTCATCATCTGTCTTGGTTCTTTGTGCCTTACCCTTTAGAGGTCAGATTTCTAACTCTTTTAAATGTCCATCTAATTAATTATGGGTTCATTTATCCATGACAGCTCCACATGCTCCACAATGAGAAAGAAACAAACAAAAGTTAAATATTTAGATTTTATGTTTTACTGTACTTTGTAAAAAATCCATGCAAGTCAATAAGCATATTTTCAGTGTGGATCAGAACTATATGTATGTGGAATTTTTTGTACAAAATCAGCTTTTGCCTAATGACTGTGGTGGGTTGACCCTGTCTGGATGCCAGATGCCCACCAAAGCCGCTCTATCATTCCCCCTCCTCAACTGGACAGGGGAGAGAAAATATAACAAAAGGCTCATGGGTCGAGATAAGGACAGGGAGATCACTCACCAATTACTGTCACAGGCAAAACAGACTTGACTTGGGGAAATTAGTTTAATTTATTAACAATCAAATTGGAGTAGTGTCTTGGTTTCAGCCTGGCTAGCTCAGTTGGTAGAGCATGAGACTCTCAACCTCAGGGTCGTGGGTTCGTGCCCCATGTTGGGCATGGGGTGGATACTGTCCTGGTTGCAGCCAGGATAGAGCTGGTTTTCTTCACAGAAGCTAGCGTGAGGCTACGTTTTGGATTTGGGATGAGAAAATGTTGATAACGTGCTGATGTTTTGGGTTGTTGCTAAGTAGTCAAGGACAGTCCAGCTTCTTGTGCTGGCCTGCTAGCGAGAAGGCTGGGGGTGCACGGGAAGCTGGGAGGGGACACAGCCAGGACAGCTGACCCAGGCTGGCCAAAGAGATATTCCCTACCATACAACGTCATGCCCAGTACATAAACTGGAGTTAGCCGGGGGGGAGGAAATCACTGCTCGGGGACGGGCTATCGATCACTGGGTGGTGAGCAATTGCTGTATTGGGCATCACTTGTTCTTGTACATTCCTTTGTTGGTATTATTATTGTTGCTATCATTGTTGTTTCCTTCTCTCTTACTGTCCTATTAAACTGTTTTTATCTCAACCCATGAGTTTTTTCCCAATTCTCTCCCCCGTCCCACTGGGGGAGGGGGGAGTGAGCGAGTGGCTGCGTGGTGCTTAGTTGCTGGCTGGGGCCAAACCATGACAAGTAGGATAATGAGAAATAAAAACTAAATCTTAAAACACCTTCTCCCCATCCCTCCCTTCTTCCAGGCTCAACTTCACTCCTGATTTTCTCTACCTCCTCCCCCAAAAGCAGGGAATGGGGCTTGCGATCAGTTCATCACACATTATTTCTGCGGCTCCTTCCTCCTCAGGGGGAGGACTCCTCACACTCTTCCCCCGCTCCAGCGTAGGGTCCCTCCCATGGGAGACAGTCCTCCATGAACTTCTCCAATGCGAGTCCTTCCCACAGGCTGCAGTTCTTCACAAACTGCTCCACCCTGGGTCCCTCCACTGGGTGCCATCCTTCAGGAACAGGCTGCTCCAGCGTGGGTCCCTTCCACAGGGTCACAAGTCCTGCCAGCAAACCTGCTCCAACGTGGGCTCCTCTCTCCACGGGTCCTGCCAGGAACCTGCTCCAGCACAGGCTTCCCACAGAGTCACAGCCTCCTTCAGGCATCCACCTGCTCCAACTTGGGGTCCTCCACGGGCTGCAGGTGGATATCTGCTCCACCATGGACCTCCATGGGCTGCAGGGGTACAGCCTGCCTCACCGTGGTCTTCACCACAGGTTGCAGGGGAATCTCTGCTCTGGCACCTGGAGCACCTCCTCCTTCTTCACTGACCTTGGTGTCCGCAGAGTTGTTTCTCTCACATATTCTCTCTCCTCTCTCCCAGCTGCTGTTGCACAGCAGTTTTTTTCCCCTTCTTAAATATGTTATCACAGAGGTGCTACCACCATCACTGATTGGCTCAGCCTTGGCCAGCGGGGGGTCCATCTTGGAGCTGGCTGGCACTGGCTCTATCAGTCAGACACAGGGAAAGCTCCTAGCAGCTTCTCACAACAGCCACCCCTGTAGCCCCCCCCAACATTGCCACACAAACCCAATACACAATACATATAAAATTTGCTGAAAATTGACTGTTTCTTTGAATTTGGATTTGAATAACAATAGTAATGGTGAAACGTTCTGGTTTTTTACTTTGAAAATTAAAAGTTGTTTTCTTTATTCTAGATAGCTTTTACATTGAAATTATGCTAATTCCAGTAATTAGCTATTAAAGAAAAATGAAAATGAATGTTTGGATTGATTAGAACTAAATATTTTTCAGGTACTTGGAAGATTTTGAGATCCTGGTAGGACTTGATTATTATAGTTGTACTGTCTATAGACAATGACCAAATAACAGTTGAAATTCAAACTATGAGACAGAGAGCATAAAAAATTATCATATTTCTGCAGCAGTGTTTTATAAATCCACTTAGAAAAGACTGCAGCCTCCAAACCAGCTCAGTACTAGCTCCTGCTGTATAATTGTGCTCATTCTTAGAGATTTTTCAGTGCTAGTCTTTCTAAACTGAACTGATGTCTTAAAAGATTTCAGACTAATAAGCTGACTGGATTTAGTGATTCCTAAGCATGATAGTAGCTAAAAGTTATTATGCAGTTATCCTGTTACTTACTCAGAGTAGATACAGATAGATACAGAGACCCAGAAGAAGATTAGCATAAGAAAGAGTAGACACCTATTTACAAGCTTATGTCTTTCCTTTGATTCATCCTCTCTTTCTGGATGTACAAGCAGTATAACCAGATCCAAGGACAAGATGGATGGACAGATATCGCATATATACAGGCGATAACCACATGATAAATTGTGGAACCATCCCATTTACCTTTGACCATCTCACCTGCCCTTTGCCTACCAAGTCATCTTCCCTATGATGACTTACAAAATTCCAACTCCTTGAGACATTTCAGTTCATTCTAATCTGCCTCCTATTCTTTATTTCTCCCTTATTCCTCCAGCAAAATGAAAGAAGATTGTCACAGCCTGAAAAAGGGATTATTTATTAATACAGATGTGACCAAAAAAAAAGTCCAAAACCCCCACAAATTTGAAATTTGAATCCTGGGTATCTACCTTTCTTTACTTGGGACATCTTTCAACAATGATCCAAAATAAAGGTGGATAATATGAACTTAATTTATTTAGATTTAACTATTACAAGTTCTAGAGTTGGGCATTTTGACTCCCTCAGTAACCAAAGGAGAGAGAAAGAGCAACCTAGGGGAAAACTAATTTAATCTGTTTTAGACTGCTAATTTAAAACAACAAAAACAACAACAAAGAAAATTAGAAAAACAAAATGTTTGTATTCACAATTTGTAACTACTGTAGTTTTCCCTCTATTTTGTTCTTTTGGGGCAGAATTTTCAAGAACAAGAAGTCATACAGTTGTCCAGTGCTACTGATACCTATCTTCTGAAGCCTGAAAGGTCATGGAAATCTTTGGATCTGCCTGTTCTGACAGCAGGATTTGGAATATGAAGTTCATACCATCCTTTATATGTGAATGCTTTAATCTGATAATCAATAAAAAAACAATCAGTTTTGTTTCTTTTTAATGAAGGTTGTAAGTAGCAAGATGCTCTAGGAGATGTTTCTTCTAACAGTTGCAATCTTTTCTTCAAGAATAAATGCAAAGGCTCAGGCCTGTGAGTTTCCAGGATTATTCATTGGTGGCCCTGCAGCAAAAAGGGCTATGAAGCATCTGGCTCAATGGCTGTCACAGACTTGATTTCATGTCTTGTGTCTCAGTTGCTGTTTTCTCTGTGATTATTAGATGATACCAGCAATGAATTAATACTGCCCTGAAAGATATGTGAAAAGCTTGGCATGGAGAAGTTTTCTTGCTCTTGAATACATCTTGGAATTTTTACACTGTCATTTCTAAGGAAAAATACATCAGATTACTTACAGGTTTCCGATAAAGATACAGCCTATAAAATTTGCCAAAAAAATATGTTTGTAGAGCATGAAAACTTACACATTTTACTCTCATCCATTAATATTTTAATATATACTTTTCGAAGTCATGAAAGACGCACGGTTTGTTTCCAGGGAAGGATTTTGTCAGTAATATTGGTGTCTCTATGACTTTCCATCTGGACACGCTTCTTCCGAATATGAGTGAATATTTTTGTATTTCTTTGTTTGGATTACATAGTTTTGGAAGTGATATTGGCTAAACAGAAAAAGACTATATCTTTGTACCAGAAGAGTCCATTCACGAAAGGATTTACACTGATAAAAATATACAGGTTTAAATTCAGAGGACTGTCAGCTCATACCAGCTTAACTTAAATATGAAGGCACAACATGTAAACAAGTTCCTCCTTACACATTCACCAGAAAAGCTAGTTTTCTTCAATGTTCAGTATGGTCTAACGTTACTTCTGTTGGGTCCCATGAAAAAGCTCATGCTAACTTAAATGCTAATGTTAAACAATTAAAAATGAAAAACCCCAGCAGAGTAACACAGTGTTGTTCACATCGAAATAGGAAACAGATATGGCTGTTTTACTGAGGCCTTGGAAAATAAAAGCAACTTATTGAAACTTCAGCTGAACCACTACAGACTGTTGTAAATTCCACACAGGGCAAAGAAGGAACACTCACTTTATATCATGTGCTCGTGTTGTAATCCATATGGACTTCTGTCAGGGATGTCGAAGTATGAATTTTGCACATGGCTATCCCACATACGGGAGTAGGCAAACTCTCTGAATATGTAAAGCACCATTGTAGCATTCAGAGGCCCTAGGCTGGTTGACTGCTACGATGTCGATGGACATGCTGCAACTGCATTTCCATTATGGAGGTGCTTACTCCATGTCTACAAATAAATTGTGATGGTGAAAATGTCTTGATGTTCTCTATTTGTATTGTCTTAAAGCCTGCCTTTTAGGAAATAAACAACAACATTTACATTCAGGTGCATACCAGACAGTTCAAGCAAACAACAGTCCAAGCTTTTGTCACAGTCAATAGCATTTCCAGGGGTGCCTAAAAGAGCTATAAAGCAAAACTGAATGCAGCTCCCCAAGACTGGGGTAGTCACTGCTGCCAGAGAGAGGTGGAGGTGGGACAGAGAGCTGCTGGGGGACTTGGGCTTTCTGCTTGAAGAAGTGGGAAGGGTGGTGTGGGGCCACCCACCTATTGGCTGAGCAGTAGAAATGCTACCCTTTTAAATGTTGGACAATGTTGATGGCATTAATCATTATTTTGCCTTTTCTTATATCAAGTAGTAGATGTGGCTGCATCACGCATTTAGATACTGCTGGGTCTTCACTTAATATTTGCAACTTTTATTCCTGACCAGGCTGTGAGTTTGATAAAGATCTAATTAAAAAAGCCCATCTTTAGGATGCCATTAAGATACATAAGCTGTTTTCCAGGCTAATCCTTTGGGAGGTAGCCCGCTCGTTTATGCTGGAGGCAATTGATGACATCCAGCAGCTCAGGACATGGGTGTCGGCCAGCACAACTAGATTAAGGCAAAGACATTTTAACTTCTGCTGAGATCCCCAGCTCCTTGAATTATTTGATCCTGCCATAATCTCTGCCTGCAACAAAACCAAAAGAAGACTAAGTGACAACAGTTGCAAAGAAAAGCTTGAAAACAGATATCAGATGATATGAGGCAGAAACAAGCAATGCCTGAATCTGCATGCATCAATGCAAAAGGATGGATAGGCATTTGTTTCTCTAAAACAGTAAACCTGGCACCCATTGCTCCTCATGAGAGCTGAAACTGAATGATCAGCAATGTCCTGCAAGTGAGGCGTGTGATGGAGATGTAGCATAGGTCCTTCTGCACCCCTGGGGAGAGACCACGAATGCAGATAGGAGCAGCCCCAGCTTGTCCCTGGGGCAGGAGGAGCTGAAGAAGACAGACCCATCAGAGTGTCAGTCTCAGAACAAAGTGGAGGCAATTCTTGGGTCTAAGAATTTATCATCTCCAAAGTTAGTGAAGAGATCTGATGGTCGCTCCAAAGCAAGAGGCAGTGCTGTGGAGCACTTCTTTTCCTCTTTGTTTGTATAACCTGATCCAAATATAATACGGCCAAAGATCAGCATGACCTTGAACAACACATCTTTCCTGAAGCTACAAACAATACGGTTAAAAGCAATTAATAGCCAGCATTATCACTTTCTGCTCCTGTTTTATCATTTGTGACTGAAAATAGTTTTTCAGGGGAGTTGTTTTTGCTTTTTAATTAAAGCCATGTGTAGCATATGGTAGAAAATACACATTTCTCAGACATTTCAATAACAACTTCATAGAATCACATGAAACAGAACAGCTTACTTTTGTGAACATTGGCACTGATCCTCAGTCTTTAGTTTCACTGCTGAAAGAGAAACTCCCAGAGAGCCTAAACTTCTGCCAACTGTAAGGCAGAAAAAATTAACAACAGCAGACTTGTAAATCAGGACATTAAATATTAGCTACTGTGTACAGTTATGCAGTTAAAGCTGGGCAGGTCAAAGGCCACTCTCAAAAACTAACTGGCCAACCATCCACATGGTCCACCAGGTCTCCATGAAGAGGTCACCTGAACCTGAGCTCCAGAGTGCAAAGCTGGGGGCACCAGGCTTGCCAGCTGACCTGGAACAGTCTCCACAGGTCTCAACCTTCAACTTCAACTGAGTATGGGCTGTGCCACAAGCCCGGTTTGCCAGCAGATGCCCAGAGCTCTGTTCTTCCAAGCATGAGCCCAGCAAAAAGACTGGGTAGCAGAGGTGACCGCAGGACCAGCTGGTTTGTGTCAGTTAGTTTCCAAAAAGTGTCCAAAGTAGGGCCTGAGCCTTGACCTTGAGGATGTTGATGAAGAATCAAGGAAACTGTTAGGAAAAGATTTTCCAGCTAGCTGCCTACTTTGCAAAGTAATTAACTCATCTCTTAAATTTATAAATACAGCATGAATATGGGAAATAATAAAAATGTCTGTAACTTTTAAAATGTTTTCAGTCTTCTGTATTTCAGACACATAAGCATTTTCTAGTGAAGTGCAGACATCCCTATAAGAAATTGTCAATGAACCTACAAATGGCTTATGTTAGTTATCTTTCAAAGGCCTCTAAAGATCGATGGGTGGAAAATGTGCAGCAAAATTCCTAGCTTCTGTACCAGTGAATTAATTGTTCAGTCTGAATATTTTTACATTGATATATTCATTTGCATTTCCTGGAAAGCACAGAAAAGTGGTCAGCTAATTCAGTTCACTAGCACAGGGATGCTTGCCCTTCTCTTGTCTTCACAAGGGCTTCACTGACCTATCATGCATGTCTTTCAAACAATGCATTTGCATAAAATCTCAATAGCATATAATAGTCACTGAGCCAAATTCCTCATGTTTTATAAATAGTATTTAGATAAGTTATTTATAAAATATCTTGCACGTATTTGGAAGGTTCTAGAGGCTTTCAGGAAAGAGAATGTTGAAAATTAACATGCAAGGGATTTATCATTTATGCCTTTGCAAGAGGTTTAGGAATAGAAAATCAGGCTTTAAAATCTCTTTTAGAGTTCTTAAATAAAAAATAAAATTTCTCACAAACAAATCTAATTTGTAATGAAACTAGAATAGTTTAAATGTAGATATGAAAACAATGTTTTCAGTATTTTGAGGTGTGATTTAAAAAGGACAGATTTTTCCTATTTCTTAAACAGCCTTATTTTGCAGATCTTTTGGGATACCAAATTTGAATGATTAGCATGGACACTGTTTATGAACAATTGCAGATGTTGAAGGACTGGCTATGTAAACACATCTACTCACATGTTAATGTTAGTGTAACTGTACCTAAATTTAAAAGCCTGATGCTGAATCAATATGAAAATGATGCAAGGTCAGTCTCCAACAGAATCCCCCCCCAAAAAACCAAAAAAACAAACCCAAAAAACCCAAACATAGTGAATCTTAGTTTGGCTTTAACATTTTATTTAAAGAAAAAGAATATGTCATATAAATGAAAGTGATGCCTGGGAAGGGTAGAATTTCTAAACTTAAGTTGAAAATAACCAAGCATGTGTTAATAAGGTAATCTTTTTTGTACGTGTTAGAGAGTAATGTATACAGAATATCTTTATCCATTTAGTTGTAAAGACATGGCCACTCTATTTCATGTATTCCATTCGTGGAATAACAGAAAGGCAAAGCTGCAATAAATCCAACAGATGCCAACAGTTCACATCGCATTTTGTAACATTTGGTAGAATCTATTAGGTGAGGTTGCTGAAATTCTCCATTTTGCTGCTTTAAAATAAAAAAGACAAACCCACTCTCATTGGTTTAATGTGCTTATAGCTTCAGGAAGACTGTCTTAAAAGTTGCTACCTTTTCAGCTGCACTATCATTCCATTCAAAAGTGTTCCTAGTGTTGAGAAGATTACTGTAGGTTATACATTCTTGTTTTCCAGGTTTTGAATGCTATTTCTAAGGGGCCTACACAATGTAAACATTGATTGACGATGTCTTTTTACCTACTACAGAGGTTAAGCAGGGATAAGACTAATCAAAAAGGCGAGTAAAGAAGGCGGCTAGGCAAGCTGAGACCTCACATGACAAGCTAAATGTTAAGCATCAACTTTTGTCCAGATCTCCAGTAAATGGGGTTAAAAGTTTCTACTGAGATATAATGTACTAAATTGTAAGAAAGCAAATATATAAGCATTTGCAACTACCATATAAGCATCATGAAGTAGTACTGCTTTGATCTTTCATTACTATTTTTTTGGTCAGGAGGAAATAAATAGCTTTGTTAATCAAGCAAGTAGCTTTATTCTTGCTATTTGAGATGGATGAAATACTGGACCTCTATGTAAGCAGGGGAAATGATGTTCCATATTCTGTTCAGGCTTTGTTTGTCACTGTTTATGGTCTAAGATCAGGGGAGGCTTCTACATGCAAGGGATGGTTTTGAGATCCTTAGAGTGGCGGGTCCAAGAAGCTGAATGAAGAAAGGAATAATCCTCGTTCCATCTTTTCTAAAAAGGCATGAAAATTACTTTGAGACTATGTCCCCAGGCTGTACAGCACAAGTGGGTTGTCCAGATAGTAGAGCAAAGATTATCCTAGACAGGGATTTAGTAAACCCGTGTTTAACATTTCCCAACTGGCTGGTTTACATGGCATACTCTACAGCATGGTAGCTCCTGTGAAACCTGTGATGAGATACCTTCCCTTCCTCAAACATCAGACAGTGAGCAATGATTGCATCCATACTGGGACCTGGTGCTCAAGAGATAGCACTGCAATGTTAGCTTCTGCAGATTTTAATCTCTTTTTTGATCTGTCCCAAGAGGGTGTCCACATTAAGCACCCAGGTAGCTAAAGCACTTTTTAGGTTTCTTACTTTATCATTAGATATCTTGAAATACTTAAGTTCTGTCCATTTCCTCCAATTTTAGGTACAGGAGCTTCTCAAATTATGTGAACCATGAAAATGAGAGACGTAAATTTTCCACATTACTAGGGTCCACATTACATTTGCAGTCAGAGAGAGGAGTGAGAATATGCGAAAACAACTTTGTAGACACCAAGGTCAGTGAAGAAGGAGGGGAGGGAGGAGGTGCTCCAGGTGCCAGAGCAGAGATTCCCCTGCAGCCTGTGGTGAAGACCATGGTGAGGCAGGCTGTACCCCTGCAGCCCATGGAGGTCCACGGTGGAGCAGATATCCACCTGCAGCCCATGGAGGACCCTATGCCAGAGAAGGTGGATGCCTGAAGGAGGCTGTGACTCTGTGGGAAGCCTGTGCTGGAGCAGGTTCCTGGCAGGACCTGTGGAGAGAGGAGCCCACGTTGGAGCAGGTTTGCTGGCAGGACTTGTGACCCCGTGGGGGACCCATGCTGGAGCAGCCTGTTCCTGAAGGACGGCACCTAGTGGAGGGACCCAGGCTGGTGCAGTTTGTGAAGAACTACAGCCTGTGGGGAGGACTCACGTTGGAGAAGTTCATGGAGGACTGTCTCCCATGGGAGAGACCCTATGCTGGAGCGGGGGAAGAGTGTGAGTCATCCTCCCCCTGAGGAGGAAGGAGCATCAGAAACAACATGTGATGAACTGACCACAACTCCCATTCCCTGTCCCCATGCACCACTCGGGGGAGGAGGTAGAGAACTTGGGAGCAAAGTTGAGCCCAGGAAGAAAAGAGGGGTGGGGGGAAGGTATTTTAAGATTTAGTATTGGCAATAAATTAAATTAATTTCCCCAAGTCGGGTCTGTTTTGCCCATGATGGTAATTGCTGAATGATCTCTCCCTGTCCTTATCTCAACCCACAAGCTTCTCATTATATTTTCTCTCCCCTGTCCAGCTGTGGAGGGGGAGTGATAGAGCGGCTTTGGTGGGCACCTGAGCCAAGGTCAACCCATCACAATCAAATATAAAATGTATTCTCCACATTCCCATTCCCTGTACCAATCAGCAAAGTATTTTTACATTGCAACTCTAGTAGCAAGGAGAAACTCGTAATTACAAATGATGTCTAAAGTTCTGATTTTATCAATCACAAAATGGTTGCAAATATGGCAAAATAATCATTCTCAATGTAGCCTGAACCAGCTTCAACTTCTGTCATGACTGGGTCACTATTCTTCCAAAGTTTGTTTGCTTTTGGTTGCTAGAGTAAAATACATGTGTCAGTAAATAGCCAGATGGGTATCACTGATGAACTGATAATATCAGAGCTCATAGCAGTTGACCTTTTCTAAAGGTGTCATGTAGCCATTAAACAGCCTGAGGAAAGGAACAAAATCACTAGTTTGTTGCAAGGTGCAACTCTGAGTGTTGATTCAACATAATTTATTACCATTTCTGAGTTTCTGGCTTTCAAATATAACCTGAATAACTGCAGACCATTTCTAGAAATGTGAGCATTCATTAACCACAATATAAAATTAATTTACTCTTTATGATCAACAGTATCCAAATTAAAAGTTAATTGGTTGAGAAAGGCTGTGCTTAATTATTTGACAAAGTCAGGTAAGATATGAAGTGAGGGAAAGACTTTATTAGCTGAGAATATACAATACCAGACATGTATGAGTAAAATGATGCCCAATGAGTAGATACTGAATGGGCTATCAGAGCTCTCATCCAGTGTTATAGTGATTAAAGAAATTAGCAGATTTGTAGCAGACAGCCATTTTTAAATGCTGCAGTTTATTCCCAATGTGCCAAAAAATCAACGAGCCTTTTAACCGCAATAAGATTTGGAAACATTTTAATTTTTTTCTTTGTATTATTAGCAGTTGAGAATGGTTTTATTGTTTCAAATGTATGAAAATGCTTCCCATGTTAAATGCTCTTACTTAATTTGCATTCATTCTTCATAACAATCAATAAACATTATCTTAGAATATGCAGTGTTGCAGTAGATACAGTGTCACCCACAGTCTTATCAGTAATTTCTTGCATTTGCTATTAAATACTTGATAAGATACAGCTTGTATTTGCTGTTTAAGAAATTAATTACAAGGATAAGAGAGCATTAGTTTTGGTCAACCAATGTTGGTTTGCAATGAGTTAAGTGGGATCATTGCTTCTGGGGCTGTTCATAACCCCAGACTTTTCACAGCCCTGTCAGAGTCTGACTCTGTAATAAGTAAGTCCCACATTACACATGGATTAGATTTGCAAAAATCCTGTAACTCAATAAGTTACCTGCCTATTCTCTCCTGGCGTCAGGCTGCCTGCACTACTTTGCTCTGTAGACATACCTGGCATTCCACCCGTGCCTCCTTGCTGGCTAAGTATGTGGGCTGGAGCCTGCCTACCAAAACATTGGGGATATTGTTGGGAAGGGGAGACCCCCTTGACAGATGAGCAAAGTGTTAAGTTAGTCTTGCAATGCCTTATTACTGTCCTGTTTTCAGCTGCGAGAGTTAATCTGGCTGGGGTTAAACCATGACAATTACCTTCCTATGAAGTATACATGCAGCTCTTAAACTTCCTTTATGCTGCAGTAATGTGGGAATCACATCTGCAGAAGCGTTTGGGAGTAGCAGGGGGTGGAGATGTGCTGTAGACATGGACAAAGCCAGTCTGACCTTGAGCCCTTCCAGCTTCCCCTCAGCTGCCACCACCATGTTTGTTTACACTGACAGAGAAGACAACAAAAATATATTTGGCAGTGCATCAAGAATGTGAAATGGCTTGATTTCTGGGAATTGTGCCAGGTATTATAAACCATTTTGTTTTAACACCCGTTCTTCATTTCACTGCATACTATTTGTTAAGTAATTAGTGGGCAAATGAATTAAGATTTTTTTAAAAATTTGAATAAGATTAACATTAAAATACCCATTTACAGCATTTAGGACTTTCAAAGTGAAACAGCTATCTCACTAATGAAAACTGAGTTATGTGATGCTTAAATAAAGGAAAATGTCCAAATTTGTCATTAGCAGTTTATGGTTTTGTATTCTGCAAATCTTAATCCTGAAATCAATTCAATCAAAGCTCACAATAAAGCTTACAGAAGCATTATCAGATCAGCAGATCAGTAGATCAGCCAACCTATTAACTTTGCATTGTTTTTTTTTTAACGTATTTGGTGGTGGGCTTTTTTTTAAAATGTGTAGTGAAATTTGAGATCCAGAACTACTCTTTCCTCATCTTTCAGCAGTTCATCATCTCATCCTGGAATATAATGAAAAGATTCCTAGCGATTTCATGCAGATGTATATGTGATTCTAACAACCAGCTAATGGCATTTAACATTAAATGTTAATAAAGCCTAAGGCTTATAATTACATTAAAAGGTCCTATTTTTTTAATGGAGAGGAGAAATTTGTGTAATGGATTACCATCACAGAATATATGATAGCAATTTGTACACATAAATATCTGCTTTAGAGTTTTGGTAAATGTTTATACAGACTAATGCCTTGAAGTTCATGGCTGTGACTTCCAAGTTTAGTGAGATTTTACTTCAGTCATCAGAGAGAATGGTGGAAAGAGGGTTGGGAACATATTTCTGTTTTCAAATATGCTAGCAAGTGCCTTAGGCATTTAAGAAGACTGCAGGCACGTCCTTTCCAAAATCTGCAGTGTAGTTAAATTCCTGCCATCCAACTAGATGCTCATACCTTGCTAAGTGGCAGTGACTTGCAGTGATTCTGCCTGGGCGATGTGCCCAAACAGCCTCCATGGGAGGCAATGACTCCGCAGGAAAAGGTCTTGCAAGGAATATTTGCTAATGTAGGAATATTCAAGAGTGTTGCCTCTGCAGGTTTTTACCACTGTCCTCTCAGTGCATTTCACCCCCCACATATTTTTACAAAGGAAGCTCCTTTTTGACTTCACAATATCTAACAAACACAAAATACTTCTAAGCCTTGTACTGTGCTGAAGAGCTTTAAACTTAGTATGGATGGCTTCAGATTGAGTTTTACCTACAAGATTTTGAAACACACTTTTAGAAACAATACCTGTATATAGGAATTACTAGGTAATACAAATTAATATTTTTCTCTTAATATAATTATACCTCTTATTACCCACTGCTCACCCAGCAAATAAAACTATGACATGAAGTCAACAAGCTTTGAAGGAGAATAACCTTCAGTTCATTTTGTTTCTCGCTTTTATTTTTAATTGAGCACACTCTCATGGAAGTAGGCGGAGGGTGGATTTTTTTTTCCAGTTTCAGTTATATCCAGAATATTTTAGTTTGCACACTCCTTTTATTACAGTGTTTAATTGCCTTCTACTATAATACATTTAGGACTAGATAAAACAAAGTTGTTGGTGAGCAAAGCCTGATTTATTATGGAAATCACAGGTAGTAGCTAATGCTACAGCTAGTTCTTGAGCTGTGTGCGGGCTGATTAGCTGGCCAGCACTCCCGTACCAATTGGCCAACAGCCTGCTGCCAAGAAGAGTATATAATATTTGTCCCTCAGTAGGAACACTGATTTGGATCTCTCCTCTACTTACACTGATTTTCATGAAATTTACAGAAACATAATTTTCCTTAAGTTTTCCACCACTACTGCCTTTTGAATTTCTTTGAATATGGCCAATAACAAAAAGAAGTATTAGGATAGGGCAACCTGCAAGTAAACAACACAACGGCATAAACCACATTTCTAAGGAGAATCAGACTAAAAACCACATATGAAATAAGGAAGGTCATGCAGTGGTCTCAGTCTGAATGGTTAACACGAAGGTGTCCAAAATTCCACCAGCTTCAAGGAGTTTTTCTTTCTCATTAGTTCAGTGGCACAATTTTCGTGCCTGTTTCCTGCCAAGCAAATTGCAGAGGGATTGTATGACTGAAAGGGCTTGAGTCTGAGTCGCTGGTGACAAGCTTGCTGCAGCTCCAATCAGGGCTTTATAGCTTCCTAAAAAAAAAAAAAGCTGCCAATCGTAACAGATGTGAAGTGTCTCTGCCATGAAACCACTGCCTGTTAAAATGAGCCAAAAATTTGACAGTTTCACAGAAGACTTTTTTTATCAGATGAACACTTCTCAGCACATTGCTTGGGTCAAATTCAAATGTAAAATCATGGTATCTGAAGGAAACAAACTGTCAAGATTCTTGTATAATGCTGACTCCTCTTCCAAATAAGGCTAGTACTTATGTAGTTTTCTTCATCGTAAAATGTAAAGACTTTTCTGAATTTTTACAATGGCAGATGAATGCAGCATAAAAAGTCCCTTTTTCCATTTTAACACTTCTGCTGAAATGGCTTTGTTGCAGTTCATTAATTCCTTTAAATATAAAAAGTATATGAACAGATTTTTGAATGAAATATTTTTTCAAGGTTGAGTGCTAGCTCTAGCCCCACTCAAATAAGAGAACTTACTTCCCAGTGGTGTGCCAAATTACTTAACTATTTCAGCAACAGGATACGGTGATTCTTTATACCAGGCTTGTCGTAGCCTTGATAGACACTTTCATGTCTTTAATTTCTGAAATCTGCATTATCAGAAGCATTTTTCTGTTACTGAATTCAGTTGAAAAGCCAATAACTCACCTAAATAAGTACAGTTAAGTATATTTTCCAAGCCTGTAGTTCTGTTTTCCAAATCTCCAGTGTTTATTAAATGTTTGTGTAAAAATAATGAAAAAGAAATATATACATTAATTATGGCCTAGATAACACTGTTGGGAGACTATTATTGGAACAGAGCAGGTAAATTAAAGTGACTCTGGATTCTGTGTTTTCCCAGAAATTCTAAAACAGAAACTAACTCCAGCCATGGATGTTCTAAATTCTGCACTTTTAATGGGTACTTGTGCAAAGATTGAACTAAAATGCATTGAGCCAGTAACAGTGATCTTAAAAAGTCTTGTTTATCAATGCTAGAGGTGACTAAATTTTTAAAATAGATACCTATTTTTACAATATTTTCCTTGATTATCTAGTTTTGTACCTTTACATTACTGAGGATCTGTATGAGCAGCTTGGTGCCATAGTTGTGTCAAGTCTAATTGGGACTGAAACTACAGTGCATTAGCTACAGGTCAGAAACCTCCACCTGAGTGCCGTCTTGCATCTCCTTCACACTTTTAAAGCCCAACTCTATGTTACAGCATTTCCAGCTTGACTTTTCCTGGGAAACTCTAGGGCCACGTTTTGGCAGCCTGGGCTGTCTCGCTTCTTCCAGGCAGGTTAGGGCAAATTACAGCTGATCACCTCTCCTCCACTGTGAGATGCTGCACCTCAGTTGATACTGTTATCAGGGAACTGAAGTAAGGATCAAGGAGGGAAATTCCTTTTCCGCACCACCCCCTCTCTGTTTCCTGGGTTCCAGAATCCTTTCAATAAAGAAAACCTGATTTAAAACAAGATTTAGAGAAGTTATTCTCTAGCTTATGTTCCAGCATGGTTTTAGTCTCTCACAGCACATACAACAGATATCATCAGATTCAAAGTTCAGACAAAAAGCAAGTGGTGGCAAGCATTTATATTTTTTTTTAATCACATAGAGCCATAGAATAATTTCGGTTGGAAAAGACCTTTAATATCATTGAGTCCAGCTGTAAACCTAACACTGCCAAGTCCACCACTAAACCATGTCCCTAAGTGCCATGTATACACATCTTATAAATACCTCCAGGGATGGTAACTCCACCACTTCCCTGGGCAGCCTGTTCCAATGCTTGACAACCCTTTCAGTGAAGAAATCTTTCCTAATATCCAATCTAAACCTCCCCTGGCACAAACTGAGGCCCTTTCTTCTCATCCTATCGCTAGTTACTTGGGAAAAGATACCAACACTCACCTCATTACAACCTCCTTTCAGGTAGTTGTAGAGAGCGATAAGGACTCCCTTCAGCCTCCTTTTCTCCAGACTAAAAAACCCCAAGCGCCAATCGCTACCATAACAGTGCACCTGCGGCAATGTTGTACCAACCAAGATACCCTGATCCCCATCCATAAGCTGATTCGTCGACTGGAGAACCAAGGAGTGATCAGCAAGACTCACTCACCTTTTAACATTCCCATATGGCCAGTGCAAAAGTCTAATGGCGAGTGGAGACTGACAGTAGACTATCGTGGCCTGAATGAAGTCACACCGCCACTGAGCGCTGCTGTGCCGGACATGCTAGAACTTCAATATGAACTGGAGTCAAAGGCAGCCAAGTGGTACGCCACCATTGATATTGCTAACGCGTTTTTCTCGATCCCTTTGGCGGCAGAGTGCAGGCCACAGTTTGCTTTCACTTGGAGAGGTGTCCAATACACCTGGAATCGACTGCCCCAGGGGTGGAAACACAGTCCTACCATTTGCCATGGGCTGATCCAGACTGCACTGGAACAGGGTGAAGCTCCAGAGCACCTGCAATGAATGGATGACATCATCGTGTGGGGCAACACAGCAGAAGAAGTTTTTGAGAAAGGGAAGAAAATAACCCAAATCCTTCTGAAAGCCAGTTTTGCCATAAAACAAAGTAAGGTTAAGGGAACTGCACAGGAGATCCAGTTTTTAGGAATAAAATGGCAAGATGGATGTCGTCAGATACCAATGGATCTGATCAACAAAATAACAGCTATGTCTCCACCAACTAGCAAGAAAAGAAACACAAGCTTTTTTGGGCATTGTGGGTTTTTGGAGCATGCATATTCCAAATTACAGTCTGATTGTAAGCCCTCTCTATCAAGTGACCCAGAAGAACGATTTCAAAAGGGGTCCTGAGCAACGACAAGCCTTTGAACAAATTAAACAGGAGATAGTTCATGCAGTAGCCCTTGGGCCAGTCCGGGCAGGACAAGATGTTAAAAATGTGCTCTACACTGCAGCCGGAGAGAACAGTACTACCTGGAGCCTGTCCTGGTTTCAGCCAGGATAGAGCTGATTTTCTTCACAGAAGCTAGCGTGAGGCTATGTTTTGGATTTGGGATGAGAAAATGTTGATAACGTGCTGATGTTTTGAGCTGTAAGTAGTCAAGGACAGTCCAGCTTCTCATGCTGGCCTACTAGCAAGGAGGCTGGGGGTGAACGGGAAGCTGGGAGGGGACACATCCAGGAGACCTGACTCAGACTGGCCAAAGAGATATTCCCTACCATACAACGTCATGCTCAGTACATAAACTGGAGTTAGCCATGGGGCGGAAATTGCTGCTCGGGGACAAGCTATTGATCACCGGGTGGTGAGCAATTGCTGTATTGGGCATCACTAGTTCTTGTACATCCCTTTGTCGGTATTATTATTGTTGTTATCATTGTTGTTTCCTTCTCTCTTGCTGTCCTATTAAACTGTTTTTATCTCAACCCACGAGTTTTTTCCGAATTCTCTCCCCTGTCCCACTGAGGGAGGGGGGAGTGAGCGAGCGGCTGCGTGGTGCTTAGTTGCTGCCTGGGGCTAAAGCACGACAGTCCTTTTTGGTGCCCAACGTGTGGCTCGAGGCTTGACATAATAATGGTTGCAGGTCATGATATAAGTTTATTTGATTTGCATCATGCTCTCCTCTTTGCCGTACATGTTAAGGATCAGTGTTGGTTTCTGCAGGCTGCTATACTCTGCGATGATTAGTAATGTCTTGCCTGCGAGATTTGTTTCTAGAACACTGACTTTGAGCTTAATGTGGTATCTGAGCTCTGTACTAAAGCCGTTACTGTGTTTCGGGTACTATCTTGTGGAGACAATTAGCAATTATACTTCTGCCTCCGAAAGGCTTTTTATGGAGGAAATGCTGAATGGTACCTTTGCTACCCTCTATCATAATGTTTCCTCCTTTATCACAATAACTTTTCAGTATTTTGAACACCCTTGGGTAGTTAAAATACTCCTATTGGTACTTCTGGGGAACACTGTTTCGGTTTTGTCTAAGGTTAGCAAGCAATTTAAGAATATCATCCAGAGATCTGCCCCGAGGTTGGATAGTTATGAATGGCAGGGTGTGTGGAGCAGCATGGGCAAATGCCTAGGGCGGTGGGCACCTCCGGTGTTTTGGAACTTCACTCCTAAACAAGTGCAGAATCCTGATAAACTAGCAGAATATTTGGAAGAAGTATGCTGTCGCCCTGGCAGCTCCAAGGAGACAGAATCATTGCAATGTGCTGGGGCCTGGCCCATGCCTACCTGTTGGGATCACTCTGCATGGCTCGACCTTAAGGAGAAGGAGCTGTGGCATTGAGAAGCTGGTAAACAGCTGGATATCTGCATGGCTCGGCCTTGAGGAGAAGGAGCTGTGGTAAACAACTAAGAGGAAGCAAAGGAGCACAGGAACACCTGCAGGCAGTAAATCCTGACTGTGTGAGAGGCGTGTGGACAGCGCGTGATATTTTGTATATAGCCAATTGCAATAATGTGTGTAACAAGCTGTAACCAATCATGAGTGTGTGCACGGTGACTAAACAAAAATTATGATATATATTGGAGTCAGACAAGACAATAAACGGTTTCGGAATATAACTCTCATAGAGCTGTGAAGTCCATCCTTCTCCCGCAACTGGTGACCCCGACGTGATACGATCTCTGGGATCTCATCGTTAAACACAGGTCGAGCACAGAGGACGCCGCGGGAGAAGCCCGCTTGGAAGAATTGCAGTCAACGGGACTGACGCAAGGAAAAAGAAAAAGGAATACGTTGCAACGGAAAAGCACCCAGCGAGGTGAGGTGAGCAACCGGGACGGCATGGGGCAGAACACATCACATGAAGAAGGGGCGATAGTCAGACTCCTGCTGCATATGCTCTCTAAGAGAGGACTGAAATATGATGAATATATGAGATGAGGGGTTAAGGAAATCTTAGCAGTTAATTAGTAGATAAGGTTTAAAATCTTGTTAACTATTGCGTAAAGTAACTAAAGCAGGAGATATGTAGTTCCTTACAAAGACAGTTCCTGATAAATTGACAGGAGTGAGAAGACTTGTGGCTCCTCACAAGGACGGTCCCTGATAAGAACCAGGAGAGTGCCTCAAGAACCGGCTGAAACTGACCTTGTGGTTTGGACGAAAACCAAAGAGCAACTGAGTCTGCGTAAGAACAAGGGGTTACTACTGGTGACGAAGAGGAGCCACCGACCTTCATCCTCACGACCCTCAGCGACCACCACCAGAAGGCACTGCGCAAGCGCAGATGGGAGGAGTTCATGGAAATAACGTCTTGGAACTCATTTCAATATGAAGCGGGGACAGATCATGCATATGTATAGGCATATGGCGAAACTTTATGTATATGCAACACTTTGCTGTATATATTTGAAGTAAGTGCCGCGTTGGGGCGCGCACGGTTTTTGGTGGGACTGCCCCCCCCGTGCTGCCCAGCGCTCAATAAACATACCTACTTTACAATCTTACAGATTGTGGAGTCTGTTTTCCGTACGTCATATACACTTAGAAGGCTTATGATTTGGAGCCAAAAGAAAGGGTACCCCCCCGATCCGTCTGTGGCGTTTAAAGCAGAGACGTGGGAGGAGATAGGAAAAATGTTATGGGACCATATTGAGAAAACCGCTGTAGAGTTAGTGACGGCGTGGAAGTTGATATTAACCACATTAAAAGCCTTGAAGGCAGAGAGAAAAGCCGCAGATGATATGGAGGAGGCTGTTAAACCGCCTTCAACCAATCCCTTTTTAACCAAGTCCAGGACCTTCAGCGACTCCGACTGCACCTCCTGAGGTGCCAGATGCACCGGGTGAACCAGGTGAAGTCAGAGAAACAGATCTACGATGATGTATGTGAGGGCAAGATGGGACAAAGTTGCCCAGAACAATGTACTCAATGTTCCCCTGTGTGCCCGTGTGAAAGATTGATGGGGCGGGTTTCACCACCCCCAAAACCACCCAGACTTAACCGATCGAAAGCCGTAGTTTTGGAGCCCTCAGCCGAGCCCCTGCCACCTTTACGGCCCCCGTTGCCTGATAGCAGCGACGAAGAAGAAGAGCCTGTTGTAGAGACTATAGGGAGGCAAGAGCCTAGGATGAAAGGCGACCCTAGGGAGCGGTGGAAAGATGTTTTTTTAGGAGCGATGAAAGACGAGGAAACGGAGCTATCAATGGCATTTCCCATTAGTGTACAGCCTCACGGGCCCAATCGCTGGGACCCATTTCATTGGGACTTGATTAAGAAAGTGCGGAAGGCAGTACAAAATTATGGCTTGCAATCACCTTTCCCGCAAGCTCTATTAGATAACATATTCACGGGAATGGTTCTTACACCATGGGATTGTCAGCAGATGATAGATATGTTGTTGACACCAACCCAAAGGTTATTGTGGGCAGACAGATGGTATAAACTCTGTATGCAAGAAGCCCTGAGAAACTTGGAGCGTCAAGAAGGCGATCCGCTTCAGAACATTACTATGGAACAAATGACAGGCCAGGGACCCTTTGTGGATGTTAGATTGCAAGCTCGGCTGCCCTTAGAAGCCTTGCAATTAGTTGGGCGACTAGCGTTGAATGCGTTGCGAACAGTCCCTGAGGAGGGAAAGAGGCAACCATCTTACACTCAAATTAGACAAGGGAGAGATGAACCATATATGTCTTTTGTTGATCGTCTGAGAGACGCTTTGAATAAGGTGTATACCAATGAAGACGCAAAACTAGCAGTGCTGTTGAATTTAGCGGTAGAAAATGCCAATGTAGATTGTAAAAGAATTTTGTTAGCTTTGCCAAAAGAAGCAACGTTAGTACAAATGGTCGAAGCCTGCAACAGAGTAGGCTCTGCCACACATCAGGCAGAGACACTCGCAAGTGCCTTTGCAGCAGCAATTAAGCCATTTATAAAAGGAAAAGGGGAGAAAAAATGTTTTAATTGTGGAAAAACAGGCCATTTCAGAGCTTAGTGCAAGGCCACAAGGAAAGGACCTAGGCAGATTGAGACAGGTCATAAATCCTTCCAACAAGGACCCTTTCAGCAAGGAATAGACCCAGCAGGAGCACCATGTGGTCGATGTCAAAAATTTGGTCATCAAGCCTCAGAATGCTGTTCAAAGTATCATTGGGATGGTATGAAATTGGGAAACGGGCGACCGAGCACGAAGGCACCCCACGTGACGGCACAAATGGGGAAGCGCCACCAGGCTGCTTGGCAAGCCTCAGCGCCCGAACCAGAGGGAGCGCCGGAGTGGACGTGGAAACAACAGTAGAAGTTACCTTATGGGACATGTCGGTTTATGATGTCCCGACTAACGCGAATGGACCATTAGGATATGGATTGAGTGCTTTGTTATTAGGACGATCTTCAGCAACAAAGCAGGGACTTTTTCTTCTCCCTGGAGTCATTGACGAAAAAGGCCATATTGTGCCAACCACTAGTCCTTGGAACACACCTGTTTTTGTGATTCCAAAAAAAAGTGGAAAATGGAGATTATTACATGACTTGCGAGAAGTCAATAAGGTTATAGTGGACATGGGAGCCTTGCAACCAGGGCTACCATCTCCCTGTGTGATACCGAGGTATTGGAAGCTTTTGATTATAGATCTCAAAGATTGCTTTTTTACAATCCCTCTGCATAAAGACGATGCCAAACATTTTGCATTCTCAGTCCCAAGTACAAACAAGGCGCAACCCATGCAAAGATATCATTGGACAGTATTGCCACAAGGCATGAAAAATTCGCCCACGATGTGTCAAATTTATGTAAATTGGGCTTTACAGCCAATCAGAAAAAGGTGGCCTCCATATCTCATCTATCATTATATGGATGACATATTGTTGGCCGGTGATCAATTAAATCCGGAAGAAATGATCGGGGAGCTCATTGAGCTTTTAAGACAAAGTGGGCTGCAAGTGGCGCCGGAAAAGATACAAGCTGAAGCGCCTTGGAGGTACTTGGGGTGGATGATCGCTGAAACGTTGGTGATCCCCCAGAAGGTTGAATTAAGAATTCAGATTAAAACATTAATTGATGTACAAAAATTGGTAGGAGACGTTAACTGGATTCGACCCATTTGTGGGATCACAAACCAAGATATGGAGCCCTTGATTCAGCTCTTGCGAGGGGATAGCAGGTTAAATTCTCCTCGGCAATTGACCAAGGAAGCCCGGGAAGCAGTAGCAAACATTTCTGAAAAGGTGACTCAAGCATTTAGTTCTAGGATAGACCCCTCGATAGGGATCCCTTTGGCAGTAATCAATCACGAGCGACATCCCTATGCGCTTATAATACAGTGGATAACAAAGCTAGAATCAAAAGCGGACCCATTGAGAATTTTAGAGTGGGTCTTTTTGCCTCAGCAGCAGAGAAAAACCATCACCACGAAAGCAGAGTGTTTTGCGAATTTGATTATGAAAGGGCGCAACAGAATTATTGATATATCAGCAAAGGACCCGAAAACGATTTTAATACCATTACAACAAGAATATTTGACTTGGGCTTTGCAGCACTCTGTTCCCTTCCAAACTGCATTAGCAGGATTTGAAGGTGACATTCAGATTCATTATCCATCACACAAAATGTTTACCTTTTTTAAAAACCATGAAGTAGAAGAAAAATCAGTGTAGTCAATATCCAGTTCAAGGTGCTACAGTGTTTACGGATGGTGGTGGGAAGACAGGCAAGGCAGCAATAGTATGGCGAGAGCACGGAGAATGGAAAGAACGGGTACTTGTCGTGCCAGGATCAGTTCAAAAGGTAGAACTACAGGCAGTAATTGAAGCCTTTAAATTATGGTCTGAAGAACCTGTCAATATAATTACTGATTCTTTATATGTAGCTGGAGTACTCCAAAGATTGGAAGGTTCAATCCTCAGACAAGTACAGCAGGAACAGCTATATCAACAATTTAGAACGCTTTGGTTTTTATTGCAGAAAAGACGACATCCTTATTACGTTATGCATATACGCAGCCATACCAACCTTCCAGGGGAATTGGTGGAAGGAAATGCAAGAGCCGATCGGCTGACTGCCGCAGTATGGGCTGGACCTGCCCCGGACCGTTTCGGTCAAGCACAAGCCTCTCATGCCTTTTTCCATCAATCTGCCAAAGTTTTAGCGAGACAATTTAATCTAAGTGCAGGTGACGCTAGAGCTATCATACAGACTTGTGCTGATTGTCAACAAATAGGCCCAGGTATCGCGATTACAGTAAATCCCCGAGGCTTGCATTCACTACAACTATGGCAGATGGATGTGACACATGTCGCTGACTTTGGAAGATTTAAGTATGTTCGTGTTCATGTTCATGTTTATGTTTTCTGCAGTAGTTTGGGCCACTGCACAAACAGGAGAAACTAGTAGGCATGTACAAAAGCACTTGCGAGCTGCATTCGCAGCCCATGGTATACCCCTACAAATTAAAACCGATAATGATCCTTGTTATGTAGCCCAGTCAACCCAACCATTTTTTGCTCAATGGGGAGTGACGCATGTTACTGGAATACCGCATTCCCCAACTGGACAAGCTATTGTTGAACGAATGAATCATTCCCTGAAGTGTTTATTGCAAAAACAAAAAGGGGCTACCACACCACCCCAAGAACAATTGAATAAAGCCTTATATGTGTTAAATTATTTGCGTATAGCAGAAGGAGAAACAGTGCCTCCCATAATAAAACATGTAAAAGGAATGACAGGAAGCCTATTGGAGTTAACACAAAATGTGCACGTAAAAGTTAAAAATTTGGAAAAGAATATGTGGGAAGGACCTTTTCAACTGCTAACCTGGGGATGAGGCTATGCTTGTGTCATTACAGATTCTGGAACTTGTTTGGTACCCGCAAAATGGGTAAAACCATGGGTGAAACAGTCACCATCGTCATCGTTGGATGCATCTTGACACTATCAGGTGTCATCGCAATCTGGATGCCACCTCAGCCAAAAGAAAATGTATGGGTAAATCACACTGAAATTAACAGTATCATGAGAGGAACATGGAAAGCTTTTAGGGCAAACCGCTCTATAACTACAAATCCTTTGGTAAGATATAATATTGGTTTTCATAGCTTTGTGCAGGCGCTTTTTCCATCGCTAGGAGTAGTTTCCATCGCTAGGTGTAGTACAGCTAGAATTGTTTGCCTTGTAACATTCTGCTATTGGCTTAAGCATAGTTGATATGTGACTGCTGGATTATGGTAAGATGCCGTGTGAACAAAGCCTACGAACCAATAGACGGGATGGCTGTGGCGCATGCAGCACGTCTGGCCAGCGCATACATACACCATAGGCTCCCTGTGTTAAAAGGTGGCACCCGAGGCGCGATCCGACACTCGCTGGCCACGTGTGTCGAAACTCGTTCCTCGGCAAATGTATATATACCGGGATTTCCCGAAGGGCAGTGGGCCGGTGTACGGCAAGGCCACCGTTGCCTCCGTGGAGACGCCCATGTAAAGCTGGCACCTACCGACTTCTGGGCTGAGATCGCGGCACAGGACGATACAAGAATGTACAGATGGTCCATCTTCCTCACAGTCCTCGGGTTGCGAATGATCCATCAGGTTTTGTTTATAGATAAACAAAAAGGGGGAGATGTTGGGATCACCCTGCATGGCTCGACCTTAAGGAGAAGGAGCTGTGGCACTGAGAAGCTGGTAAACAGCTGGATATCTGCAGGGCTCGGCCTTGAGGAGAAGGAGCTGTGGTAAACAGCTAAGAGGATGCAAAGGAGTGCAGGAATACCTGCAGGCAGCAAATCCTGACTGTGAGAGAGGCGCGTGGACAGCGCGTGATATTTTATATATAGCCAATTGCAATAATGTGTGTAACAAGCTGTAACCAATCATGAGCGTGTGCGCAGTGACTAAGCAAAGATTATGATATATATTGGAGTCAGACAAGACAATAAACGGCTTTGGAATATAACCCTCATAGAGTTGTGAAGTCCATCCTTCTCCCGCACCTACCGAGCTCTATTTAACACTATTCAAAGGGGAGAGAGGGTCTCTGGATCTGATGACAATGTGACAGGCACTGTGACTCCTCCAACCCCTGCAATGGGCACTGTAGCTACTCAGACTGTTGTAGCTGAACCAGAGAACCAGCCCATCCCGGTATCAGTCACCCCTGTACAAAAGAAGAAATCTTGGAAGCGGAAGTCAGCTCTTTCAGTAAGGGACGAGGAAGATTCCTCTAAGAAGGAGCCAGAGGAAGAGAGTGAGGAGGCAGAGTGCTCTGAAGCAGGGCCATCACAAGGACTGAAGAGGGAAGAGAGTGGGTCATTGCTTGAAGAGGAGGAAGAGGAAGAACTCATAAAAGAGACGGTGTCTACCCGATCTCTATCGAAAGGATTTCAGCCGTCGTCCAGGTGAGCACATTGTCACCTGGTTGCTCTGATGCTGGGATAATGGGGCCAGTAGCCTGGAATTAGAGGGTAGGGAAGCCAAGCAGCTGGGATCCCTTTCTAGGGAAGGGGGCATTGACAAAGCTATTGGAAAAGGTGCATGAGTCCTCAGCCTCTGGAGGTGACTCCTGTCAGGTGTGAAGGAAGGGTATCCCTTCAAGGAAGATGTTCTATGTCACCCAGGCAAGTGGACCACCATGGAGCAAGGTATCCAGTACCTGAGGGAGCTAGCTGTGCTGGAGGTGATTTATGGTGACTTGGACAATGGACAATCATCCAAAGATCCAGATGAAGTCAATTGCACGTGACCTATGTGGCGGAAGTTTGTACGGAGTGCACCATCATCATATGCCAACTCATTAGCAGTAATGGCCTGGAAAGACAGAGAGAGACCAACGGTGGATGAATTGGCTGGCCAACTCCGGCAATATGAAGAAAGTCTCTCTTCCTCCCTACGGGCCTGTGTCTCTGCTGTAGAGAAACTGTCCTGCAAGTTCCGGCAATTCAAAGAGCATATGACCTACCCTCCACTCGTACGGACCAGTATCTCGGCTATTAGGAGTAAGCATTCTTCTGCTCAAGAGAGAGGATATAGAGGATACACACCGCGAGCCACCCTGTGGTTTCAATTGGGTGACTACGGAGAGGACATGAGGAGGTGGGATGGAAAACCTACCTCGGCCCTAGAGGCATGAGTACGCGAGCTGCAAGGAAAAACAATTACAAAAGGGAGTTCAGGTTCCTCCAGAAAAATCGTCGCTCCACTTTCCAGTGGGCAGTTTCCCAGAAAGAATAGAAGGGCTGATCTTACCTCTGATCCTCTTGAAGGGACTTCTGATTCCTATTTACAAGAAGTGGGTAACGAGTACTATGACCAGGACTAGAGGGGCCCTGCCTCCAGCCAGGCGGAGGAGAGGGACAACCGAGTTTATTGGACTGTGTGGCTTAGATGGCCTCGCACATCGGACCCACAGGAATATAAGGATTTAGTGGACACTGGTGCACAGTGTACCCTAATGCCATCAAGCCATATAGGGGCAGAACGCATTTGTATTTCTGGAGAGACAGGGGGGTCCCAACAGCTGGCTGTACTGGAGGCCGAAGTGAGCCTAACTGGGAATGAGTGGCAGAAGCAACCCATTGTGACTTGCCCAGAGGCTCCATGCATTCTGGGCATAGACTACCTCAGGAGAGGGTATTTCAAGGACCCAAAAGGCTACCGGTGGGCTTTTGGTATAGCTGCCTTGGAGACGGAAGAAACGAAACAGCTGTCCACCTTGCCTGGTCTCTCAGAGGACCCTTCTGTTGTGGGGTTTGTGAGGGTCGAAGAACAACAGGTGCCGATCGCTACCACAACAGTGCACCGGCGGCAATATCGCACCAACAGAGACTCCCTGATCCCCATCCATAAGCTGATTTGTCGACTGGAGAGCCAAGGAGTGATCAGCAAGACTCGCTCACCCTTTAACAGCCCCGTATGGCGAGAGCAAAATTCTAATGGCGAGTGGAGACTGACAGTAGACTCTCGTGGCCTGAATGAAGTCACACCACCGCTGAGTGCTGCTGTGCCGGACATGCTGGGACTTCAATATGAACTGGAGTCAAAGGCAGCCAAGTGGTACGCCACCATTGATATTGCTAGCACATTTTTCTCAATCTCTTTGGTGGCAGCGTGCAGGCCACGGTTTGCTTTCACTTCGAAGGGTGTCCAATAGACCTGGAATGGACTGCCCCAGGGATGGAAACACAGCCCTACCATTTGCCATGGGCTGATCCAGACTGCACTGGAACAGGGTAAAGCTCCAGAGCACCTGCAATACATTGATGACATCATCGTCTGGGGCAACACAGCTGTGGAGTAATCGCTGAGGGGCATTTTGGAAATTTACCCTCTAAGAACAGCATTGAAACTGGGTGGAACGTAGCACTAGTGTACAATGAGTCTGTACCATGGCGATTCCCTAGACAACCCTAGATCTTGGCAACATCAGGGGCACTTGGTGTGCTGACTCTGGGAGAGATTGCATGGAGGGTGGAGCAGAGTGGAGACATCGCGGCCACGCTCTGTGAACAGGGGAATTTAAGGGTACACAGTGTGTACATTAATAAGCTGCACGTGCGATGCCCTGGGTCAGTGACCTGTCAACTTTGATGAAATGCTGTACTTGGAGTGAACTTTGCTTATTATAATATCATTATAATACTAAAACGCACACCCCTCTCAAAGTTACCCACCACCCAAGGTGCGACCACCCCTCAATGAGCGTGCGCACTGAATTTTTCCTAGTCTGTACCTTTAAACGCGAAGCGAGAGAATTTGAACCAATCCTGATAAAGGTATGTATGACTAGAGTCACTCAAGCTCCACCTGAAAAGTAAAACGCTATACAATAGTGTTTTAAGAGCTGGATGTTAGGGAAGATACCGTCGTCGTGTACTACTCTAACTTCTGGGATCAGTCGACGGGCTGAGCCTCTCTTCCCCCCCATCGGGACGCCTTTGGGTAAGATTCGAACACGTGGTCATACCAAGTGCCTCCCCGGGAAACTTAGAAATCTCTATAGAGTCACTTTACATCTTTTAATGCGTTTATAGCCAAGCAGTGTTACTCATACTTTTGGCATTTGCACGTGCTTTATAGGTAGTGAATTTATCACCGGCAATCCAAAGAACCTGTGTGTCTGTTGCTTCAATAAATCGCACTATTGATTGACTCAGACGTGTGTGTGTTGTCCCTGAACGCGACCGTACCTCTGAGTGCGGCCGTGTGAGTTCAGGAGGTGTCTGGCTGAGCAGGTAGTGTGGCGTTAGTAGTGCATCCGGACCCGTGATAGTCCAACGAAGGTGTTGGGTGCAAACGGACTACTAACGCTAACTTTGGGCATCATTCAGAACCTAAGCTCAGCCGCCCCCAGACCCTCTGATATCTGAGGATCGACTGGAAAGCAAGGGGGTTTAGTTTCTGCCAAATTGCTCTGCCTCTTAATGCAACAACAGCAGAAGAAGTTCTCGAGACAGGGAAGAAAGTAATTCAAATCGTTCTGAAAGCTGGTTTCGCCATAAAACAAAGTAAGGTCAAAGGACCTGCACAGCAGATCCAGTTTTTAGGAATAAAATGGCAAGATGGACGTCGTCAGTTCCCAACTGATGTGATCAACAAAATAACAGCTATGTCTCCACCGACTAGCAGAAAGGAAACACAAGCTTTTTTGGGCGTTGTGGGTTTCTGGAGAATGCATATTCCAAATTACAGACTGATTGTAAGCCCTCTTTATCAAGTGACCAGGAAGAAGAACGATTTCAAATGGTGCACTGAGCAACGACAAGCCTTCGAACAAATCAAACAGGAGATAGTTCATGCCGTAGCCCTCGGGCCAGTCCGGGCAGGGCAAGATGTTAAAAACGTGCTCTACACGGCAGCCGGGGAGAATGGCCCTACCTGGAGTCTCTGGCAGAAGGCACCAGGAGAGACCCGAGGTCGACCTCTAGGGTTTTGGACTCAACGATATAGGGGATCTGAGTCCCGCTATACTCCAACTGAAAAGGAGATATTGGCAGCATATGAAGGAGTTCGAGCTGCCTCAGAAGTGGTTGGTACTGAAGCACAGCTCCTCCTGGCACCCCGACTGCCGGTGCTGGGCTGGATGTTCAAAGGGAGGGTCCCCTCTACACATCATGCGACTGATGCTACGTGGAGTAAGTGGGTCGCACTTATCACACAGCAGGCTCCAATAGGAAGTCTTAATCAGCCAGGAATCTTGGAAGTGGTCATGGACTGGCCAGAAGGCAAAGGTTTTGGAATATCGCCAGAAGAGGAGGTGGCGCGTGCTGAGGAGGCTCCACCATATAATGAACTGCCAGAGAACGAAAGGCAATATGCCCTGTTTACGGATGGGTCCTGTCGTATTGTAGGCAAACATCGAAGGTGGAAAGCTGCTGTATGGAGCCCTATACGATGAGTCGCAGAAGCTGCTGAAGGACAAGGTGAATCAAGCCAGTTTGCAGAGGTGAAAGCCATCCAGCTGGCTTTAGATATCACTGAATGAGAAAAAGGGCCAATACTCTATCTCTACACTGACTCATGGATGGTGCCAAATGCTCTATGGGGGTGGCTACAGCAATGGAAGCAGAGCAACTGGCAACGCAGAGGCAAGCCCATCTGGGCTGCTGAATTGTGGCAAGATCTTGCTGCCCGATTAAAGAATCTGGTCATGAAAGTACGCCATGTAGATGCTCACGTACCCAAGAGTCGGGCCACCGAAGAACATCAAAACAACCATCAGGTGGATCAGGCTGCTAAGATTGCAGTGGCTCTGGTGGATCTGGACTGGCAACATAAGGGTGAATTATTTATAGCTTGGTGGGCCCATGACACCACAGGTCATCTGGGAAGAGATGCAACATACAGATGGGCTCGGGATCGAGGGGTGCATTTGACCATGGACGCTATTGCACAGGTTATCCATGAATGTGAAACGTGTGCTGCGATCAAACAAGCCAAGCGGTTAAAGCCCCTCTGGTATGAAGGATGATGGTTGAGATATAAATATGGGGAGGCCTGGCAGATTGACTATATCACACTTCCACAAACTCGCCAAGGCAAGCGCTATGTGCTTACCATGGTGGAAGCAACCTCCGGATGGCTGGAAACATACCCTGTGCCCCATGCCACCGCCCGGAACACTATCCCGGGCCTTGAAAAGCAAGTCTTATGGCGACATGGCACCCCCGAAAGAATTGAGTCAGACAATGGGACTCATTTCTGAAACAACCTCATAGACACTTGGGCCAAAGAGCATGGCATTGAGTGGGTATATCCCATCCCCTATCATGCACCAGCTTCCGGAAAAATTGAACGATACAACGGACTGTTAAAGACTACCCTGAGAGCAATGGGTGACGGGACATTCAAACATTGGGATAAACATTTAGCAAAAGCCACCTGGTTAGTCAACATCAGGGGATCTACTAATAGATCCAGCCCTGCCCAATAAAGACTTTTATGTACTGTAGAAGGGGATAAAGTCCCTGTGGTGCATGTAAAAAATGTGCTGGGGAAGACAGTCTGGGTTACTCCTGCCTCAGGCAAACCCATTTGTGGGATTGCTTTTGCTCAGGGACCTGGATGCACTTGGTGGGTGATGTGGGAGGATGGGGATATCCGATGTGTACCTCAAGGGGATTTGATTTTGGGGGAGAATAGCCAATGATTTGAACTGTATTACGTTAATTGCTATACAATAGTGTATGTCATCACTTCTATGGTCGCTATATACCATATCAACAGTATTACAGTAAGAATTACCCAAATTAATGAAGAATGAATTTTGATGAAACTGAGCGAAGTGCAGCAATGATAGAACCAGGCAAGCGCAGCGGTGCTGGAACCAGAACTGGATTCACCATGCACCAGTCCAACACCACACCCCATCTCTCCCGCCCTGAAGGACTGTTATGACAGATAGAGACCAGTCATAGACTAAATGAACTCAGTGGACATTTTAGAAGGATGGCCCATAGACTAAGGGAATGATATTTGTGTGTATATATCAAAAGACAGGAAAGGTGGTGGCAGTGATTAATTGAGATGTATTGGAAAGTGTGTTACCTTGGCATGATGTATATGGTACAGGATAAGGGGTGGATACTGTCCTGGTTTTGGCTGGGATAGAGTTAATTTTCTTCCTAGTAGCTGATATAGTGCTGTGTTTTGGATTTAGTAGCAGAATAATGTTAATAACGCACTGATTGTTTTCTTGTTGCTGAGCAGTGCTTACACTGCAAGTCAAGGACTTTTCAGCTTCTCTTATTGCCCTGCCAGCGAGTAGGCTGGGAGTGCACGAGAATCTGGGAGGGGACACAGCCAGGACAGCTGACACAAACTAGCCAAAGGGATATTCCATACCATATGACATCATGCTGAACAATAAAACTGGGGGGAGCTGGATGGGGGATGGTGCCTGCTGCTCAGGTACTGGCTGGGCATCTGTCAGCGTGTGGTGAGCAACTGCATTGTGCATCACTTGTTTTGTATATTCTTTTATGATTATTATTATTTTCCCTTCCTTTTCTGTCCTATTAAATTGTCTTTACCTCAACCCACACTTTGTATATTCTTTTATCATTATTCTTTTATTATTTTTCCTTTGTTTTCTCTCCTATTAACATTTCTTTATCTTAACTCACGAATTTTATTTTTTTTTTTTTCTGATTCTCTCCCCCATCCCATTGGAGGGAGGGGAGTGAGCAAACAGCTGTGTGGTGTTTTGCTGCCTGCCAGGTTAAACCACAACACCCGGTTCACTCAGCCACTCCTCATAAGACTTTTTCTCTAGACCATTCACCAGCTTCGTTGCCCTTCTTTGGACACGCTCCAGTACCTCAATGTCTGTCTTGTAGCGAGGGGCCCAAAACGGAACACAGTATTTGAGGTGCGGCCTCACCAGTGCCGAGTACAGGGGTACAATCACTTCCCTACTCCTGCTGGCCATGCTAGTTCTGATACAGGCCAGGATGCTGTTGGCCGCCTTGGCCACCTGGGCACACTGCTGGCTCATATTCAGCTGGCTGTTGACCCAGGTCCTTTTCTGTCAGGCAGCTTTCCAGGCACTCTTCCCCAAGCCTGTAGTGTTGCTTGGGGTTGTTGTGACCCAAGTGCAAGACCCTGCAGTTAGCTTTGTTCACTCTCATACAGTTGGCCTCTGCCCATCGATCCAGCCTGTCCAGATCCCTCTGCAGAGCCCTCCTACCCTCCAGCAGATCAACACTCCCACCCAACTTGGTGTCATCTGCAAACTTACTGAGGGAGCACTTGATCCCCTCATCCAGACCATTGATAAAGATATTAAACAGAACTGGCCCCTATACTGAGCCCTGGGGAACACCGCTTGTGTTCGGCCACCAACTGGATTTAACGCCGTTCACCACAACTCTTTGGGCCCGGCTGTCCAGCTAGTTTTTTAGCCACTGAACAGTAAACTCATCCAAGCCATGAGCAGCCAGTTTCTCCAGGAGAATGCTGTGGGAAATGGTGTCAAAGGCTTTACTGAAGTCCAGATAAACATCATCCACAGCGTTTCTCTCATTCATGAAGCGGGTCACCTTGTCGTAGAAGGAGATCAGGTTGGTCAAGCAGGTCCTGCCTTTCATAAACCCATGCTGACCGGGCCTGATCACCTGGTTGTCCTGTATGTGCCATGTGCACTCAAGATGAGCTGCTCCATAACTGAGATCAGACTGACAGGCCTGTAGCTCCCAGTATCTTCTTTCTGGCCCTTCTTGTAGATGGGCATCACATTTGCTAACCTCCAGTCAGCTGGGATGTCTCCAGTTAGCCAGGACTTCTGATAAATGATTGAAAGTGGCTTGGTGAGCACTTCTGCCAGCTCTCTCAGTACCCTTGGGTGGATCCCATCCAGCCCCATAGACTTGTGTGTGTCTGTCTAAGTGGTGTAGCAGGTTGCTAACCATTTCCCCTTGGACTATGAGGGCTTCATTCTGCTCTCCGTCCCTGTTTTCCAGCTCAGTGGGCCGGGTACCATGAGAACAATTGGTCTTACTATTAAAGACTGAGGCAAAGGCGGCAATAAATTCCTCAGCCTTTTCCTCATCCTTTGTCACTATGTTTCCCCCCACATCCAATAAATGATGGAGATTCTCCTTAGCCCTCCTTTTGTTGCTAATGTATTTATAGAAACATTTTTATTGTCTTTTACGGCAGTAGCCAAATTAATTTCTATTTGGGCTTTGGCTCTTCTAATTTTCTCCCTGCATAAACTCACAGCATCTTTGTAGTCCTCCTGAGTTGCCTGCCCCTTCTTCCAAAGGTCATAAACTCTCTTTTTTTTCCTGAGTTCCAGCAAAAGCTCTCTGTTCAGCCAGGCCGGTCTTCTTCCCTGCCGGCTTGTCTTTTGGCACATAGGCATGGCCTGCTCCTGCACCTTTAAGATTTCCATCTTGAGGAACGTCCATCCTTCCTGGACTCCTTTGCCCTTCAGGACTGCCTCTCAAGGGTGTCAGCCAGGCCCATAAACAGACCAAAGTCTGCCCTCTGGAAGTCCAAGGTAGCAGTTCTGCTAACCACCGTCTTTACTTCTCCAAGAATCGAAAACTATCATTTCATGATCGCTATGCCCAAGATGATTTATATGGTAGGAGAAAAACATTATTCCCACCCCCTTATTGTTGTAAGGCTGAACAGCACAAGCTTTCCTCCTTTTTGAACTGAAATATAAGAAAAACTGGGAAAAAAGTGTCAGTGAATCAAGGAAAGTATACTGTTTGAGAGTTAACAGAAATTTGCAGAGAAAGCCTTTAAGAGAACAGAGAGAAGCAAAGGCCTCCTTGAAAGATCTGCAACACTGCCATAGTTGGGGTCTTCCATGCAAATGTTTCACTGAAACTGTGTAGACAGCTGTCCTTTCATGTGCCACCATATGTCTTTGACCCTCAGATCATGGTTAAATCAGACTAAATCTGCACATTAAATTCAAGAGCAAAACACAACAGTAGTGAGTCTGATGCAAACACCCTACCACAGTCCATATTTAATTTAGCTTTTGTGGGAGGAAAGAAAGTTTATTCACACTTTCTAAATAACTGAGTTAGTTTATTAAGATGGAAGGAGTAATAGTCAGCAGAGAGATGGATGCTGTGAACCACCTTCTGTACTGAGCATATCTTTATTTTTAACAATGAAGTACTGTACGAGACCCAGAGATGCAAGTGTGTGGGATCTTGCACCAGGTTTTTCCCTTAGTCTTCACTCCAAGACCTCCCTGCAGGAGAATTAATATACGTGAGATGTGAATGACCAGGCAATAGGACCAGTACAAAATGATGGCCAAATCAACTCAATAGTGTAGGTAAATTCATTGATATCTAGCTGTATTCTCCCATATAGATACTTCTGCAACTACTTATTCTAAGTCTTGATTTTTATTGCTCCACAGAGAAGTGTTACCTCTTGAGACATCTTAGGGAATCTGTACAACAGTCTCATCTTTGCTATTAAGTCAGCACTTTCCATTTCCACATTTCTTCAGCCAGAATGTACTGCTTAACACACTGATGCAGAATTACTGATGAATATTTTATTCATAAAATGGAGCTCAAAATGTATTTGTGCCACTCAAGGCCCAAGAAGTATCTCCATTTATGATTTTATTGTATTGCTGTAACATCTGGAGGACCTAAGCAAGATTAAAAGTTCACTGTTGTCGGCATAGTATACTGACATTGTCAGAGTTAGTTTCTTCCCCATGAGCATTAAAAAGATAAGCAGGGGAACAGAACTACATAAAGGATCTTTGTGGCATTCATGGAAAAAAACTTTAAATATAAATATATATAAATAGATAGACAGACAGACACAGTTTCATAACTCCACTCAGATTTTCAGCAATGATTTAGAAAAGAATGGGGAATAACATGAGCAAACCAGGTAAAAGGGGAAAAAAATATTCCAGCATGAGAAGTATGTGCAGTCTTCAATCTTATTGTGTCCTGTACTTTAGTGGAGGATGAACTTCCCAGCACTGTAGCTGCATGGGCCAAGCAGGGAAGGCATTTCTAGAGCTGTGCTTTTTGCCAGAGGTTGATGTCTTTGCTCAAATCTGAGCATGATACTTTCATAATTGAGTCCTTATCATTGGGAATGAGATAAAGTACTGAAAAGATTTTCTGGTAAAAATTTAGGACTGATTTGATTAGCGTTTTACAGTGAGTATATACAGAAAAAAGTTATTAGAAGCTGGAAGACTTTTTGTTGGTTAGAAAACAAATTAAAAGAAGAAATTAAAAACTTTCCAAAATTCAGCTACATGTGGGAATACCTTCCCCTTCTTCATTTTTCTTCTCCATTAATTAGTGTGTATGAAGGATGCATATTCTGGTAGAGTAATCGTGTTTGCCTCCTGTACCTTTCCTGAAATAACACAAGGTCTAGCACTAATTGAACTATGGATCCTGATAGCATGCAACCTCTCTTGAATCTGTTTACTGACTGTGGAAAGGTCACAGGGTGCCAATATTGCTAATAGTTCTGAAATTGTTGTTTATAACTTCAACTCATTACCTCTCTCATTTCTAGCTCTCTATGGAAGTTTGAATTACCTCCACAAGCCTTTTACAGCACAGCAGAAAAAAAACCCAAAACCAAACAGGTGGTACTGGCACTGGGACAAATTACTTACCCCTTCAAAAAGTTTCTAATTTATTCTGATGAAGTGGTGATGAAGGGGTCTAATAGGAGGTTGAGGCATAAAAACCTACAGGAACAGAGGATCTCATAAGCTGTATCATTTTCTCATCAGGTACAAAGTATGTTTATTCATCCTGCTTTCCCTAATATAAACGTATAGCCTTAGCTATGGAAATGATAAAATTATAAAATATGCTACCTTGCCCCTTCTCCAAACAAAGCTGTCCTCTATGTATTTCACTCCCTCGGGTGTTCACATGAGTGAACAAACCAAATGTGGCAGATGTTCTTCACATTCCTAACTGCACAACTGGAAGCTGATCTCATCCTGTAACAATGCATATAGAGGACACTAGAAGAAGCAGAAGTAAAAAGAAGCGCTCATCAAATAACACTGCGCCAGTTGGGAATTTTTTGATCCTCAAAGCAAGTTGCAGTGGCATCTAGAAGGAAATCTCTCCACTAAAGACTTTTAGACTACATCATTTTCTGTTCTTTCCTAATGCTTAAAATGTTCAAAGATATTCCATTTAGCCAGGAATTATTACTATCCACTGTTTGAAAATGCCTTGCTACTTGAGTAAGAGCATCATATATGGCTTGTATTTTATATCAATATCATTCACAGAATCACAGAATCATTAAGGTTGGAAAAGACCTTTAAGGTCATCAAGTCCAACCATCAACCCAACACCACCATGCCCACTAAACCATGTCCTGAAGTGCCACATCCACACGTTTTTTGAACACTTCCAGAGATGGCGACTCCACCACCTCCCTGGGCAGCCTGTTCCAATGCCTGACCACTCCCTCAGTGAAGAAATTTTTCCTAATATCCAATCTAAACCTCCCCTGGCACAACTTGAGGCCATTTCCTCTTGTCCTATCACTAGTTACTTGGGAGAAGAGACCAACACCCACCTCACCACAACCCCCTTTCAAGTAGTTGTAGAGAGCAATAAGGTCTCCCCTCAGCCTCCTCTTCTCCAGACTAAACAACCCCAGTTCCCTCAGCTGCTCCTCATAAGACTTGCGCTCCAGACCCCTCACCATCTTCATTGCCCTTCTCTGGACATGCTCAAGGACCTCAATGTCCTTCTTGTAGTGAGGGGCCCAAAAGTGAACACAGGATTCAAGGTGCGGCCTCACCAGTGCTGAGTACAGGGGCACAATCACTTCCCTGCTCCTGCTGGCCACACTATTTCTGATACAGGCCAGGATGCTGTTGGCCTTCTTGTCCACCTGGGCACACTGCTGGCTCATATTCAGTTGGCTGTCAACCAGCACCCCCAGGTCCTTTTCCTTTGCCTTAATATATCATGTTAAAATGAGATTCTGCTTCCTTAGCTGCTTAAGTGCTTTACTTCTTTTATTCTATCAGTTTATATAGTATGTTTTACCTTACATCAGCATATCTGGGTGAGTTCTTTCATTTTTTATAGAGCAGGTTGGACTATATGTTCTAGTGGTTCATTTTGGCTTTAAAATAGATGTGTTGTATAGAGGCATTAATAAAGATTTTGCATTTGATTGAATAAATCTCAGAAAAACTCCAAAACAGGAAAGAATATAAGAGCTCAAATCCCATTTAATTCAGGAAAACTCAAGCACTTCTCTAAAAGAAATACAGTAAATTCCAATATGCGCTTAAACCTAAGCATGATATTAACTGCTTAGAACAATGTACCAGCTGCTTGAATTTTTTAAAGGGATGTAGACTTTTTTTCAGATAGGAAACAAAATTAATGCATCAAATTTTTTTGTTTATAGAAATAACAGAAGTGCAGGAAGTCAGTAAAAATGGTGAGAGGTCAGTGTCTGTAGAGAAGAGTAATACCAAGCCACTTACAGAAAATAGACTTTCATTCCATGGAAATGTTCTTTCCATGCAAAATAGCATTAGTTCTGGGTTTATATCCCACTGATCTCCCACAAGCTGAGAGATTTTGGACCAGCCAAGGTGTCTCAGGACAGTTTCAGTTGCGCATCCTCCATCCTCTACCATTACAGTCATGCTAGGGTGTACATTGTGTTCATTATTCTGCAGTATCACCTGTGTTCACATCCTTTTACTGCAGTAAACTGAAGTTATGAGGAATAGCTTCTCAGTCCATGGAAAAAGGACAACCTACCAAGCATTTTCTATGGGGAAAATGTGTGCACGTGGACAGTTATCATAAAATAATTGATGTGCTGCAAGTTAAAAACACTTGTTTTTGTGTCCATTTTCTCATTTTTCAATCAGACACAAAATGTTCTTTTTCTCTCTACAGTGTATTGGCCCTGAGACCATCTTTGCTTTTATTTTCTCTAAAGTACTATTATTTGTACTGTGGCAGCAGCTAGGAGCTCTTGTCATGGTTCACAACTTCATTACAATTGTAATCTCATTGAGATAGAAACTGCGTAAACATGCAAAAAACATTCTTTTTGTGTATGTCCTTTCTGCCAGCCTGCCCTGTGAGTTAGTTACACAAATGTGAAACCCTGCCCCAACCCCCATACAAAATCCTTCAACAGTGTCTCATGAGTGTTTTTTTCAACCTCTACTCACTTGTAGTCCTCGACATGTGAGTTAAAACTTGGGGGCTGTTTTAAAATATTCTCCAGCTGACTTACTTTAAAGTGAATGTGCAACTAAAGCATACATATCCATATATGTACATATAGATACACACACATATAATGTATATACATATACACATACATATTTATACTGACTATATACACATATGACTATATGTATATAGTGTTAGTAAATGACCTTAAAGGATCAATTCAGCCACTTAACTTAGGTTTCTAGTCCCACTTGAAATGCTTAGCATGTTCCTCCTGGTCTCCAGGTGCTGTTCCATAAGGGTGTAGTCTCCTCTATGTCCTGTGTCAGGTATCCCACTTTCTGCAGACATCTCAGATGCCTCAAATAATTGAATGGCCCTGGCTTCTGTGTTTCTGCTGCTGACTCCCACCCTAAATGCAATCACACAGGGGATGTATGTGCTCTCTCTCTTCCATCTATTGACTTACTGTTTCTCTGCCCTATACAGCTGGCCAACAATTATCCCTTTTCACATGTGACTGCACAGCTCAGGCTGAAGATGCCAATCTCACATACTTATGGCTGGGCCAAGAATCACACCAATTACTAGCTACTGTAACCACAACAAAATGTACAACTGTGAAATAAGGATCAAAAAGATATGCTTAATAGAAAACATTTTGAAAACAGTGGTGAGGGTAGCTGTGAGAACAAAAGCTGTCCAAATGAGCATTAACCAGTATCCACTGCTCCTGAAGGCGACAACCACAGGGAGAGAGGATACACAAGCATATTTTCAAGAAGAAATCTGACCTGGCTATATACCACGTGCCTGTGTAGGCTACAGAGTATCTTAGGCCATATACCAAGGAGATGTAGAAGCAGGATAGTCCAAGGGTTAAAACTGGTAGTGATAAGTGTAAATTGGAAGGGGTCTGTAATCTGCAGAAACAGACACTATAATTTTGTCTTGCAGACTGAATTTTTACAGTATAAAATATTCTCAAGATATCAATTAGTCAGGAGTGTTATAAATGATTTAGTCCCAAACAGGATTCCAATTCAAATTTACAATTTATTAAGCGAATAGAGGCAAGCAAACAGCGCTGGGTGCGCCGGGAGTCTCTGCTCCACCAAGACGCACGCGGTTCAGTTCCTGTTCCTGGTTTATATCCTGTCCGTTAATAGGCGTGTCTTCTAATACATATTAATGAACAGGCGTGTCTTCTTCAGCGCATGCCCTCTTCTCCTGCTAGAGTCTTCTCAAATCTTCCTCGGCGTGCCCCCAGGATGACCCCAAACCTTATGCATGCACTTTCTTTACACAATACTATGCGGTCAGTGGTCAAACTGGTTTGAGCTGATATACCAGCAAAGTAGTTTAACTTTCTCCTGTAAAATACCCCTTTTTATGGTGCAGGAGAAATCCATGAAAGTACAGAAGGTTACACTTCATCACACGAATCATATAAACATATTTCACAATCCCCCATCTTTTTCTTTATAGTATTGATTTGTGTTTTCATTTCCAATACAGTATAACCGAGTAGATTAATCTAGTAACAATCCCCCACATATCCTCAATACAACTATCCCCATTTTAGTAAGCCAATCACCACCCATAAAATCTCCCCAAAATCCTCCTAGATTGATTCCATTCCAAGTTTGTCTCTCAGGCGGCCATTCGTTCTCCCTAATTTATGGGTAACAGGAAAAAACTAGGTTTTATTGTTGATTACAGGTATGCGCTGTACAATTAGAAAAGGTCCTCACTTTTTCCATTTTTCTGGGGTAAACCCCAGCTGGACTTGTTCCAATATTGACTACAGTTATTTGCCATAGTCAGAATCCAAGGAACTCACCCCCAAGTAGAACTAGAAGAGGTCCGGTCAGGGCCATAGTGATCGGCGGTCACAGCCCGAAGGGGTTGCAGCCCTTGGCAGACCCTTTTTAAGCCGCAACACCAGTTCCCCTCCGGTCTTGCCTTCTTCTTTCCTTTAAGGGGGTGCTTTCTTAGTACCCAAATTAATTGAGCACTGCTTGTGAAGGCCAGAGCTTTGCTAGATCAGTGGTTTGTCCAGACCTGAGCACTTGCCCGAGCCTGGCAATCCTCTTTATTTGCAAGGCTTTATGGCTACAGAAAACTGCCAGTTAGCGTGCAACACTGATCTTACAAATACACACCACCTTCTACACAAAGGACAAATTCTAGTTCCAGCTCCTTTTTCCTGTTCTTCTTTTGCCAACAACTCCTTCCGATTATACTTGTTTGGAGTACCCATTGTTGTTTCCTATTACCCTTTCCCATTGTTTTCCAAACTTGGGGATTACTTACATTTCTCTCCATAGCTTCCCATGGCCATCGTTCACCTTGATTTGTTCCACCACAAACGTAACAATTAGTTATATTCAATGACTTTACAAATAGATTTTTAGCAACTGTGGGAATTTCATGTTTCACTCCTGTTTCTATTACAGGAGTAGCCGCAATAAAATTCCCACAGCAATTTAGTCAGATGTGACCTTCCACTCCTTCACTGGACCTTTCACTCGCGACACATGTGTCCATCCTTTTTCAGCAGTTCTCACAGCTGTTTCTGTAGTTAATAAAACAAGGAAAGGTCCTTCCCAGAGGGGAGATAAGTTTCCTTCTTTCCATGTTTTTATCAGAATTTTATCTCCTGGTTCTAACTGATGAATTGCAAATCCTAAAGGTGGTGTTTGGGCCACCATCCCAATCTCTCTTAATTCTTTTAATCTTTTACCAATGGTAATAGTTTTATTATTTTAGAAGTAAAATGTGTGCCCTGGTCAGAATCAATGTACTGTATTATCCCATATCTAGGTCCTTCCCCAGAGGCATTCCTTGAAAATAAGGCATGCCATATAACATTTCATATGGCGATAATCCAGTCTCACTGTATGGTTTACCACTAAATGATCTACTATTACCAATAAATATTTTATCCTCCCTACCTTAGGCAATTCAGTGAAATCGACTTGTACTTTCTCAAAAGGTCTGTAAGCTGTTTTTCTCCCTCCCGTGGCTGTTTGTCGAAACACTGTCTTATTTACCTTTTGACAGGTTAAGCAACCTTGTGTAATTTGCTTTGCTATTTCAAAAATTCCAATGCAACCAAATTGTTTAAGAAAATGATCACTTAACGCTTTTGTACCCCAATGTGTTTGCGCATGCAAACGTTCTAATATTCGCCTGGTGTAGGCTTTTGGCAACATTTCTCGCCCCTCAGGCAGTGTCCATTTTCCTTGTTCTAATTTAGCTCCTATTTTCTCCAATTTTGTTTGTTCTTCTGGCGTAAACTTCTTCTCTCTTTCCTCTCGTTCTTCTTTGCTGGTGTCCTCCTTTGTTTGTATTACATTAATTTTGGCAACTTTAGCCCTCAAGGCTGCTTCCTGGGCCTCTTTATCTGCTAAGTTATTTCCTCTAGTTCGGTAATCTAATCCCTTTTGGTGTCCCCTCACATGTACCACTGCTATCTCCTTTGGTTCTCTTAACGCCTTCAAAATTTTTACTATTAATTCTTGATGTATTAAATTCCTCCCTTGAGTATTAATCAAACCTCTTTCTTCCCAAATTTTTCCAAAAGTGTGGACCACCCCATATGCGTATTTAGAATCTGTAAATATAGTCCCACTTCTTCCTTTTAATAATTCCAGGGCCCTACATAGGGCATACAGCTCACAAGCCTGAGCTGACCATGATGGACTCAAAGGTCCTGATTCCACAAGTTCCAAGTCCTTATTAATTACTGCATAACCCGATTTTCTCTTCCCTTCTACCACTCGGGAGGAGCCATCTATAAACAGCGCTTCTCCATTTTTCAACTCAGCAGCTCTTAAATCTGGTCTCACCTTTGTCTGGGTCTCAATTACCTCTAAACAGTTATGTTGTAATACCTCTGATGGTTCTCCAAACAAAAATTGTGCTGGACTCTGAGCAGAAGTCACCCTCAGTCCTAAGTCAGGGGAGTCTATTAGTATTGCTTCATACTTTAGGATTCGGCTGTCCGTTAACCATTTTTCCGCTTTTTGTTGTACATTGTGTGGGGTATACACTTTTAAAGGAGAACTAAAGGTAATCTTCCTAACTTCTTCTATTAATAATGCTGTAGCAACCAAAGCTTGGAGACAAGCAGGCCATCCTCTGCTTACTGGATCAAGTAACTTAGAACAATACCCCACGGGTTTTTTGATTCCTGCCCAGTCTTGAGTAAGAACTCCATATGCTGTCTGGCTTGATGTATTCACAAAGAGATAGAAAGGTTTTTCTAGATCTGGGAGGCTCAATACAGGTGCTTGTGTTAATGCCTTTTTTTACTTCCTCAAATCTCTGATCATCTTCAACAAACCACTTAAGTTGGTTATTAGTTAATTTTTCATATAGGAATTTTACTTTTTCACTATAGTTTTCAAGCCATGGTCTACAATATCCTAATAATCCCAATATTTGCCTAATTTCCGTTTTAGTTTGTGGGGGTCTTAAGGATAGAATCCCAGATACCCTATCAGGATCTAACTTCTTCCTTCCCTTACTCAGCCAATGTCCTAAGTATTTTACTTCTTGTTCTACAAACTGTAGCTTTGATCGGGACACCTTTAATCCCTTTTCCCCTAGAAAATTTAACAATTTAATGGTGGCTTTTCGGATCCCCTCTTCAGTTTCTCCTGCTACTAATAAATCGTACTGCAGATATTGCAATAATTTTACCTCCGTGTGTATTGTGAAATCTTGTAAGATTTTCTCTAAAGTTTGTCCAAATAGATTTGGTGACTCCGTAAACCCTTGTGGTAACACAGTCCATCTTAATTGTTGTTTTCGTCCTGTTTCGGGGTCCTCCCACTCAAAGGCAAAATAATCTCTGGATCCCTCATCCAGAGGACAGGCCCAAAAAGCATCTTTCAAATCTATTACACTATACCAAGTATGTTTGGGAGATATATGACTCAATAAAGTATAAGGATTTGCCACCACAGGGAATTTAGTGATTGTTCGCTGATTTACAGCTCTTAAGTCCTGCACCATCCTGTATGACCCATCCGGTTTCTTTACGGGAAGAATGGGCGTGTTATGAGGTGACATACATGGTTCTAGGGTTCCTTTTTCCAAAAGTCTGTCAACTACAGGTTTTAATCCTTTTCGACCCTCCATAGGTATAGGGTATTGCTTGATTCTAATTGGGCGGTGCGGATCTATTATCTGAACGCTTATGGGGTCCATTTTTATCTTTCCAGTTTCCCCTTCCTTATACCACACTGAGGGGTTAATAGCTTCTTCATCCTCTTGTGTTAAAGTGTATAATTTAATCTGCAATTTGTCCCCTTGACTCTGAATGCTCAAGTTTAACTTCAAAATCAAATCCCTTCCTAATAAATTGTATTCCGCTTCAGGGAGCAAAAGTAAATCATTAAGACAAATTTTCTTTTCTGTTTCTACTTCTACATCTTTCAATATATTTACTTTAAAAGGCTCTCCTTTTGCTCCTACTACTGACACGTAACTCTTCCCTTTTTCTATTCCTTTTGGAAGTTTTTGAATGGTTGACTTTTCGGCCCCTGTATCCACTAAAAATAAAACTTCCTCTTTATGGGGACCAATTAATAATTTTATCAAGGTCTCTGTTGATGTTGAAGTCCCCAGAAGATAGAGCCCCTGACACCCCTAGTCTTCTTTGAACATATTCTCATCTTGTTCCCGCTTACGGCAGTTCTTCTGAACATGTCCCCTCTTGTTACAGTAGTAACAGACGGGAACTGTAAATCTTTCTCGATAAGGCTGTCCCCGGGGTGTCTGCTCTATTCTTTTTTCCCTTTTCTCTCCAGGAGTCGTCTTATTTTTCTGACTTTCCCTTACTGCTGCCACAGAAATTTTTTCTTTTGCTTTTTGTTTTTCTTCGTCCCTCCTAACATAGACTTTCTGGGCTTCTCTAAGTAACTCCTCTAATCCTCTTTCTTGCCAATCTTCCAATTTTTCTAATTTCCTTCTTATATCCCCCCAGGATTTAGCTACAAATTGTGTTTTAAGGAGTGTGGTCCCAGCCACTGTATTCGGATCAATTCCAGAATACATTTGTAGGTTTTTCCTCAACCTCTCCAACCATTCTGTTGGAGATTCGTCTTTCCCTTGTTGTTCATTAAATGCTTTAGTAATGTTTTGCCCTCGGGGAACCGCTTCCCTTATTCCCTGTATGATTAACGTTCTCAAATCCCTCATATTTTGTCTTCCTTGGGGTTGTTGATGATTGTCCTGGTTTCAGCCAGGATAGAGCTGGTTTTCCTCACAGAAGCTAGTGTGAGACTGTGTTTTGGATTTGGGATGAGGAACTGTTGATAATGTGCTGATGTTTTGGGTTGTTGCTGAGCCGTCAAGGACAGTCCAGCTTCTTGTGCTGGCCTGCCAGCGAGCAGGCTGGGGGTGCACGGGGAGCTGGGAGGGGACACAGCCGGGACAGTTGACCCAGACTGGCCAAAGAGATATTCCCTACCATACGACGTCATGCCCAGTACATAAACTGGAGTTGGCCGGGGGGGCGGAAAATCGCTGCTCGGGGACGGGCTGTCGATCACGGGGTGGTGAGCAATTGCTGTATTGGGCATCACTTGTTCTTATACATTCCTTTGTTGGTATTATCATTATTGTTCCCTTCTTTCTTTCTGTCCTATTAAACCGTGTTTATCTCAACCCACGAGGTTTTTCCTAATTCTCTCCCCCGTCCCGCTGTGGGAGGGAGAGTGAGCGAGCGGCTGCGTGGTGCTTAGTTGCCGGCTGGGGCTAAACCACGACAATGATCCCAGTGGGGATCCACATTTGGCCATTTCTGATCTCCCGGGGGTCCTGCCTGATTCTGTCTTTCCCAAATTCTCTTTCCAGCTTGTCTAATCATTCCCCTTTCCTCAACTGTGAATAGGATCCCTAAAATGGACTGTATTTCTTCCCAGGTATAAGTATTGGGGCCTAGGAATTGGTCCATTTTTTCAGCTACTCCGAGGGGATCATCTAATAGGGTCCCCATTTCTTTCTTGAAATTTCTTACATCTGTGGTATTTAATGGGACTGCCACAAACCCGATGCCTCCCTGATTGCCTCCGAGGGGTACTTCTCGTAAGGGATATAGAGAAGCTCCCTCAGATACAGCAGTCCTACTTCTCGTACATGCAGCTGGAGGTCAATCTAATTCCGGTGCTGTTGGTGGTGGAGATACTACGGCCACCGGAGGGGGAGCCGCCGCCGGAGATGGATTATTAGAATATGGAGGCGGTAGGTTATCCAGTGGCTCCCATTTATCATCTTTTTCCTTTTCACTTTTCCCCTCTTCTTCTTCCTCAAACTTTTCATCTGTTTTTAATGTAAGTATTGAGGCTGGAAAAGAACGTAAAGTTCTGTCCCATAATCCTGCATAATCACTTTCCTCCTGACTAAAAGGTTCCTTTGAATTAACATATATATTTAAGGCCTGGCAGACCCAGTCTTCAAAAGATAACTAATTTTAATTTACTTTTTCCTTTTCTGGGGCCCCTATCATTCCAATTTTCAATCATTATTCCTAATGGACTCTCCGGAGGTATTTCTAGTAATTCGCTCCCTTTCTTCTGGTCCTGGGTTCTCGATTTCGTCTGACCCATCTAGGAATTTTTACTGTGGCAATTCCTACAGCCCTTGTCTACCAGTAAGAGTGTCTTGCAGGGGGTTTAGGACCTATCACCCACCCACGAATCCTCCAAGAATCGCTTCGGTCCTTCACCGGCCAAGTCCCTCGCGGGAGATTGGAACTGCGGTTAGAAGACCTCCACAATCGCTTCGGAACTAGGTTCCGCCTCAGTCACACTCTTACACACACAGGCAACCGAATCCTACCCAACCGAACGGTATACACCTTAAATACTTACGACTCCGTCGTCTTCGTTCGGATCTTCGCGCGCAGAATTACGGGCAAAATAAACTGCTGCAGCCGGCAAGGGAGCTCATAAAAAATCAAATTCTTTGCTTGCCCCTATTCAGGTTCAGGATGGCGTTAGTCCCGACCCGACCCGATCAGGAGCCACCAAAAGGTGGGGCGCCCCTCCTAGATCAAGTCAGAATTCAGGAACCAAGACCCTCCCGGACGAGCCCCCAATTGTTATAAATGATTTAGTCCCAAACAGGATTCCAATTCAAATTTACAATTTATTAAGCGAATAGAGGCAAGCAAACAGCGCTGGGTGCGCCGGGAGTCTCTGCTCCACCAAGACGCACGCGGTTCAGTTCCTGTTCCTGGTTTATATCCTGTCCGTTAATAGGCGTGTCTTCTAATACATATTAATGAACAGGCGTGTCTTCTTCAGCGCATGCCCTCTTCTCCTGCTAGAGTCTTCTCAAATCTTCCTCGGCGTGCCCCCAGGATGACCCCAAACCTTATGCATGCACTTTCTTTACACAATACTATGCGGTCAGTGGTCAAACTGGTTTGAGCTGATATACCAGCAAAGTAGTTTAACTTTCTCCTGTAAAATACCCCTTTTTATGGTGCAGGAGAAATCCATGAAAGTACAGAAGATTACGCTTCATCACACGAATCGGATAAAAATGTTTCACAGGAGTAAGGGGAACTGAATTTAGGCACCAACTAAAAGATGCTGAATTAGAATTCAAATTTTACATCCTATTTAAATATGTATGGGATTTATACATTATCTATACTATATCTGTGTAAATATATAGATAACATTTATATGTATACACATGTATATACTTTATAAGACCATAAGTATCATGAAAGTATTTTTACTTATGGTCTATGAGTATTGCTATCCTAGAACAGGCCTGTGTTTTACCTAACTCTGCCTCGTAACACTGCTTAGGGAAAGAGTTTAAGACACACAGCAAGGAACCCTTCTCCTCATAGCAATCCCATCAACATTATTCCTACCTTCGGCATTATTGTTAGAGAGGATATGCGCAATGGCATAGCTTGAACCATGCTATTTTTCAGTCTCCTACTTTTCTTCCTTCCCCATTCCTATTATGAATAATTCAACATTGATTTTGAGCAGAGAAAATATTTAAACAAGCAATTTTCAGCTTTATCTTTTTTTCTTTCAAAGTCTGCACTTATTATTGTGGGACACCCTACCACCAGCAAAAAAACCCAACAAAAACAAACCAGCAATATAAGCAATATTCATAAAATCAACAAAAAAATTAGAGACTCTGATCGGTCATTTAAGCATTCCCCTTTTTCAGCCTCTGTCTAACCTGAATCTCCTCTGTGATGCCTAAAATTGGTGTATGTTTTCTCATGTTCTTTTCTTCCTGTAGCTGTTTCATATTGGTAGACTGATGTGGTGGGTTGACCCCAGCTGGATGCCAGGTACCCACCAAAGCTGCTCTACCTCCCCTCCTCAGCTGGACAGGGAAGAGAAAATGTAATGAAAAGCTTGTGGGTTGAGATAAGGACAGAGAGAGATCAGAGAGAGTGGTCAAGCATTGGAACAGGCTGCCCAGGGAGGTGGTAGAGTCACCATCTCTGGAAGTATTCAAAAAACGTGTGGATGTGGCGCTTCGCGACATGGTTTAGGGGGCATGGTGGTGTTGGGTTAACGGTTGGATTTAATGATCTTGAAGGCCCTTTCCAACCTTAATGATTCTGTGATTCTGTGATTCTGTGATTCAGCAATTACCATCATGACCAAAGTAGATTTGACTTTATTGCCAGTCAAATCAGAGTAGGGTAATGAAAAAATAAAAACAAATCTTAAAACACCTTTCCCCCACCCCTCCCTTCTTCCCAGGCTCAACTTCACTCCTGATTTTCTCTACCTCCTTCCCCCGAGCAGCGCAGGGGGACGGGGAATGGGGGTTGCGGTCAGTTCATCACACGTTGTCTCTTCCGCTCTTTCCTCCTCAGAGGGAGGACTCCTCGCACTCTTCCCCTGCTCCAGCATGGGGTCCCTCCCACGGGAGACAGTCCTCCACAAACTTCTCCAATGGGAGCCCTTCCCACAGGCTGCAGTTCTTCACGAACTGCTCCAGCCTGGGTCCCTTCCACAGGATGCAGTCCTTCAGGAACAGGCTGCTCCAGCGTGGGTCCCCCGCAGGGTCACAAGTCCTGCCAGCAAACCTGCTCCAGCCTGGGCTCCTCTCTCCAAGGGCCACAGGTCCTGACAGGAGCTTGCTCCAGCGTGGGCCTCCCACGGGGTCACAGCCTCCTTTGGGCATCCACCTTCCCCGGTGTGGGGTCCTCCACAGGCTGTAGGTGGATATGCGCTCCACGGTGAACCTCCATGGGCTGCAGGGGAATCTCTGCTCTGGTGCCTGGGGCACCTCCACCTCCCACTCCCCCCCTCCTTCTTCACTGACCTTGGTGTCTGCAGAGTTGTGTCATATATTGTCACTCCTCTCTCCGGCTGCAAGTGCTATATGCCCTTCCCCCCTGCCTCCCTTGTTAAATATGTTATCCCAGAGGCGCTACCACCATCGCTAATTGGCTCAGCTTTGGCCAGCAGCGGGTCCATCTTGGAGCCAGCTGGCACTGGCTCTATCGGACACAGGGGAAGCTTCTAGCAGCTTTTTACAGAAGCCACCCCTGCAGCCCACCCCACTACCAAAACCTTGCCACGCAAACCAAATGCAACTGATATAACTACTTACAGTACAGATACATCTCAAGCAGATGGATTATAAATCCCAGTGAGTATTTTAAATGTAAAAGTCCCCTGATGCTTGGCTTCCTTGACCTGTCCCTTATTGTCATGCTGTCCAGAGCATGGAGAGTGACAAAAAAGGAAACAAAACAGTTTTGTTAGCAAACCTTTGCATCCTAATTAAGCATTTCTTACTGAACATCTTTTGCCTCACTCCTGGTTGGTAGATTTTTAAATAGTTTTGCATCAAGAGAAATCCCGTCTGCACTGCCAGATCTGTTGAAGGCATGCAAGGAACGAAGCTGGGGGTATTGTTTCATCTCTGTGAGCAGTTAACAAGGTGCAACCTTGAGGGAAGGAACAAGAGAATCACAAAAGGAACACAACTACTGAACCTTGAGTGAACTATCCTAATTAACATCTAATTAACATACGACTTGCATAATAGAAACCTGCCCCTGGGCGGGGAAAGCCCCCCTCCACAACAGCCCCTTCCTCACTGAGCATGCCTAGGAAAAAAGGAGGACACTGTGACTTTAAGTGGAGACGAGGCTTGTGAGAACCAATGGGAACAAGGGTAACGGAGCCAACTTTTAAAAATACTGATAACTGTTGCTCAAAGTGTATAAACATTTTCTGTGTGTTAACTGAGGTGTGCTGGCTTTGTGGACCTACCACCTAGCACCCAACTCCATGCAGATTTGGAATAAAAGCAAATATCTCAACTCTGTGTTTTTCGGCTCTCTGCATACCAGGTGGAAGAACCCATATTTGGGACAACAGATCCAAGGACAAGGCCACTTCTGCTCCTGTAGCTCATGAGCCCCTTCCTCTGCCTGGCAGATGGTTCAGTCTTTGGGTGACAAAGGTGATTTCCCAGTCTGGAAAAGTTTTCTTCCATCCTCTTCCGTTACCTGAGGGTGAAAGGCTAAAACAGTCTTGGTGAGATTCTGGTCACTTTAACTGACCTTCATCTCTCTTAGAAATGTCCTGCATTTCTAAAAGATAATTTAAATCTAAAATTCTGATGATAGCTTGGCCTTGGTCTGTATGCCTAGAAAGAGCTTGGGAAAAGACCAGTGTATAAAGAATAAAAATACAGTATAAAAGTATTAACTAAGACATTGTAGCCATGTTCTGATGTAAAATATTTATATAGAGAGGGCAAAGGGAGGAATGGATTTATTTCCTCCCCAGCTCAGAAAACAATAAGGAATCTGAGTATTTTGGGTGGACTTCTGTTTTCCTTGACTGTGCTACTAGCAGCAAATTCCTGGGGAGGCAAATCTCAAGCTATATAGAAAAAGGTCTGTGGTCAAATATGACATATTATGTGATATTATACAGAGCTAGATCATCTGTGATGATCATCTGGAATATGTTTAAACTGTTTTCACAAAAATGCATGTTGTATGGAGTAGCGATGACCAAAGTATATTCAAACAATCTACCTGAGGCACAAATCTCACTGCAGAAAAAAAAGGCAATGCAACAATTTATCCCTCTGAGAGAAAGTGATTGCATTGTAGACCCTTGGAATAACAGAGAAGGAAAGAGAAGCAAGGCAGGGAATAGGAGGAGAGATGTTTTATAGCCACTCTCCCTATATCCCTCTACAGTAGCAGCTTAGTTACAAGAAGAAATGACTGGCCTTGTGCTGCTGATGTATGTTTTTATTCGTGTAACTGGAACAGATGTAACTGAAAGTGTCTCTGCTAGTTATATTGGGAAGCTAAGAATGGCTCTACAAAGTGTCCCTGAAGACAGATGAGCTCCCCTCTACATGCTATGATCCAGTTTCTTGTTAATGTTAATGCTACAGGAGGAACCTGAGGATATACCTTGGATAATCTTTCAACACGCTTGTGTAACTGCAGAGCTAATGTGGAGAAAACCACACAGGAAGAGTTGCGAGCAGGGCTGCAAACTGACCCTTTCTAATGGGCCTTAGAAGTGCTGGTTCAATGAGGGCACACAATGCAGGATAAGTTGCACATATATACTTGCTTTTTCTGTGTATTTGTCTATGAATGAAATTACTAGTAACAATGCATAGATACTCAGCCCTGTCTGTGTGGGAACAGCAGGAAGGAAGAACATCTCCCACTTCCCAGGTCTGGGCTTTCACCAAGTTCCCCTGCTTTGCAGGGACAGTACCTGGCATATCCTATTCCTTTCTTCTATTGCCACAAGCTGCCATGTGTAAGCCAGAAAGGATTTGTGCTGTAACCCAGCCAGGGCCCCCATCAGGGCAAACCAGAACCGGGTAACCAGGACTGCAAACTGCAACATTAGAGCATAACTGCCTCAAAGTCTAGACATAGCTCAGCCAAAATTTATAGAGTGATCAGAGCTATCCAAGTAGTGGCATTAACTGAACATAATTTCCATTCAGGTAGTACTAAACAGAATGTTTTTATTCCTTTTTTTTTCTTCATTAATTCAGTCCCTAAATCTGAAGCTTTAAATTATATGTGGTTTTAATATTTATTTGGCACAAAGTAAAATGTTTTATTTACTTTATTTTCCTTACTTCTGTTTGTCAAATCAAAATTAAAACCATCAATGCTTCATTTTGAAAATCTTGAAACAAAATGCTTTCAATTTTTAGGGAATTTCTCTCTTCCCTGTTCTCGCTCATCTGTTTTTTTAAACAGAACTATCCTTCAGTTTTGTGAAAAGTCCACTGAATAAGTAGTCATTCACATTTACTTGTGATGACTGAGGAATATCATCCTGCAAATGGGAAGTAGCATATATAACACTAGAAAATAAATTACACTCACAGTCCTGTTCACTGCTGGAAGCAGACACTCCTTGTTTGAGATACAGTGATCCTGCTCCCCCAGGAAGAAGTGACTGAGATCTCTGAAGCCCATGAAGGCTGCCTGGAGACTGTGCTAGCACTTCCCTCATTATGGGATGCATCTGCTTTGTCTTGGATACCTGGGTATGTTAAGTATCAAAAATAGCTTGTGCACCAAAACTTACACACACACACGGCTGATGTCTGAAGTTCTGAGTAAGCCAGTAACCTGGAGTATAAGTGTGGTTTATGGAATGCCATTTAATTGCATGACTTCAGAAATGGGCCCAAGTTTGAGATTAGCCTGCTAGAGACAGGTCCAGGAAAAAAACAGCATTTGTAATGCATCGTGAGTGTTTGGATATATGCACTCTAATGATGCCCAAAATTATATTCCAAAATAACTACTTTTAATTGCCCCATCAATTGTTCTAATCATCTAAAGTAAATGGTCAAGAATTAAAGGAAGACATTTATAGTCTCCTGCTTAAAGTGGAGCCTGTAAATTCAGCATTATCCCCATATTTTTCTAAAATTTATATGTGCAAATGATTTTCACTCAGATATCTTCATCATGCATGAATGAAAATATATGCTTAGCTATCAAAAGATAATTAGCTGAGATATGTATGTTTCCGCATAATTAATATTATAATTAAACAATGATATAGTATTTGTTAAGAATATTATTACAATTAGCTAATAATATAATAATTAATATTATAATTAACTGCCAGCATGGCGTGGCAGTCTGAGTGGCAGTTCATGTGGAAGGGCGTGCAGGAAGGGTGTAGTTGCCCTGCCAGCTCAAGAGGTGAATACAATTGGTGGTCCTATAATCAGAGAATCAAAGAATCATAGAACAGTTTGGGTTGGAAGGGACCTTTAAAGGTCATCTAGTCCAACTCCCCTGCAATGAGCAGGGACATCTTCAACTAGACCAGGTTGCTCAGAGCCGTGTCCAACATGACCATGAATGTTTCCAGGGACGGGGCATCTATCACCTCTCTGGGCAACCTGTTCCAGTGTTTCACCACCCTCAGTGTGAAACATTTCTTCCTTATATCTAGTCTAAATCTACCCTCTTTTAGTTTAAAACTGTTACCCCTTGTCCTATCGCAACAGGCCCTGCTAAAAAGTCTGTCCCCATCTTTCTTATAATCCCCCTTTAAGTACTGGAAGGCTGCAATAAGGTCTCCCTGGAGCCTTCTCTTCTCCAGGCTGAACAACCCCAACTCTCTCAGCCTGTCCTCATAGGGGAGGTGCTCCATCCCTCTGATCATTTTTGTGGCCCTCCTCTGGACCCGCTCCAACAGGTCCTTGTCTTTCCTGTGCTGAGGGCTCCAGAGCTGGACGCAGTACTGCAGGTGGGGTCTCACCAGAGCGGAGTAGAGGGGCAGAATCACCTCCCTCGACCTGCTGGCCACGCTTCTTTTGATGAAGCCCAGGATATGGTTGGCCTTCTGGGCTGCGAGAACACACTACCGGCTCATGTCCAGCTTTTCATCCCCCAATACTCCCAAGTCCTTCTCGGCAGGGCTGCTCTCAATCCCTTCATCCTCCAGTCTGTAGTGATACCAGGGGTTGCCCCAACCCAGGTGCAGGACCCTGTACTTGGCCTTGTTGAACCTCATGAGGTTCACACGGGCCCATTCCTCAAGCTTGTCCAGGTCACTCTGGATGGCATTCCATCCCTCAGGCGTGTCAGCCGCACCACTCAGCTTGGTGTCATCTGCAAACTTGCTGAGGATGCACTCAATCCCACTGTCTATGTCACTGAGGAAGATATTAAAGAGTACTGGTCCCAATACGGACCCCTGAGGGACACTGCTCGTAACTGATCTCCATCTGGACATTGAGCTGTTGACCACTACCCTCTGGATGCAACCATCCAACCAATTCCTCATCCACCCAACAGTCTACCCATCAAATCCATATCTCTCCAATTTAGAGAAAAGGATATTGTGGGAGACCGTGTTAAAGGCCTTACAGAAGTCCAGATAGACGACATCTTCCCTTGTCCACTGATGTGGTCACTCGATCACAGAAGGCCACTAGGTTGGTCAAGCAGGACTTGCCCTCGGTGAAGCCATGCTGGCTGTCTCGAATCACCTCCCTGTCCTCCATGTGCCTTAGCATAGCTCCTAGGAGGATCTGTTCCATGATCTTCCCAGGCACAGAGGGGAGGCTGACAGGTCTGTAGTTCCCAGGGTCCTCCTTTCTGCCCTTTTTTAAAATGGATGCAATGTTTCCCTTTTTCCAGTCTCCAGGGACTTCACCTGACTGACATAACTTTTCAAATATCTTGGAGAATAGCTTGGCAACTACATCAGCCAATTCCCTCAGGACTCTGGGATGCATCTCGTCAGGTCCCATAGGCTTGTGTATGTTCACGTTCCTCAGGTGGTCACGAACCTGATCTTCTCTGACAGTGGGAGGGGCTTTGCTCCTCCAGTCCCCATCTTGCAGTCCATCCACCCGAGAGGTGTGGGAAGAGAGGTTGCCAGTGATGACTGAGGCAAAGAACTCGTTCAATACCTCAGCCTTCTCCTCATCCACTGTTACCAGTTTTCCAGTCTTGCTCATCAAGGGGGATACGCTTTCCTTGACCTTCCTTTTCTGGCTAACGTACCTATGGAAGCCATTCTTATTATTCTTTGCATCCCCTGCCAAGTTCAGCTCCAGCCACTCCTTGGCCCTCCTGACCCCATCCATACACAATCGGGCAGCATCCCTGTACTCTTCCCAGGATTCCTGTCCCTGCTTCCACTGCCTGTGCATTTCCTTCTTGCCCTCTAGTTTGCCCAGCAGGTCTCCACTCATCCATGCTGGTCTCTTGCCTTCCTTTCCTGATTTCTTACACCTGGGGATCGAGAGCTCTTGCACTCTACAGAAAGTGACCTTGAAGATCTGCCAGCTCTGTTCTGCTCCCTTGTCCCTGAGGGCAGTTTCTTCTCCTTGAATAGCTGGAAGTTTGCTTTCCTAAAATTCAGGGTCCTGACTTTAATCTTCGCCTGCCCCCTGTCCCTCAGGACTGCGACCTCCACCAGTGCATGATCACTGCAGCCCAGGCTGCCTCCAATATTGACGTTGCCAATTAGCTCATTTGCGTTGGTGACCAACAGGTCCAGTATGGCATCCCCTCTGGTAGAGCTGTCTGTTACCTGGCTTAAGAAGTTATCCTCCATGCATTCCAGGAGTCTCCTGGATTGCCTATGCTCGCTGCGCTACTTCTCTAGCAGATGTCGGGGTGGTTGAAGTACTCCAGCAGGACTAGAGCCTGCGAGCGCGATGCCTCCTGTAGCTGGAGTGACAAGGCTTTGTCAGTAGACTCCCCTTGATCAGCTGGCCAGTACTAGACACCAACCACAAGGTTCCCTTTGTTGCCTTGGTCCCTGATTCTTACCCATTACATTTTGACCTGCTTACTTAGCAACAACCCAAAACATCAGCACATTATCAACAGTTTCTCATCCCAAATCCAAAACATAGCCTCACGCTAGCTTCTGTGAAGAAAACCAACTCTGTCCTGGCTGGAACCAGGGCATTGCCTATGCTGTGTGCATTGGTGTAGAGGCACTTCAGCTGCGCTGTCGGCTGCATCACCTTCTTAGAGGAATACCCCTTATTTCCTTTGAGATATTTCACCTCAGGAGCCCCTGGCTCATCTCCATAAGACTTCAAGCATGCTCCAGTGTAGCCAGCATATCTCAGAGCAACAGGCTAAGGGCCCTTGCTAGCACCCTGTCCTTCTAACCTTGGCATGTTGTCCCACAACTTGTCATGGGCAAGCTTGATATTATCCCCCTCCCCCTTCACGTCTATTTTAAAGCCCTGTCAATAAGACCTGATAGCTTGTGAACAAAGACTCTCTTCCCCCTTTGAGAAAGGTTAATCCCATCTGACGCCAGCAAGCCAGGTGCCATGTAGGCCATCCCATTAGTGAAAAACTCAAAATTGTGGCGGTGACACCAGCCACAGAGCCATGTATTTTTAGACTGTGTCCATCTGTTTCTTCCAGTGTCGCTGCCCGCAACTGGAAGGAGAGAGGAAAAAATAACCTGTGCACCAGATTCCCTTACCAGCCATCCCAAGGCCCTGAAGTCTCTTTCAATTGTCCTTGTGAAACAAGGATCTAAAACAATTATAAGGTTTTAGCATGTGTCACTAATCAACTGCAAGTTTTGCAGATGTCTTAATATATGGAAGGTTATCGATTACATGATTAATTTGACTTTAGTATAGAATTCTTTAGTCTAATAGCTATGTGATTGTGTTTAACGGCCTAGTCTCATAGTCCTTAGGCTGTATTTGCCTCAATGCTAACATTGTAACTATGTGTAAACGGTTAATCACAAGGAAAGCAGGCCTCATGAAAACTAAAACAAAGAAGAGTTAAGAGCAAGGACTGAGAGATTAAAGAGAACAGAGAAGATATCTTAACCTTGAGCATAGAGACAGACTGGCAGGAATGCTCAGACAAGGATGATAAGAAGGAACCGCTTGGCTGGACAACAGAAGGGGCAAACATCCAAGGAGAAGAAATTATCCTCAAGAGACCCGTGACCATAAAAGGGAAAAAGGAGTAGGGGGCTAACTCCCCAAATGACCACCCGGGACCCCCGCGCATGCGTAGTGTAGTTTTGCAACGCCAGCATTATGTAAATGTAATAGATAAGCAAGGAGGTGGTGATTTCTTGGAAAATGTGTGAATATTCATGTCTTTAAGGTATATAAAGGATGAACTTTTGTTTCAGCACACGCATGTTAGGAGGAGATATCCCCCATGCGTCCAGCGCTGTAATAAACATACTTGCTTTATAACTCTTTTGAGTTGTGAAGTTTGTTTCCGCACGTCAATTTGGCGACCCAGATGGGACCCTCTCTGCCCAGCTGCGGGACCGGCTGAGAGTGGGACGTCCTTGGCGTGCCCCGAGATTTCTTGGAGGACCTCCCTCGCTCACCTGATCACTGCAGGGACAGACAAGGACCATCAGCGGACCAGGTATGTTAATTTGGGAGGGGAACATGTAAGTTGTGAGGAGACGTCCTACGCGAGGTAAAGAGCATTGGCGCTCCCCCTGGGTGGTTAGGATTCGAATCCAGTGGTGGCGCGGGAATCCCTGACTAGGGAAGTACGCGATGGGTGCTCTTCGCTGGAATTGCGGGAGTATGGTATGGGATAGCTATCGTTTGGACCAACTATTGTAACCCATGGGAATTGAAACTTGTTTCCGCACGTCACTTGGACTATGTGTTGCAGTTTCATCGCCACCCACATGGAAGAGCTGTAATCGGTGATAGTCCGAGGGCCATACCAGACTAGGAAGTTTCCTAGGGATGCCCTTAATCCGTGCCCCAGGGAGGCAGCAGACTTCCCTAAGAGAAGGGTCTGTCCGGTATATTGGACCTTCAGTTTCCCTCAGAAAGGAGTCGCCTACAACTAGAACCCGTCTTTTCTTCCTCATGGGGGTGGTCATAATGCAGGGGGGTAGGCCTTTCTGACCTCGGCAACACCTCTGGTGTAGATGGACCATCGTCCACATCATCCATGGACTGGCCTTCCACATCCAGAGCCTCATACCTGTTGTATAGGCACCTGGGAAGGCAAGGTGGGCAAGGAGAGGGTTCGCCTACAGCCCTGAGCATGGACTTGCCTCCATTCACTCCTTTCCTTTAAGCTACTGCCTTCAGCCTGGCAGGGGGAGGATACAGGACCCTCTTGATCTTGTTTTTTTTCTGGTGGCTGTTCCTGTTTGTTTCTCAGGGAGGACAGAGCATGGTTCCAGACTCCCTGATGCTCCTTATCCTTTCCACTTCCTCTTGTAGCTCTGCCACCAGGCTGAGCAGATCCTCCACCTGGTCACACCTCGCTACTGCCATCGGTTACCAGTGAGAGGCTCTGGCACTCTCTGCAGCCTGAGACCTGGATGGCTGCATGTTTCTGTGGTAGTTCTGTCTGGGTTGACACATCCTTTCTGGTAGACATGGCTTTCCACCGCGTGGATATCATAGCTAAGTTCCTTCTGAGAGGATGTTGGCATCATCATGATGATACATCATGATCAGTACAGACTGAGGAATGAAGGGATTGAGAGCAACCCTGCGGAGAAGGACTTGGGGGTCCTGGGGGATGAAAGCTGTATGTGAGTCGGCAGTGTGCGCTTGCAGCCCAGAAGGCCAACCATATCCTCGGCTGCATCAAAAGAAGTGTGGTCAGCAGGACGAGGGAGGTGATTCTGCCCCTCTACTCCGCTCTGGTGAGACCCCACCTGCAGTACTGCGTCCAGCTCTGGAGCCCTCAGCACAGGAAAGACATGGACCTGTTGGAGCGGGTCCAGAGGAGGGCCACAAAAATGATCAGAGCGATGGAGCACCTCTCCTGTGAGGACAGGCTGAAAGAGTTGGGGTTGTTCAGCCTGGAGAAGAGAAGGCTCTGAGGAGGCCTTGTTGCAGCCTTTCAGTACTTAAAGGGGGCTTATAAGTAAGATGGGGACAGACTTTTTAGCAGGGCTTCTTGTGATAGGACAAGGGTAATGGTTTAAACTAAAATAGGGTAGATTTAGAATAGATATAAGGAAGAGATTTTTTGGATTTGGGATGAAAATAATGTTGATAACATACTGATGTTTTTAGTTGTTGCTAAGCAGTCAAGGACTGTTCAGCTTCTCATGCTGGCCTGCCAGTGAGAAGGCAGGGGGTGCATGGGAAGCTGAGAGGGGTCACAGCCAGGACAGCTGACCCAAACTGACAAAAGGGATATTCCATACCATATGACACCATGGTCAGTATGTAAACTTGGGGAGCTGGCCAGGGAAGGGCCGTGGCCTGGGAACTGTCTGGACATCAGTCAGCAGGTGGTGAGCAACTGTGCTGTGCATCACTTGTTTTGTGTATTGTGTTATCATTAGTGTTACTATTATCTAATCTTATTAATTTTTTCCTGCGCTATTAAACTGTCTTTATCTCAACCCATGAGTTCTACCTTTTTTTCCTGATTGTCTCCCCCATCCTGCTCAAGGAGCAGAGGTTGAGCGAATGTCTGTGTGGTTGTTTTAGCTATCTGCCAGTTTAAACTACAACATTAAGAAGGGGAAAAAACTGCTGCGCAACAGCAGCCGGAGAGAGGACTGAGAATATGTGAGAGCAACAACTCTGCAGACGCCAAGGTCAGTGAAGAAGGAGGGGGAGAAGGTGCTGCAGGTGCCGGAGCAGAGATTCCCCTGCAGCCCATGGAGGACCCCACACCAGAGCAGGTGGATGCCCAGAAGGAGGCTGTGACCCCGTGGTGAGCCCACACTGGAGCAGACTCCTGGCAGGACCTGGGACGCCACGGAGAGAGGAGCCCACACTGGAGCAGGTTTTCTGGCAGAACTTGTGACCCCACGGGGGACCCATGCTGGAGCAATCTGCTCCTGAAGGACGGCACCCATGCTGGAGCAGTTAATGAAATGCAACCCGTGGGAAGGACTCATGTTGGAGAAGTTTGTGGAGGACTGTGTCCTGTGGGAGGGACCCCATGCTGGAGCAAGGGAAGAGTGTGAGGTGTCCTCCCCCTGAAGAGGAAGGAGTGGCAGAAGCAATGTGTGATGAACTGACCGCAATCCCCATTCCCCATCCCCCTGTGCTGCTTGGGGGAAGGAGGTAGAGAAAATCAGGAGTGAAATTGAGCCTGGGAAGAAGGAAGGGAAGGGGGGAAGGTATTTTAAGTTTTGGTTTTATATCTCATTTTCCTACTCTGATTTGGTTGGCAAAAATTAAATTGATGTTCCCCTAGTCAAGTCTGTTTTGCCCATGGCAGTAATTGCTGAATGATCTCTCCCTGTCCTTATCTCGACCCACAAGCCTTTTGTTATATTTTCTCTCCCCTGTCCAGCTGAGGGAGGGGAGTGATAGAGCGGCTTTGGTGGGCACCTGGCGTCCAGCCAGGGTCAATCTACCACATCTTCCTAACTGAAAACAATGATATATTCCCCATCAAAATAATTGTTCTGCTATGACTCTTTCCTTTTTGAATATTTTGATCTTGACCTCTACTTTGGTTCAGAATTCAATGAATTTGCACTGATTAGTTTTGCATTATTTTAGAGTCCAGGCAGCAGCTGCCTAGCTCAGCCAAACTGGCAAGGCGATCTCTAGAGATACCAGTTTAGCCTGCCTGGAATAAACATTAGGAGTGATGTGGTGCAGAGCTCATGCTAAATTCTTGTCCTTGTGCTTTCTGCTGTCCACTGACATTCAAGCCACAGCATGGAGTGTACAGAGGCATGAGAGAGTTTAAAGAAGATGGCAGAGCAAATGTTTTTTCTGCTGGTGGCAGAGCTGGCCCCTGGCAGCCTGGAGGAGGAAGGCGCTGTGAATACAATCAGTCTGTGGTAATGAGGAAACAGAATATGGTCCCTCAAGTATAAGTTGTACACTAAAGCATAAAGAGGTGTAATAAGAAAGCACATGCTTGTATCGGCATCTCCAACCTCATATAAATGTGCACTGAGCCAGTCACAAGGAGGTCCATGAATTTACCACATAGGCAGTATCTTGGTTAATTTAACCCTGGTGCAAGAAGACAATTCTTGTAGACTTCAGCATGTGGAATGTCATGTGTTCAGGCCAGTCTGAATCTTTATCCTTTTTCTATGGCATAAAGCAAAATAGTATCCACTTTGAAAACACCCACACTTAGCAATAATTTTCTGAAGTTTTTTTTTAAATATATGTGGCTATCTAGCCACCTACTTCTGCTGTGATGATGAACTGTATTAACTGTGTGTTGTACTAACTCAGTGCTTATAATTTTGTGTCTGTCCAGATGGAAACACCTATGTGACAAAAAATAGAAAACATTCTGAAAATGGACGCCCTAATTTTTTAAACTAGATACAACAAAATTATATGATGTGATACTAAAATTTTTGTGCCTCAGTTTCCCTCTTATTTGAGAATAAATATGTCATCATTTCACTTTAAAGTGATATTGAACAATTATTCATTAATGTCTGTGGACACTTCCTGCTAAAGTCTGATCACCAAAGAGAAATCTAAGAGGGAATTAGCAATCCTGTGTTCTGAATTAGTTTGTTTTAATCTGTTTTCATTGGAGCTGTAGTTAATATGGACTAGCTTTAGCCTTCCTGTGGGGTGAAATGGCTTGAGTAACTTTTTGCCAGTAAGGCTTGGAAAAAGTAATTTTTTGCTTTGTGTGTTTTTCAGGGTAGAATTGAATGCATACACGGGTAGCTCAGTAAGCCTATTTTTTGTGTGATACTTTTCATACAAAAGTCCTTTTCATACAAAAAAGTCATTGTTAAACTGTGGTAAATTGAATGTGTCATTTAAAACAAAAATGGTTTAATTCCTAACCTTCTTCAAGCACAAAAATGACCAACAAGCTGAAAAGCAAACCTACCTGTTGACCCATTGTAAGGATGTCACCTCCATAAAACAACACTTGATTTTTTTTTCCTTTTTCAACGAGTAGTTACATTAATTACTGTTGTGGTTTAACCCCAGCCAGCAACTAAGCACCACACAGACGCTCGCTCACTCCCCCACAGTGGGACGGGGAAGAGAATTGGAAGGGTAAAAGTGAGAAAACTTCTGGGTTGAGATAAAGACAGTTTAATAGGTAAAGCAAAAGCCGCGTGTGCAAGCAAAGCAAAACAAGGAATCCATTCACCACTTCCCATGGGCAGGCAGGTGTTCAGCCATCTCCAGGGAAGCAGGGCTCCATCACGCGTAACAGTTACTTGGGAAGACAAAATGCCATAACTCCAAACGTCCCCCCACTTCCTTCTTCCCCCAGCTTTATATACTGAGCATGATGTCATATGGTATGGAATATCCCTTTGGCCAGCCTGGGTCAGATGTCCTGGCTGTGTCCCCTCCCAACTTCTTGTGCACCCCCAGCCTGCTTGCTGGTGGGGTGGTATGAGAAGCAGAAAAGGCCTTCACTCTGTGTAAGCACTGCTCAGCAATAATGAAAACATCCCTGTATTATCAACACTGTTTTCAGCACAAATCCAAAACATAGACTCATACTAGCTACTATGAAGAAAATTAACTCTATCCCAGCCAAAACCACATTCTCCATCCCTAGAAAAGAATGTGGGCATTGATCCTGTTACCTCTCAAAAGCCAAGCAAGCAGTCTACTCTACTTAACATGATACAGAGGTATTTTTTTATCCGGTAGTGTGTAAAAATTCTCATTCTCTTGTACTTCAGGTTTTTATAATATCAGCATGAGCCACCAGTTCCTATTTTAATGCCCATGTAAATTTCTACAGAAAAAAAGTAAAAAGTTCATTGAAGATCATGCTTATATATACAACACCTATTGCATGCATGCATACATGTGATTCTGTGTACAGAGCTCATGCCACATATTTTTCCATCATTGCTGGAGGATGATGTTAACTTTAATTAGGTTTCAGTAGGAGATCTCCTCCCAGTATTATTTCCCCCTAACACTCAACAGCCAGGACCAGAACCTGGGAGTAACATTTTCTTTGAATTATTGCCTACCCTACAGACTTTGTTTATAGTTGGGACTCAAACCTTATCCATTGTTTTTAACTGCACTGTTCATATGAGTTGAAATAATGCACACAATTTGATGAACTGGATCCTGCTAGGAAAGACTGATCAAGCTTTCCTGCACATTGGCACCTCAACTTATCCTCCCAATGATGATTCTCTTTTCCTGATAACTTTGCATGCTTATAGTCCCTTCTTTCTTTGCTTCAGAAAATCTGTTATTCATTCTTAACACCCAGCTGAGGTCATTCAGTTCCCATATGTTCTCTTTACCTTTGCACCAGCAAATATAAGCAGGTTCTTGCATATTTTGGGAAAAAACCTCAATCACTCTTTCAGATCCCAATATTTTTCCTGTGGAATCTTCATGGCAGACAGGACAGGTTAATTTTTGTTGGTCTGTACATGAGTCTGACATTAATCTATAAATGAGTCTTAACTAGGTAATCAGTTGGTATGTGACTGTAACATGATTATTCTTAAATATATTTGAATTACTAGATTGCAGAAGTTTTACAAATCTCATTTTCACACTCTGGCGTGCTTTCCAGTTCATCAGCTAAATGTGAATTTGAGAGGTTATCTGTCATCACCTCCACTGTACAGTGTCCAGTATCACTGGAGAATTCACTTACTTACTAATTCACTTAGATTAGACAGCATTTGAATTGTGCGTTTATCAGAGGGAGCAGGCCAAAACCATGTTCCTTAGAGGCAAATACCTACAACTTGAACATAACTGATTATCTGAAGATCGTTGTATGCTAAGGGATCATTATGTTTTCTAATAAAAGATTAGCACCAGAAGAGCAAACAGAAAAGGGACTTTCTAACAGGGTAAGGTAGGCTCCTTCCTTGAAATACTGTAAATCTCAAGGAACCCCATTAGAATTAATTACTCTAGATTTACACTACCCTTTTTTAGTTCTTTCCTAGTGCTAGATCCTATAGCTATCCTAAAACCATTTTTCTTCCCTTCTTCCCCTTTGAGTCCAACAACCAAAGAAGAAAGAGAAAACTTGTGTAAACTGTTCTATTATATTTCTTATCACCACAGGAAAGGAAGGGAAAATTTACCTGTTTGAGCTAAATACTCCACTGATTTTTAATACTGAAAAATTGATGCCTAAAGAAATGAAAGCAGTCTAGCAATAGGTAATGGAGTCAACATTTTTAGTACCACGTTAGTCGAAATGAATATTTCTCGTATATATTTTCTACATTTTGTTTTAAATGTAATAATTACAAAAAGGTGACAGGGTTTTAAGTTCTGGGAGCATTTATCTCATTAGTACCTTTTTGTGTGTATCAGTGTTATATGATGAAATCCTTGAGAAAAGTATTTAAATGGGTGTTTGTCATCTGGTAACTTCTACCACTGGTTAAATGAACCAAGGAAGTCAAACAGCTCATAACTCTGTGAAACATTTCTAGAAGATCATTTAAAATGTTTCCCATTATTTGGTGTTGTAAGAGTATTTTCTTGACATAATTTCTATCCAAAATAAAGAACTTCCAATATGGCATGAAGACAGAGATCAGGATGACAAGTTGCCAAGTCACTTTGCAGAGGCTCATAAGGTCATGGAGATTGGTTGACTTGTAAGCTATTACACTGAGAAACAAGAGACAAGATGCTACCTAGTCATCAACCTCAAGGGCCCTGATCCCACCTACTCATTTAGTGTAAGATAATTTATTCCATATTTATATGAAATCTGGTATTTGAGCCATGATGTGGTCAGCCTAAAAGACAAAGCAGAATTCACCTTAGGCTGGAGCATTGTTATGTTCCAAATGGCAATGTTATCATAATGTAGCAAGGTGCTAGTCTAAAGACCAGAAAGATGTATGAGCATTTTCTTACTTGTGTAACTACTAATCACAACAGGAGAGTGGGTACAAGACTTTTAAACCTTTGATATATAATACAAAGCAAAATTGCCAAAGTCTCTTGAAAGCTCATATTTAGTTCAGTTGCTGTTTTGGGCATCCAGAGGTACATCTGCATTAGCAGTTCAGTGAATAGGAAGTGTGGGGTTTTTTTCTGGTGCCAACAACTGGATCTGTACTTGGTGTTATGAGGTATTTACCTGAGCACTTCAAAGCAGTTTCCATCTGTTGGACCCAAAGTCAAAGTCACAGTCACTCACACAGGACCCTCTTAGCATGTGCCACTTGTAAACACAGACACAGGTTTCTCCAGCAGCCACCTCTGTACCCATGAACATGTAGAGCCATCAACTTCATTGCTCATAAAGGTGTGATGTGGATATTTGATCCTACCACCAGAACAGCTGCAAATCAAACCCTGGTCCTTCACTTTATGGGTACCTGTATGTTACAGACTGGTACAGCACAATGTGACAGTTGTGTACTAATCCTTCTCCTGTCTTAACAAAAGTGACTTCTATTGATTTCTGTCAATGATAAGAGAAATGCAAGAGAAAACCCCTGCTTTGACCATCTCTGTGAGTTAAAGGATATCATAGGACAGCTTTACGGATATATTAACTGGCTATGTACAATGCAAATTTTTCCTTAGTGATATATGGGCATTAGTTTTCTTCTTTCTTTCCTAACACCAACAATTTGGTTGTTGATATTAGATAACTGACATATTGGAGTCCCAACTACACATAGGAAGCACACAATCATATTCTAATAAAAATCCTGTGTAGCCCACTTTAATATTACAGCTCAATAATAAGAAAAGGAGTGAATGCCTTTCCCTCCAGCTTGCTTTTTTTATACCCTTTACAGCTGTTACACATATAAACAAGAACTTCAGTGCATAAACAGAGACTAAGCATAATAGAATGACAAATTAGATCCCTCAGAACTGATGATGTTTAGATTTCTTTATTTATTATTCATTTTTATTAGTGTTGCATATTGCATGTCTAATCCATACTGAAACAACTATGTAAAGTGGCTAACAATACTGGCCTCAACTATTTATCTGGCACAAATAGTTCAACATATAGACCCCACAGAAAACCTTAATTTGCTAATAATTCTCAGTGAAAAGGGAAGGATAGAGAAGAAGCAAGTCCAACAATGACATTGAATTACAGCTGGAACAAAACTGTTTCATATTCAAGCAGCTAATTGCAGTGAAAACAGTATATTTCAGTCTTTAAACTTTGATGCCTTGGTTTTCCAAATATTTGTCCTGCACATAGGCTTTATGAAGGAAAGTGTTCTAAAAGCTGGAGGAGACATTGAGGCTGAACAGTAGTTTACTTATAATTTACAGACTTGTAGTACTTAATATATAATGCAATAATCTACGCTGTGCCATTTGTCATTTGGACTAGGCCACAGATTATATTTTAGGGCAGTGCATCTGTGCACAGATCAGGCAGGAAATGGCCTAAAATCTTGAACAGCTGAGCTTGATGTCTCAGTGTAGTTGCAAAATTCAACCTCTGCTCCAGAGGTCACTGCATGCTTCAGTCATGACAGCCCAAATTGTTAAGCATGTGACTAATATGCATACAGAACACAGGCTGCCTGATGTCTGCTGCAAGCTTGATGGCCGATTAGTGGCTAGTCTTAATTTTATACGACAATCCTATGTAGGAAGTGTCGTGTGGGTGACTATATGGAGCATATTGATATCCCACTGGGTGTAGCCCCTGTTGTTTTGACAAATTCTCCTTAGCATTTATCAATCAGGCCTACAACGGGGAGTGTGCTGAATATCTAATTCAGACATGCTAGTCAGGACTAATAGAGAAAGATAGCATGTTATTCAATTTGTACTTGTTAGCAATGCCCCACTGTCAGTGGGCAATTTACCTTCACACTTCACAAATGAAAAGAGAAATTTGGTAGGCTTCAAACACTTACATGAGTTACAAGCAAAATTTTAATTAGCATGTCATTACAGCAGTAATTTATTGCTTCTTTCTAGTTGTCCTAGCATCCAGATTGCACTTTTCCTTTTTTCCCTTTAAGGAGGGATGTGCTTTAATATTTATGGACCATGTACTTAAAACAAAAAAAAAAAAACCCACCCTGCAGCAATTTAAAAACTGCATAATAAGATACATATCAATACACTTTATTTTACGAAGCCTAAAACAGATATATATGTTTACCGCTCAAAGGAACCTTTTGAGTTCTCTCCTTACCAAGTATCAATGGATTCAGTAAGCAACATAATTTAAAAGTCTGTTTACTTTAATCAACTGTTAAACAGCGATAACATTTTTAATTGCAGTTTTTGGCTGTTGCCAAAGGAAATATAAAGTAAGTGGGGGAAAGAGAAGAAAGGAGATGTGTCCTCTAGAGAACAGTAAAGCAAAACCACATTTTTGTTACATCTAGGTAAACATTAGTTGTGAATTTTCAGCTGGTGGCCCCCATGTTATCAATCGAAGAAAGGCTAGTTTTGGTAAATAGTGGAGAGATTGACCCTTCAGTTGAAGTCAATGAAAAAACTGAATGGATTAGACTTTAAAGGTCTTTGGGAAGCTCAGAGCATCCTATATTGCCATCAAAGCTGAAAAGGGGTTGCTCAGCACATCACAGAGTTGGTTCCTGTGGCCTTTGGACATTATTGTATTTATCTGTATATATTGGTTCACATGTATTTTTCTATATTGCAAACCAGAACAGAACATAAAGATGGCAAAGCAAAACAAGGAATCCATTCACTGCTTCCCATCAGCAAGCAGGTGTTCAGCCATCTCCAGGAAAGCAGGACTCCATCACACATAACGGTTACTTGGGAAGACAAAACACCATAACTCTGAACATCTCCCCCTTCCTTCTTCTTCGCCCAGCTTTATATGCTGAGCATGATGCCATATGATATGGAATATCCCTTTGGTCAGTTGGGGTCAGCTGGTGGGGTGGTGTGAGAAGCGGAAAAGGCCTTGACTCTGTGTAAGCACTGCTCAGCAATAACGAAACCATCCCTGTATTATCAACACTGTTTTCAGCACAAATTGAAAACATAATTCATACTAGCTACTATGAAGAAAATTAACTGTATCCCATCCACAATCAGCACACGCAGGAATGCTCTCATGAGCTATCTAGTAGTACGTTCTCTAATAAACTGATGAATAAGCAATTAAAAGAAATGTCAGCAAACAGATCACCTTGGGTGGTTTGTAGTGATGGTTGCACATAATAAGACACACTTTCAGGTTCTCAGAGAAGCAAAATTAATTTGGTTCCAGGAACATTTTTTTTATCAGTGAGAATACATGATAAAGGGGATTTTCTTATCCCTTATTGTTTTTATACAAACGTTCCATTGAAATCAATGTGAAAACAGAATATTGACCTGAAAAAGGGCCTGCAAGATCAGGCCCACTGTTTGATACGTGGAAGCATCTTAGAGGAAAGCTAATAAATTGCAGGGTTTAAATATACCAGGCAATGTTTGTTTCTACTGCTAATCATTATGGTATTTCATCACTTTCAGCACTCTGAAAGAAAACAGTATGATTTCACAGAAAGCTCATAAAATTTAAGGGAAACTTGTTTTGTGTAATTTTTGTCAGTAACAATTCTTTTCCCCCTGTGATGGGTCCTTTCAGAGTAACGGTATATTTTGGCCCCAGTGTTGGTCTCATTTAAATTGGTTCAAAGGCAAAATCGCTCTATGGAGTCTGACTTTAAACCTATGTGGGAAACAGTGGAATTTGACCCACAGATACTACTCATGGGTCAAAATTCTCCTGCTCCAAGGTGACCAATGTGATGCAGAAGATGGCAGAGATATCGAACCATTGTCCATGGCTGCTTGAGCATGAGGCAACTCCTATGAGCACCAGCTGGAGTCCTGCAGCACCAACAAAGTGCCAGTAAAGACTTTGCAAAGCAGGACAAAGTTTGGCTATTTTATTTCCTTACTCATAGTGTTCATTCTGCACTAACCTGAGAGGGAAACAGAGGCACACAGACCATGAAGTGGCATATTGATACCATCAAATGATTCCTCTTAGCAAGAGAAACTCTGAAGGCCTTAAGGACATTGGAACAGGCTGCCCAGGGAGGTGGTGGAGTCGCCATCTCTGGAAGTGTTCAAAAAACATGTGGATGTGGCGCTTCCCTGATTGCGACTGGGAACACTACACTTCCAGGATTTCTTCCCATCTCCTGGTGTATCCAGCTTGCTGATGACCTTTCAGAAAACAACTGCTATAAGCAACTTATATGCAGGTCTGGTAAAAAATGGAGGTAATTTTGGTCACTTTTTTCCTGTTTTTTTCAGAATTCTACTTATCACAACTTGCAAAAAAGGAAAATGGTTTATATGCTTATAATCTTATTTTCTATTGTCTTTTCTCTATCTGTCCCTATTCCTATTCACAGTGTGTCCCTTGTCCATAGAGCGCTCTGCTTCTCTGGTCATTCACATCTCTCCCAAAGATTTACTGCTTTAGAAGGCTCACAGATAAAACCCTTACCAAGGTGGTATTTATTATTATTAACTCTTTTAATATATTTCCTTTTATTTTTGTAGGGGTACACCAAGCCCTAATCTAAACATTTATTCAAATATTTACTCTTAAACATGTTCTCTCTTTCCTAAGTATGCATTTAGTTCTCATCTCATAATCCTAAGGAGGGAGGGGTGGGGGCTGCAGGGGTGGCTTCTGTGAGAAGCTGCTAGAAGCTTCCCCTGTGTCTGATAGAGCCAGTGCCAGCCAGCACTAAGACAGACCCGCTGCTGGCCAAGCCCAAGCCCATCAGCGATGGTGGTAGTGCCTCTGTGATAACATATCTAAGAAGGGGAGAAAAAAATGGCACGCAGCATTTGCAGGCGGAGAGAGGAGTGAGAACATGTGAAAACAACTCTGCAGGCACCAAGGTCAGTGAAGAAGGAGGGGGAGGAGATGCTCCAGGCACCGGAGCAGAGATTCCCCTGCAGCCCCTGGTGAAGACCATGGTGAGGCAGGCTGTCTCCCTGCAGCCCATGGAGGTTAATGGTGAAGCAGATATCCACCTGCAGACCGTGGAGGACCCCACGCTCGAGCAGGTGGATGCCCGAAGGAGGCTGTGACCCCATGGGAAGCCTGTGCTGGAGCAAGCTCCTGGCAGCCCATGCTGGAGGAGGTTTGCTGGCAGGACGTATGACCCCGTGGAAGGGACCCAGGCTGGAGCAGTTTGTGAAGAACTACAGCCTGTGGGAATGACTCCCGTTGGAGAAGTTTGTGGAGAGCTGTCTCCTGTGGGAGGGACCCCACACTGGAGCAGGGGAAGAGTGTGAAGAGTCCTCCCCCTGAGGAGGAAGGAGTGGCAGAGACAACATGTGATGAACTGACTGCAACTTCCATTCCCCATCTCCCTGTGCTGCTCGGGGGGAGGAGGTAGAGAAAATTGGGAGCAAAGTTAAGCCCGGGAAGCAGGGAGCGGTGGGGGGAAGGTGTTTTAAGATTTAGTTAGTATTTCTCATTACCCTACTCTGATTTTGATTGGCAATAAATTAAATTAATCTTCTCGAAGTAGAGTCTGTTTTGCCCATGACAGCAACTGCTGAGTGATCTCTTCCTGTCCTTATCTCAACCCATAAGCTTTTCACTATATTTTTCTCTCCCCTTTCCAGCTGAGGAGGGGAGTGAGAGAGCAGCTTTGGTGGGCACCTGGCATCCAGCCCTGGTCAACCCACCACACCATGATATTCATGAAGGCAAAGTCAGTCATTATGAATCTCTTTCTTGATTTAATACCTCTGAGTATATGCAGTGTTTCTTCTGTTGGATTCTATATTATATGAATAACATCCATCTTTAGCCAACATTTCTTAAGAAACTTAGTCTAATCACTTTAATGTCATACTGCAACAGCAGTGTGAATGGTCATCTAGTTCTTTTAGAAGAAATTGTATTCAGCTTGCTAAATAAATTAAATCCATATCCAGAAATTGGGAACCTTGCACTTTTCTTAAACCCTATTGCATACATGATGTGATTAGAAAAGATCAGTGTAGGTTTCTCCTCATCATCATTAGGGGTTCTTATTAAACTCTACATTAGATTTTCATCTGAATTAACTACTATCCAAAACAATCAAGCAATGGACTTGGTGCTACACATTGAGAACTTTCAGACTTGCTGGTTTTTTCAACTTAAGATATATGTTACCAACATAGCAGGTTATACATGCCACCCAGGTATCATGCATTGAAGGACATCTGCATGCTGGAAAGTGTCTGTAAAATATAAGAATACAAAGGTCAAAATATGTAACTACACAGAAGACTTTTGGGGACATTTTTATGAGATTATATTGATGACAACATTAGGCAATGCCTCATTTTTTTCTATATAATTTTTTAATAGAAAAACTTTCATTTCAAACTGAAAGACATTATTACAAAATCAAACATCAAAACTCTTTGTGCTCTAACAGAATATACAGAAACAATGAGATATACAAAAATATCTATTTTTTAATCTCCATAGCAATATGCAGAAGTCTGCTACCATTTCACTAGGTTTTTACACATTCTTGACAATTTTCTTTTTCTAGAAGTTCTTATTTAGCTTAACTACTAAGTGAGCTAAAAATGTGAAAGGATTCACCAAGACAAGGATCCATCAAACCAAGCAGAATTTACATTCAATTCAGTGGACACTATGTAATGTCAAAGAGGCCCCACTCAAGTCAGCAAAGAAACTATTGACTCACTTTTTCTCTCTTTTCTCTTGTATGTTTTTCCCTCTACCCAGATGAAAATGTTTGCATTTTAGCTGCAGATCAAATCTAACTCTCTAACAAACTGCTTGCTTTATGACTTCTCAATTTTTCTCCATGACTTCTTAACATCTCAGCACATCTCAGACTAAAAACATTTCTTTACACAGGGCTTACATCTTCAAATATAAACATTTCTACTTTCAAAAAGCATATGAAAAAAACACAATAAGCTGGAGAAATTGAGGTATTCTGACAATTCCTAAACTGACAAGTCTAGTCACTGAAAATAAAAACTTCCTGAGCCACTGGTAGTGTCTCTGAATTTAATAACTATTACTGATTTCTTTTTTTTATAAATTTGCCCAATAGCTTCATGCCTTACTCAACTTTTAACATCCTTCCTCTCACCCTAGCATCATAACTCCTTGGCTCCATAAAGATGAAGGTGACATAAAGGCTTCAAAAGAATAAGTTGTGGGGGATTAAAAGTGCATTCATATAATATGTTTTTTTTACCTTTCTATATTTATCCCAACCCAAAGGTGTGCCTTATTATACAATTTGGATTTTTATTTTTGATGGAAGAAGTTTTAATTTCTTTGTGGGGTTGCAACAACAATAACAAATTTTCTGTGGAAAACTTTGCACTTTAAAAACCACCACTCCCTTACAAGAGAAGAAGGAAAGGATGATGGAGGAAAAGAGATTCACAGCCTCTTTTGTCTGCATATCTTTTCAACAGAGAGGGGATAAAAGGTTTCTGTTGATGCCAAGAGGGGAAGACCCCTTTATGTATCAGCAATTAATACCTATTTGCCATGCAGACTGGTGAATAACTTGGCACTACTGCCCTTTCTTTGACTTTTGCTCTGTGGAAAAAGGAGAGGGAAGAGATATCAATGAATATTTATCCCAGTCGAACAAAGATGTGTTCATCTATTACTATGATGGAATCCACACATGCACCTTGAACACAGATAAGATTTTATAACTGTGATTTGACTCCATCAATGTTTGATGTAAAAGGTATTAGAAAAGGTAAAAAGTACATTTCACCATAGCACATTTTATTTTTATTAATTTCAGCTTCCAGCATAAACTAATTTAATCTTTATAAATCAAGTTTAAAAAACAGCTCGATCCCCCTTCTGCCTGTTCCACTCTTATTGGACCTGTATTCACAGTGTGATTTCAGCTTGCATTTGCAGTCTCTGTATGCAGCAAGCTTCCTCTTTTCTGGCTTTTTCTGAGACACAAATTATTATGCATTTGAAGCTATTTTAAATGACCATAAGGACATGCTTGGTGTCTTGTTGAAATGATGGGATTAGTACTTCCTTAAATGTCTGTTCAGATGAAATCTTGGAACAGTGACTGAAAGTAAAATAGATGATAACATGATTTTGAACTTCAGGACTGTCTCGCTTAGGTAACTCAAGGTCAAAAGGCATCTTGTTTTCTCATTTGTAGTATTCATATAGATTTACCAAATAGTACAAATATCTTGCAGGGCTGCATTTTTCAATAAAAACACGTTATTTGAAAAATTTGCAATTTACTTGCACTTTGATCATGTATTCAGGGGCTATATATGAATATAACCAAGGCCCAAATATTTTCAAGCTTACTCCTGTTGAGAAGTCACTTGCTGTACAGTTTCTTTAAAATAAATAAACTACTTATAAAGAAAGGATAGCAATATCCAGTCCTTCATGGTTTGTAATTTTCAAACTATTAAATACATTTACTTATTTTTCTCACTTTATCTCTCTATTTGTTTCTTATTTGAAATATGTCTGGGCTGTCCACCTGGCCTTCTTTCAAAATGAAATGTGAGGTTATATCTTTGATTTTAAAATTGCAGAGGACTTCTGCTTTTGTTTTGCCACTTTTGTATTAATAATTTTTTTTTTTTTAAAGTGTAGCCTGTACATCTGCAGTGCAAATCTGAATGACAAAATAAAGGCAATTTTCTTCTAGTGCATGCCTTTCCCTACAAAAAAAAAGAAATGCAACTCTTTACAAGATACAAGACAAATGACACAAAAGTGAACAGGCACTGATACAAACTGGATAGGCTTACAACATAATTTAATTAAGTCTTGTGTGCCACATGATCACAAAGCAGGGCCATGCCTTGAGCACTCTGAATGTAGGGAGGCTGCCAGTCAATAAAAAGACCCTTTAAACTGGTTAAATGCATCATGAGCATGTGCAGAACCCTCCTAGCTAACAGGTGGCTGAATAAAACTCAGCTGGTGTTGCACAGGGCTATAGCATTGACCTTCTTTAGGATAATTTCAGCCCTCTTTAAAAAAAAATTGTTACTGTACTTGGTGTAGTGGAAACAATTTAAGGATGAATAATTTCTTTTAGTCCCTTGAGGCACTGGTGGCTCGCTCTCCACTCTCTCTTTCTGTGTCTCTCAACTGAATTAAAGGAAGACTGACAACAGCAAGCTGAAAAGCGTAGCTAGTGGGAGGATTAAGTATATCATTGAAAAGAGTTATATTGTAAATGACTGGGAGGGGTAGGGGCTTCTGTTCTTCCATCCCATCTGGTCTTTTAAAGAATACCTTGTTGTAATTACCTCCAGATGGCTTTGTGCTACATTGGGTCTGGACAGCCAGGTGCCACTGTATCCTGCTGGGTATGATATTCATTGCTACATGCAGTGACAAAAATGGACTTTATTGCAACCTAATTTCTTCCAGGGTATTACACAAATATGAAATGAACATAGCTTGTCAAACAAGAGCTTAGTGTGCCAGGAGCTGAAACTGTCACACCTAAGACAAGACTGCCTTGTTATTTCACTTTTAACAGTTGTCTTGAAAGGTGGAAATAGCAACAATTTACAGTGTTTTTCTGCTAATAAATATATATTATATAATGTTAGCTATTTTTCCAGGAGCTGAAATGTTCAAATTACCCTAAGGCAATTGCTGGAAATGGTAGAGTAACAAAAGCCTGTTACAAAGTCAGTTTTACCGCAAGATTTGCTGTAGGCTAAGTTCGGGCTCGATCCTGGAAGACTTTGGCACACAAAACTCTCCCTCCTCAGCCCCAGTCTCAGGCCTGTGCTTCTGCCCCAGGCACAAATTTTGCTGCTTCTTTTCTCTTTTTATTGATATTGCTGTATTTATTTTATGTAGTTCCAAAACTTCCAAAATTACACCAGTCTTAGGTTTTCATATTTTCTTTCAAAAAGCAGTTGCTGGAGCTATTCTAAAAGAATCATTATTACTATTCTACCATTTGCCAGAAAGGAAAAAAGAAAAACTTCAGGAGAAAATATAAACACAGGATTCAAAAACCTGACTTGCTCTGAAGCAACTAGCTGTATTTCCAAAAGCAGAGGGGAAGCCAGCAGTTCCCACTGAAGTCCGATACCCAAATCCAGAGAAATACAGCTCATGCACAGTTCCCTTATTTTCCAGATACACTGCCAGAGGCACTGCTGAGTGACTGAGGTGCTGGTCCACAAACAGAAATGTCTATCCTAGCAATGCCTGGTTGCCACAACCCTGAGAACAGCACATGCTTCTTTCCTGAGGTCTGAAAGGGAAAGAAATGCTGATTTCCAGCTTCTTGCAGCTCCATTTAGTCTTGATGATGCCAAGATTGTCCTTCCCCAGCTTTTGCCTACTTTTCACCATGTTGCATAGTCAAGGTGAGAGAAGATGTAACTGTGTGGCAACTGTTTTTCTACTGCTCGTTACAAACACGCTCAACAGATGTTAGTAACTCATGGAAAAGAAAAAGATGCTCTTTACATCTTCTAATCTACCTGTGAAAATGTGTAAATAGACTCACAGCTGAGTTCCTAGCCTCCTTCATTACTATCATCATGTTAGTAATATACTTCAGAAATAATAGCCTGGGTTGCTTTTGTTCTAAGGCTCTTTTATTCTGTCTTGACAATGCAAATTTTAAGACTGAGATATTTTCTGAGAAGGGAAAGGAGTCTTAGCATATAGAAAAAGCGAACTTCCAAAAGGTAATTACACTGTAGGTTGTTTTTTTTTTAATTGCCTCCAATTGAAACATATATCAAAATGTGACTAGCCCTACCTTAAATCGCCAGCTACATTTTTTAACTTGGGGATTACTGGCAGATGATTACAGTCTCTCGTTTTCATGATTCAGCCTTCTTTCTTTACAAGGAACCTTTGATTTTGCTATTTGCTTCTTACTCAGACTTCAAATCAGTCATATCAAAAACAGAATATCTCTGCAAGGTAAAATAGATTTTTCACACATTCTCTGTGACTAGGACAACATAATTTTATGGGATGTATCTGATCAGCTCTTAATCATCCATTCCAGGAAGTTCAAATTCATCTAATAAAGCCTCAGTTTCATCTTCCATCACCATTATGAATACTCTCAAAGAAAATATAAATGTTGTCCCACAGACTTAGCAGACAAGTGCATTAGTCAATCAGATCCTTTGCTATGAAATATGAATATAAATTTGACATTAGAGGCAAGGTCATACTTATGATGACTTAGTACTGTGTAGTGGCAAGTTTCTACATGTTGGCCAAGACAGTAAGAGATGTTTTATCTCTTTCTCTCTCTCCCCTTCTCTCTTTCCTTCTCCTTCTCTGGTGTGTGTATATACATATATCTAACTCAGGGAGAAAACCTAAGAGATTAGATATCTGTAATTATATGTATCTGTCCTGTTAAAATTAGCAAAATTATATTTTATGTGTGTTTTTCAAAAGCTAAACCACATCTGAGATACTTATCAAAGTCAGTTTATTTTTGTATGAGAAAGGGATACATACATATGCCTAACATTAATGAAAATGGTGTATGTACAAGTCAGACATGCTTGGGAAAATTAATTTTAGTCCGTGTAAACTTCTCTACATGCATAATTTTCAATACATGAATACAGGTTAGCTACATAGAAATGAGGAAATATCAGTACTGCCTTTCAGTGTGAATTATATTATTATAATAATTGGAGTTACATTATTATAATAATTGGAAAAATTAAGTTCCCAGATCCTTCATTCTAACATTAATAAGAACCAACCAACAATAAGAATTATCAGAAGTATACATATGAAATACATGGTCCAGTCCGGACTTAATTCTGGACTTCCACCTTGACCACATTTGGGTTTTTTTTCAGGCTGGGAAGACCTGTTAAAAGAACCGGCTTCTACTGTATATGAAAGATGGCTAGCATTTGTTGGCATTAATGATAACTAAAGAAATTAAAGAAATAATAACTATAAAATTGTAATATGTATGATGATGACATCAGTTAATCTAACTAACTTTTAAACTTCACTTCAGTATTAGTCTTGAGAGATTATGCATTTCTAAGCAATTTTTACAACCCATGATTAACGATTACCTTCTGAATGTAGAACATTAATACAGTCCCTCAGTACGTATGTTTATCCAAGAGACTGAATGTTTACAGGCAAAGCAGAAACACAGACCACAGGAGATTACATAGATATTATTGAAAGCACCGTTTTGTCACAGAATCACAGAATGGTAGTGCGGGAGAAGGATGGACTTCACAACTCTATGAGAGTTATATTCCGAAGGGGTTTATTGTCTTGTCTGACTCCAACATATATCATAATTTTCGCTTAGTCACTGCGCACACACTCATGATTGGTTACAGCTTGTTACACACATTATTGCAATTGGCTATATACAAGATATCACGCACTGTCCATGCGCCTCTCACACAGTCAGGATTCGCTGCTTGCAGGTGTTCCTGTATTCCTTGCTTCTTCTTAGTTGTTTATCACAGCTCCTTCTCCTCAAGGCCGAGCCATGCAGATATCCAGCTGTTTACCAGCTTCTCAGTGCCACAGCACCTTCTCCTTAAGGTCGAGCCGTGCAGATCAACGCCACAGCTCCTTCTCCTTAAGGTCGAGCCATGCAGGGTGATCCAAACATCTCCCCCTTTTTCTTTATCTATAAAGAAACCTGATGGATCATTCGCAACCCAAGGACTGTGAGGAAGATGGACCATCTGTACATTCTTGTATTGTCCTGTGCCGCGAACTCAGCCCAGCAGTCGGTAGGTGCCAGCTTTACGTGGGCGTCCCCACAGAGGCAACGGTGGCCTTGCCGTACACCAATCCCCCTGCTCTTCGGGAAATCCCGGTATTTATACATTTGCCAAGGAACGAGTTTTGACACACGTGGCCAGCGAGTGTCGGATCACACCTCGGTTGTCACCTTTCAACACAGGGAGCCTATGGCGTATGTGCCCGTTGGCCAGACGTGCTGCACGCGCCACAGCCATCCTGTCTATTGGTTCGTAGGCTTTGTTCACACGGCATCTTACCATAATCCAGCAGTCACATATCAACTATGCTTAAATTAATAGCAGAATGTTACAAGGCAAACAATTCTAGCTGTACTACTCCTAGCGATAGAAGCTACTTCTAGTGATGGAAAAAGTGCCTGTATAAAGCTATGAAAACCAATATTATATCTTAGAAAGGATTTGTAGTTATAGAGTGGTTTGCCCTAAAAGCTTTCCATGTTCCTCTCATGATACTGCTAATTTCAGTGTGATTTACCCATACATTTTCTTTTCGCTGAGGTGGCATCCAGATTGCGATGACACCTGATAGTGTCAAGATGCGTCCGACGATGACAATGGTGACTGTTTCACCCATGGTTTTACTCATTTTGCGGGTACCAAACAAGTTCCAGAATCTGCAATGACACAAGCATAGCCTCGTCCCCAGGTTAGCAGTTGAAAAGGTCCTTCCCACATATTCTTTTCCAAATTTTTAAATTTTACTTGCACATTTTGTGTTAACTCAAACAGACTTCCTGTCATTCCTTTTACATGTTTCTCCTTCTGCTTGATGCAAATAATTTAACACATATAAGGCTGTATTCAAATGTTCTTGGGGTGGTGTGGTAGCCCCTTTTTGTTTTTGCAATAAACACTTCAGGAAATGATTCATTCGTTCAACAATAGCTTGTCCAGTTGGGGAATGCGGTATTCCAGTAACATGCGTCACTCCCCATTGAGCAAAAAATCGTTGGGTTGACTGGGCTACATAACAAGGACCATTATCGGTTTTAATTTGTAGGGGTATACCATGGGCTGCGAATGCAGCTCGCAAATGCTTTTGTACATGCCTACTAGTTTCTCCTGTTTGTGCAGTGGCCCAAACTACTGCAGAATAGCAATCAATTGAAACATGAACATATTTGAATCTTCCAAAGCCAGCAACATCTGTCACATCCATCTGCCATAGTTGTACCGAATGCAAGCCTCGGGGATTTACTGTAATCGCGATACCTGGGCCTATTTGTTGACAATCAGCACAAGTCTGTATAATAGCTCTAGCGTCACCTGCACTTAGATTAAATTGTCTCGCTAAAACTTTGGCAGATTGATGGAAAAAGGCATGAGAGGCTTGTGCTTGACCTAAACGGTCCGGGACAGGTCCAGCCCATACTGCGGCAGTCAGCCGATCAGCTCTTGCATTTCCTTCCACCAATTCCCCTGGAAGGTTGGTATGGCTGCATATATGCATAACGTAATAAGGATGTCGTCTTTTCTGCAATAAAAACCAAAGCGTTCTAAATTGTTGATATAGCTGTTCCTGCTGTACCTGTCTGAGGATTGAACCTTCCAATCTTTGGAGTACTCCAGCTACATCTAAAGAATCAGTAATTATATTGACAGGTTCTTCAGACCATAATTTAAAGGCTTCAATTACTGCCTGTAGTTCTACCTTTTGAACTGATCCTGGCACGACAAGTACCCGTTCTTTCCATTCTCCGTGCTCTCGCCATACTATTGCTGCCTTGCCTGTCTTCCCACCACCATCCGTAAACACTGTAGCACCTTGAACTGGATATTGACTACACTGATTTTTCTTCTACTTCATGGTTTTTAAAAAAGGTAAACATTTTGTGTGATGGATAATGAATCTGAATGTCACCTTCAAATCCTGCTAATGCAGTTTGGAAGGGAACAGAGTGCTGCAAAGCCCAAGTCAAATATTCTTGTTGTAATGGTATTAAAATCGTTTTCGGGTCCTTTGCTGATATATCAATAATTCTGTTGCGCCCTTTCATAATCAAATTCGCAAAACACTCTGCTTTCGTGGTGATGGTTTTTCTCTGCTGCTGAGGCAAAAAGACCCACTCTAAAATTCTCAATGGGTCTGCTTTTGATTCTAGCTTTGTTATCCACTGTATTATAAGCGCATAGGGATGTCGTTCGTGATTGATTACTGCCAAAGTGATCTCTATCGAGGGGTCTACCCTAGGAATAAATGCTTGAGTTACCTTTTCAGAAATGTTTGCTACTGCTTCCCGGGCTTCCTTGGTCAATTGCCGAGGAGAATTTAACCTGCTATCCCCTCGCAAGAGCTGAACCAAGGGCTCCATATCTTGGTTTGTGATCCCACAAATAGGTCGAATCCAGTTAACGTCTCCTACCAATTTTTGTACATCATTTAATGTTTTAATCTGAATTCTTAGTTCAACCTTCTGGGGGATCACCAACGTTTCAGCGATCATCCACCCCAAGTACCTCCAAGGCGCTTCAGCTTGTATCTTTTCCGGCGCCACTTGCAGCCCACTTTGTCTTAAAAGCTCAACGAGCTCCCCGATCATTTCTTCCGGATTTAATTGATCACCGGCCAACAGTATGTCATCCATATAATGATAGATGAGATATGGAGGCCACCTTTTTCTGATTGGCTGTAAAGCCCAATTTACATAAATTTGACACATCGTGGGCGAATTTTTCATGCCTTGTGGCAATACTGTCCAATGATATCTTTGCATGGGTTGCGCCTTGTTTGTGCTTGGGACTGAGAATGCAAAATGTTTGGCATCATCTTTATGCAGAGGGATTGTAAAAAAGCAATCTTTGAGATCTATAATCAAAAGCTTCCAATACTTAGGTATCCTACAGGGAGATGGTAGCCCTGGTTGCAAGGCTCCCATGTCCACTATAACCTTATTGACTTCTCACAAGTCATGTAATAATCTCCATTTTCCACTTTTCTTTGGAATCACGAAAACAGGTGTGTTCCAAGGACTAGTGGTTGGCACAATATTGCCTTTTTCGTCAATGACTCCAGGGAGAAGAAAAAGTCCCTGCTTTGTTGCTGAAGATCGTCCTAATAACAAAGCACTCAATCCATATCCTAATGGTCCATTCGCGTTAGTTGGGACATCATAAACCGACATGTCCCATAAGGTAACTTCTACTGTTGTTTCCACGTCCATTCCGGCGCTCCCTCTGGTTCAGGCGCTGAGGCTTGCCAAGCAGCCTGGTGGTGCTTCCCCATTTGTGCCGTCGTGTGGGGTGCCTTCGTGCTCGGTCGCCCGTTTCCCAATTTCATACCACCCCGATGATACTTTGAACAGCATTCTGAGGCTTGATGACCAGATTTTTGACATCAACCACATGGTGCTCCTGCTGGGCCTATTCCTTGCTGAAAGGGTCCTTGTTGGAAGGATAATAAAAAATGTTTTTACAAATATATTAACAACAAAAAGAGAGGCAAGGAGAATCTCCATCCCCTACTGGATATGGCGGGGAACATTGTCTCCAAGGACGAGGACAAGGCTGAGGTACTTAATGCCTTCTTTGCCTCAGTCTTTAATAGTCACTCCAGGTATCCACAGGATATTCAGCCCCCTGAGCTGGAAGACGGGGATGGAGAGCACAATGTACTCCTCATAATCCAGGAGGAAGCAGTCAAGGACATGCGAAGCCACCTGGACACCCACAAGTCTATGGGGCCTGATGGGATCCACCCAAGAGTACTGAGAGAGCTGGCGGAGGAGCTTGCCAAGCCCCTCTCCATCATTTATCAGCAGTCCTGGTTAACAGGGGAGGTCCCAGAAGACTGGAGGCTTGCCAATGTGACGCCCGTCTACAAGAAAGGCCGGAAGGAGGATCCTGGGAACTACAGGCCTGTCAGCCTGACCTCTGTACCGGGGAAGATTATGGAGCGGTTGGTTTTGAGAGTGCTCACAGGGCATCTGCAGAACAGCCAAAGGATCAGGCCCAGCCAGCATGGGTTCATGAAAGGCAGGTCCTGCTTGACCAACCTGATCTCCTTCTATGACCAGGTGACCCGCCTAGTGGATGAGGGAAAGGCAGTGGACGTTGTCTACCTGGACTTCAGTAAAGCCTTTGACAGCGTCTCCCACAGCATTCTCCTGGAGAAACTGGCGGCTCGTGGCTTAGACGGGTTTACTCTTCGCTGGGTGAGGAACTGGCTGGATGGCCGAGCCCAGAGAGTTGTGGTGAATGGCGTTAAATCCGGCTGGCGGCCGGTCACAAGCAGTGTTCCCCAGGGCTCGGTTCTGGGGCCGGTCTTGTTCAATATCTTTATAGATGATCTGGATGAGGGAATTGAGTGGTCCCTCAGTAAGTTTGCAGATGACACCAAGCTGAGTGGGAGTGTTGATCTGCTGGAGGGTAGGAGGGCTCTGCAGAGGGATCTGGACAGGCTGGATCGATGGGCAGAGGCCAACTGTATGAGGTTTAATAAGGCCAGGTGCAGGGTCCTGCACTTTGGCCACAACAACCCCATGCAATGCTACAGGCTTGGGGAGGAGTGGCTGGAGAGCAGCCCGGCGGAAAGGGACCTGGGGGTGCTGGTTGACAGCCGGCTGAATATGAGCCGGCAGTGTGCCCAGGTGGCCAAGAAGGCCAACAGCGTCCTGGCCTGTATCAGAAATAGTGTGGCCAGCAGGAGTAGGGAAGTGATTGTGCCCCTGTACTCGGCACTGGTGAGGCCGCACCTTGAATACTGTGTTCAGTTTTGGGCCCCTCACTCCAAGAAGGATGTTGAGGTGCTGGAGCGTGTCCAGAGAAGGGCAACGAAGCTGGTGAGGGATCTGGAGCACATGTCTTATGAGGAGCGGCTGAGGGAACTGGGGTTGTTTAGTCTGGAGAAGAGGCGGCTGAGAGGAGACCTTATTGCTCTCTACAACTACCTGAAAGGGGGTTGTGGCGATGAGGGTGTTGGTCTCTTCTCCCAAGTAACTAGTGATAGGACAAGAGGAAATGGCCTCAAGTTGCGCCAGGGGAGGTTTAGATTGGATATTAGGATAAATTTCTTCACTGAGAGGGTGGTCAGGCATTGGAACAGGCTGCCCAGGGAGGTGGTGGAGTCGCCATCCCTGGAAGTGTTCAAAAAACGTATGGATGTGGCGCTTCAGGACATGGTTTAGGGGACATGGTGGTTCTGGATTAATGGTTGGACTTGATGATCTTAAAGGTCCTTTCCAACCTAGTGATTCTGTGATTCTGTGATTCTGTGATTTATGACCTGTCTCAATCTGCCTAGGTCCTTTCCTTGTGGCCTGGCGCTGAGCTCTAAAATGGCCTGTTTTTCCACAATTAAAACATTTTTCCCCCCTTTCCATTTATAAATGGCTTAATTGCTGCTGCAAAGGCACTTGCGAGTGTCTCTGCCTGATGTGTGGCAGAGCCTACTCTGTTGCAGGCTTCGACCATTTGTTTGGCAAACCTAACAAAATTCTTTTACAATCTACATTGGCATTTTCTACTGCCAAATTCAACAGCACTGCTAGTTTTGCGTCTTCATCGGTATAGACCTTATTCAAAGCGTCTCTCAGACGATCAACAAAAGACATATATGGTTCATCTCTCCCTTGTCTAATTTGAGTGTAAGATGGTTGCCTCTTTCCCTCCTCAGGGACTGTTCACAACGCATTCAACGCTAGTCGCCCAACTAATTGCAAGGCTTCTAAGGGCAGCCGAGTTTGCAATCTAACATCCACAAAGGGTCCCTGGCCTGTCATTTGTTCCATAGTAATGTTCTGAAGCGGATCGCCGTCTTGACGCTCCAGGTTTCTCAGGGCTTCTTGCATACAGAGTTTATACCATCTGTCTGCCCACAATAACCTTTGGGTTGGTGTCAACAACATATCTATCATCTGCCGACAATCCCATGGTGTAAGAACCATTCCCGTGAATATGTTATCTAATAGAGCTTGCCTGAAAGGTGATTGCAAGCCATAATTTTGTACTGCCTTCCGCACTTCCTTAATCAAGTCCTAGTGAAATGGGTCCCAGCGATTGGGCCCGTGAGGCTGTACACTAACAGGAAATGCCATCGGTAACTCCGTTTCCTCGACTTTCATTGCTCCTAAAAAAACATCTTTCCACCGCTCCCTAGGGTCGCCTTTCATCCTAGGCTCTTGCCTCCCTATAGTCTCTACAACAGGCTCTTCTTCTTCGTCGCTGCTATCAGGCAACGGGGGCCGTAAAGTTGGCAGGGGCTCGGCTGAGGGCTTCAAAACTATGGCTTTTGATCAGTTAAGTCTGGGTGGTTTCGGGGGTGGTAAAGCCCGCCCCATCAATCTTTCACACGGGCACACAGGGGAACATTGAGTACATTGTTCTGGGCAGCTTTGTCCTGTCTTGCCCTCACATATATCATCGTAGATCTGTTTCTCTGACTTATCTAATGCAGCCGGTTCACCCGGTGCATCTGGCACCTCTGGAGGTGCAGTCGGAGTCGCTGAAGGTCCTGGACCTTCTGACTCGGTTAAAAAGGGATTGGTTGAAGGCGGTTTAACAGCCTCCTCCATATCAGCTGCGGCTTTTCTCTCTGCCTTTAAGGCTTTTAATGTGGTTAATATCAACTTCCACGTCGTCACTAACTCTGCGGCGGTTTTCTCAATATGTTCCCATAACATTTTTCCTATCTCCTCCCACGTCTCCAGCTTAAAGGCCACAGACGGATCGAGGGGGTACCCTTTCTTTCGGCTCCAAATCAGAAGCCTTCTAAGTGTATATTCATCATATTTCAGTCCTCTTTTAGAGAGCATATGCAGCAGGAGTCTGACTATTGCCCCTTCTTCATGCGATGTGTTCTGCCCCATGCCGTCCCAGTTGCTCACCTCACCTCGCTGGGTGCTTCTCCGTTGCAATGTATTCCTTTTTCTTTTTCCTTGCGTCAGTCCCGCTGACTACAATTCTTCCAACTGGGCTTCTCCCGCAGCGTCCGCTGCGCTCGACCGGTGTTCAACGATGAGATCCCAGAGATCGTATCATGTCGGGGTCACCAGTTGCGGGAGAAGGATGAACTTCACAACTCTATGAGAGTTATATTCCGAAAACCGTTATTGTCTTGTCTGACTCCAATATATATCATAATCTTTGTTTAGTCACTGCGCACACACTCATGATTGATTACAGCTTCTAACACACATTATTGCAATTGGCTATATACAAAATATCATGCGCTGTCCATGCGCCTCTCACACAGTCAGGATTCGCTGCCTGCAGGTGTTCCTGTTTTCCTCGCTTCTTCTTAGTTGTTTACCACAGCTCCTTCTCCTCAAGGCCGAGCCGTGCAGATATCCAGCTGTTTACCAGCTTCTTAGTGCCACAGCACCTTCTCCTTAAGGTTGAGCCGTGCAGATCAACGCCACAGCTCCTTCTCCTTAAGGTCAAGCTGTGCAGGGTGATCCCAGCATTGCATCTCTTCCCTGATGGCCTGTGGTGTCATGGGCCCACCAAGCTATAAATAATGCACCCTTATGTTGCCAGTCCAGATCCACCAGAGCCACTTCAATCTTAGCAGCCTGATCCACCTGATGGTTGTTTTGATGTTCTTCAGTGGCCGACTGTTGGGTACGTGAGCATCTACATGGCGTACTTTCATGACCAGATTCTTTAATCGGGCAGCAATATCTTGCCACAATTCAGCAGCCCAGATGGGCTTGCCTCTGTGTTGCCAGTTGCTCTGCTTCCATTGCTGTAGCCACCCCCATAGAGCATTTGGCACCATCCATGAGTCAGTGTAGAGATAGAGTATTGGCCATTTTTCTCATTCAGTGATATCTAAAGTCTAAAATTACAATCAGTCTGTAATTTGGAATATGCATTCTCCAGAAACCCACAACGCCCAAAAAAGCTTGTGTTTCCTTTCTGCTAGTCGGTGGAGACATAGCTGTTATTTTGTTGATCACATCAGTTGGGATCTGTCGACGTCCATCTTGCCATTTTATTCCTAAAAACTGGATCTGCTGTGCAGGTCCTTTGACCTTCACAGAATCACAGAATCACAGAATCACTAGGTTGGAAAGGACCTTCAAGATCATCAAGTCCAACCATTAATCCAGCACCACCATGTCCCCTAAACCATGTCCTGAAGTGCCACATCCACACGTTTTTTGAACACTTCCAGAGATGGTGACTCCACCACCTCCCTGGGCAGCCTGTTCCAATGCCTGACCACCCTCTCAGTGAAGAAGTTTTTCCTAATATCCAATCTAAACCTCCCCTGGCGCAACTTGAGGCCATTTCCTCTTGTCCTATCACTAGTTACTTGGGAGAAGAGACCAACACCCTCGTCGCCACAACCCCCTTTCAGGTAGTTGTAGAGAGCGATAAGGTCTCCTCTCAGCCGCCTCTTCTCCAGACTAAACAACCCCAGTTCCCTCAGCCGCTCCTCATAAGACTTGTGCTCCAGACCCCTCACCATCTTCGTTGCCCTTCTCTGGACACACTCCAGCACCTCAACGTCCTTCTTGTAGTGAGGGGCCCAAAACTGAACACACCTTACTTTGTTTTATGGCAAAACCAGCTTTCAGAACAATTTGAATTACTTTCTTCCCTGTCTCGAGAACTTCTTCTGCTGTTGTTGCATTAAGAGGCAGAGCAATTTGGCAGAAACTAAAGCCCCTTGCTTTCCAGTCGATCCTCAGATATCAGAGGGACTGGGGGCGGCTGAGCTTAGGTTCTGAATGATGCCCAAAGTTAGCGTTAGTAGTCCGTTTGCGCCCAACACCTTCGTTGGACTATCACGGGTCCGGATGCACTACTAACGCCACACTACCTGCTCAGCCAGACACCTCCTGAACTCACACGGCCGCACTCAGAGGTACGGTCGCGTTCAGGGACAACACACACATGTCTGAGTCAATCAATAGTGCGATTTATTGAAGCAACAGACACACAGGTTCTTTGGATTGCCGGTGATAAATTCACTGCCTACAAAGCACGTGCAAATGCCAAAAGTATGAGTAACACTGCTTGGCTATAAACGCATTAAAAGATGTAAAGTGACTCTATAGAGATTTCTAAGTTTCCCGGGGAGGCACTTGGTATGACCAAGTGTTCGAATCTTACCCAAAGGCGTCCCGATGGGGGGGAAGAGAGGCTCAGCCCGTCGACTGATCCCAGAAGTTAGAGTAGTACACGACGACGGTATCTTCCCTAACATCCAGCTCTTAAAACACTATTGTATAGCGTTTTACTTTTCAGGTGGAGCTTGAGTGACTCTAGTCATACATACCTTTATCAGGATTGGTTCAAATTCTCTCGCTTCGCGTTTAAAGGTACAGACTAGGAAAAATTCAGTGCGCACGCTCATTGAGGGGTGGTCGCACCTTGGGTGGTGGGTAACTTTGAGAGGGGTGTGCGTTTTAGTATTATAATGATATTATAATAAGCAAAGTTCACTCCAAGTACAGCATTTCATCAAAGTTGACAGGTCACTGACCCAGGGCATCGCACGTGCAGCTTATTAATGTACACACTGTGTACCCTTAAATTCCCCTGTTCACAGAGCGTGGCCGCGATGTCTCCACTCTGCTCCACCCTCCATGCAATCTCTCCCAGAGTCAGCACACCAAGTGCCCCTGATGTTGCCAAGATCTAGGGTTGTCTAGGGAATCGCCATGGTACAGACTCATTGTACACTAGTGCTACGTTCCACCCAGTTTCAATGCTGTTCTTAGAGGGTAAATTTCCAAAATGCCCCTCAGCGATTACTCCACAGCTGTGTTGCCCCAGACGATGATGTCATCAATGTATTGCAGGTGCTCTGGAGCTTTACCCTGTTCCAGTGCAGTCTGGATCAGCCCATGGCAAATGGTAGGGCTGTGTTTCCATCCCTGGGGCAGTCCATTCCAGGTCTATTGGACACCCTTCGAAGTGAAAGCAAACCGTGGCCTGCACGCTGCCACCAAAGAGATTGAGAAAAATGCGCTAGCAATATCAATGGTGGCGTACCACTTGGCTGCCTTTGACTCCAGTTCATATTGAAGTCCCAGCATGTCCGGCACAGCAGCACTCAGCGGTGGTGTGACTTCATTCAGGCCACGAGAGTCTACTGTCAGTCTCCACTCGCCATTAGAATTTTGCTCTCGCCATACGGGGCTGTTAAAGGGTGAGCGAGTCTTGCTGATCACTCCTTGGCTCTCCAGTCGACAAATCAGCTTATGGATGGGGATCAGGGAGTCTCTGTTGGTGCGATATTGCCGCCGGTGCACTGTTGTGGTAGCGATCGGCACCTGTTGTTCTTCGACCCTCACAAACCCCACAACAGAAGGGTCCTCTGAGAGACCAGGCAAGGTGGACAGCTGTTTCGTTTCTTCCGTCTCCAAGGCAGCTATACCAAAAGCCCACCGGTAGCCTTTTGGGTCCTTGAAATACCCTCTCCTGAGGTAGTCTATGCCCAGAATGCATGGAGCCTCTGGGCAAGTCACAATGGGATGCTTCTGCCACTCATTCGCAGTTAGGCTCACTTCGGCCTCCAGTACAGCCAGCTGTTGGGACCCCCCCGTCACTCCAGAAATACAAATGCGTTCTGCCCCTATGTGGCTTGATGGCATTAGGGTACACTGTGCACCGGTGTCCACTAAAGCCTTATATTCCTGTGGGTCCGATGTGCGAGGCCATCTAAGCCACACAGTCCAATAAACTCGGTTGTCCCTCTCCTCCGCCTGGCTGGAGGCAGGGCCCCTCTAGTCCTGGTCATAGTACTCGTTACCCACTTCTTGTAAATAGGAATCAGAAGTCCCTTCAAGAGGATCAGAGGTAAGATCAGCCCTTCTATTCTTTCTGGGAAACTGCCCACTGGAAAGTGGAGCGACGATTTTTCTGGAGGAACCTGAACTCCCTTTTGTAATTGTTTTTCCTTGCAGCTCGCGTACTCATGCCTCTAGGGCCGAGGTAGGTTTTCCATCCCACCTCCTCATGTCCTCTCCGTAGTCACCCAATTGAAACCACAGGGTGGCTCGCGGTGTGTATCCTCTATATCCTCTCTCTTGAGCAGAAGAATGCTTACTCCTAATAGCCGAGATACTGGTCCGTACGGGTGGAGGGTAGGGCATATGCTCTTTGAATTGCCGGAACTTGCAGGACAGTTTCTCTACAGCAGAGACACAGGCCCGTAGGGAGGAAGAGAGACTTTCTTCATATTGCCGGAGTTGGCCAGCCAATTCATCCACCGTTGGTCTCTCTCTGTCTTTCCAGGCCATTACTGCTAATGAGTTGGCATATGATGATGGTGCACTCCGTACAAACTTCCGCCACATAGGTCACGTGCAATTGACTTCATCTGGATCTTTGGATGGTCGACCATTGTCCAAGTCACCATAAATCACCTCCAGCACAGCTAGCTCCCTCAGGTACTGGATACCTTTCTCCATGGTGGTCCACTTGCCTGGGTGACATAGAACATCTTCCTTGAAGGGGTACCTTTCCTTCACACCCGACAGGAGTCGCCTCCAGAGGCTGAGGACTCGTGCACCTTTTCCAATAGCTTTGTCAATGCCCCCTTCCCTAGAAAGGGATCCTAGCTGCTTGGCTTCCCTACCCTCTAATTCCAGACTACTGGCCCCATTATCCCAGCATCAGAGCAGCCAGGTGACAATGTGCTCACCTGGACGACGGCTGAAATCCTTTCGCATACCTCGCAGTTCACTCAGGGATAGAGATTGGGTAGTTACCGTCTCTTTTATGAGTTCTTCCTCCTTTTCAAGCGATGACCCGCTCTCTTCCCTCTTCCGTCCTTGTGATGGCCCTGCTTTGGAGCACTCTGCCTCCTCACTCTCTTCCTCTGGCTCCTTCTTAGAAAAAGCTTCTTTGTCCCTTACTAAACGAGCTGACTTCCGCTTCCATGATTTCTTCTTTTGTACAGGGGTGACTGATACTGGGACGGGCTGGTTCTCTGGTTCAGCTGCAACAGTCTGAGTAGCTACAGTGCCCGTCGCGGGGTTTGGAGTAGTCACAGTGCCTGTCACATTGCCATCAGACCCAGAGAGCCTCTCTCCCCTTTGCATAGTGTTAAATAGAGCTCGGTAGGCATGGGCCAGGCCCCAGCATACTGCAATGTTTTGCGTCTCCTTGGAACTGCCAGGCTGACAGCATACTTCTTCCAAATATTCTGCTAGTTTATCAGGATTCTGCACTTGTTCGGGAGTGAAGTTCCAAAACACCGGAGGTGCCCACCGCCCTAGGCATTTGCCCATGCTGCTCCACACACCCTGCCATTCATAACTATCCAGCCTCGGGGCAGATCTCTGGATGATATTCTTAAATTGCTTGCCAACCTTAGAGAAAACCGAAACAGTGTTCCCCAGAAGTACCAATAGGAGTATTTTAACTACCCAAGGGTGTTCAGAATACTGAAAAGTTATTGTGATGAAGGAGGAAACATTATGATAGAGGGTGGCAAAGGTTCCATTCTGCATTTCCTCCATAAAAAGCCTTTCGGAGGCAGAAGTATAATTGCTAATTGTCTCCACAAGATAGTACCCGAAACACAGTAACAGCTTTAGTACAGAGCTCAGATACCACATTAAGCTCAAGGTCAGTGTCCTAAAAACAAATCTCGCAGGCAAGACATTACTAATCATTGCAGAGTACAGCCGCCTGCAGAAACCAACACCAATCTTTAACATGTACGCAAAGAGGAGAGCATGATGCAAATCAAATAAACTGTTATCGTGACCTGCAACCGTTATTCTCTCAAGCCTTTTGCCCCACGTTGTGTGCCAAAAAGGACTGTCGTGGTTTAGCCCCAGCTGGCAATTAAGCACCACGCAGCCGCTCGCTCACTCCTCCCTCCCCCAGTGGGACGGGGGAGAGAATTGGGTTCTCGTGGGTTGAGATAAAAACAGTTTAATAGGACAGCAAGAGAGAAGGAAACAGCAATGATAACAACAATAATAATACCGACAAAGGAATGTACAAGAACAAGTGATGCCCAATGCAGCAATTGCTCACTACCCGGTGATTGATAGCCCGTCCCCGAGCAGCGATTTCCGCCCCCCCGGCCAACTCCAGTTTATGTACTGGGCATGACGTTATATGGTAGGGAATATCTCTTTGGCCAGCCTGGGTCAGCTGTCCCGGCTGTGTCCCCTCCCAGCTCCCCGTGCACCCCCAGCCTTCTCACTAGCAGGCCAGCACGAGAAGCTGGATTGTCCTTGACTACTTAGCAACAACTCAAAACATCAGCACGTTATCAACATTTTCTCATCCCAAATCCAAAACATAGCCTCACGGTAGATTCTGTGAAGAAAACCAGCTCTATCCTGGCTGAAACCAGGACACCTGATTCTCTCCGCTGTCCCACCTGGTGGGGGGAGGTGAGCGAGTGGCTGTGTGGTGCTTAGTTGCTGGCTGGGGCTAAACCACGACGCCTATTAAACTGTCGTCTCAACCCATGAGTTCTACCTTTTTTCCAGTTCTCTCCCCCCTCTCGCTGGGGTCGGAGAGGGTGAGCGAATGGCTGTGTGGTTGTTTTAGCTACCTTCTGGGTTAAACCACAACAACTATTAGGAGCTGTAATGCTAGTATAGCATGTTATATAAATGAACCAGAACATAGGAATTGGGCAATCATCACAGAACATAAAACTGCCTATTGGTCCACTTACAGTCTAGGGCAGGATGTAGGGAGGCAATAATATTAATAACCTAGACCACTAACCCAGCTCTGAGACTGAACCTGTGATTTGGAGTTGCATACAGAAAAGTACTTTCAGGCCCATTGTGCTGGGAGTCATGATGCTGAACTTCATAAAGCGTTTCCCCTACAGCAAAGAGCACTCTACAAGCAGCACATGGGGAGACGTTGCAGGGGTATACTGATCTCAGAGGGGGATCTACAAGAATTAATAAAGAGCAGTTGCTTCGAAATAGCCAGAAAAGAAGCTCTGTGAATGGGACTGTATCTTAAATCCCACTTCCCTCTGGGACTTAGTCCCCCTGACTATGAGATTCAAGTAAACCTCATTATCTATTTCATCTCCCTGGCTCAGGACTGCTGAGAACCACCTCAAGGCTGTAGTGAGATGTGTCTATTCCTTGTAGAGATTAGAGTCTACACCTACTTTGCAAAAAAAAAAAGGATCAAGGATCATGTCACTCTTAAAAACTTGATGATTCTGTTTTTTAAGTAACCTACAGATCAGAAAGTCATTCTGAGCCTGAACAAATTCAAATTCACATCATCCACTTACTGGTTTGAAGCCCTGAGGACATGGGAAGAATTAGTTAACCCTTATAAAATCATTTGAAGGAGAAAAATACTCTTCAAGTGATGTGCTGAAGCACCATTGGTGACATGGAACTACCCCAAAATATTATCTCCCTGTGACCTTTTGCAAACAGCTATCGGTAATCAAGAAGTACTCTTAGTGGCCTTCACAGATGCCAGTCCTTCAGTGATGTTGAATTCTTCCTGCATCACTCTTTCAACGTTTTTTAATAATCAGCTCACTTTGCTTACCAGCATCCATATACCATTTCTGTGTAATACACCCACCCATCTACCCACCTGTTTATCCATCCATCCATCCATCCATCCATCCATCCATCCATCCATCCATCCATCCATCATGCTTTGATATAGGTTGACGCGGAAGTCTCGGACACGACGCGTACGACCAATATGATCAGGTCAATGCCATTTATTGTCTTGTCTGACTCCAATAAATATCATAATTTTCACTTAGTCACTGCGCACACACTCATGATTGGTTACAGCTTGTTATACTAATTATTGTAATTGGCTATATACAAGATATCACGCGCTGTCCACGCGCCCCTCACAGAGTCAGGATTGCTGCTTGCAGGTGTCCCTGTTTTTCTTGCTTCTTCTTAGCTGTTTACCACAGCTCCTTCTCCTCAAGGCCGAGCCCTGCAGATGTCCAGCTGTTTACCAGCTTCCCAATGCCACAGCTCCCTCTTCTCAAGGCCGAGCCGTGCAGATATCCAGCTGTTTACCAGCTTCTCAATGCTGCAGCTCCTTCTCCTTAAGGTCGAGCCGTGCAGAGTGATCCCAACATCTCCCCCTTTTTGTTTTTGTATAAACAAAGCCTGATGGATCATTCGCAACCCAAGGACTGTGAGAAAGATGGACCCTCTGTACATTCTTGTATCGTCCTGTGCTGCGAACTCAGCCCAGCAGTTGGTAGGTGCCAGTTTTACGTGGGCGTCCCCACGGAGGCAACGGTGGCCTTGCCGTACACCGGCCCACTGCCCTTCAGGAAATCCCGGTATTACACATTTGTAGAGGAACGAGTTTCGACACACGTGGCCAGCGAGTGTCGGAACTCACCTCAGTTGTCACCTTTCAACACAGGGAGCCTATGGCGTATGCGCCCGCTGGCCAGACGTGCTGCACGCGCCACAGCCATCCCGTCTATTGGTCCGTAGGCTTTGTTCACACGGCATTTTTTCATAAGCCAGCAGTCACATATCAACTTATGCTTAAGTCAATAGCAGAATATTACAAAGCAAAACAATTCTAGCTGTACTACTTCTAGTGATATAAAATACTCCTAGTGATAGAAAAAAGGTACTTGTATAAGGCTATGAAGACCAATATTATATCTTACCAAAGCATTTGTAGTTATAGAACACTTTGCCTCAAAAGCTTTCCACGTTCATCTCATGATACCGCAAATTTCAGTGTGATTTACCCCTACATTTTCTTTTGACTGAGGTGGCATCCAGATTGCGATGACACCTGATAGTGTCAAGATGTGTCCGACGATGACGATGGCGACTGCCGCACCCATGGCCTCACCCACTTCGAGGCACCTGCAAAATGGGTAAAACCATGGGTAAAACCATGGGTAAAACAGCCACCACCGTCAACCTCGTCCCCTGGTTAGCAGTTGAAAAGGTCCTTTCTCCTTCCGCAAATGATTTAACACATATAAGGCTTTATTCAAATGTTCTTAGGGTAATGTGGTAGCCTCTCCCCCTTTTTGTTTTGAGCGTGTTTATCTAACAAAGCTCATTCATTGGGTGTGTAAGATACTCGTTGGAGTTATTAGCTAGCCAAGCATTCTTTACTACCTTTTGAACCATTCCTTGTAGACAATGCAATAAACATGGTACAATAAGCATTAGTATTAAGATAACAAGTACTATAACAACTGCCCCTTTTACTAAGTCTTGTAACCATCCGCTTAGGCCCAAACTTGACAGCCATGATTCGAGGCCTAGTGAACTTGTCTGTAACCTGTCCGTTAAGTCCTTCAGTTTTTGCAGTTGTTGAGTTACCGACTGTGACATATCTGTTAAATTCATACAACACATGCCATCAAACTCCTCACACCCGTGCCCTTGGGCCAAAAGTAGGAAGTCGATAGCTGCCCTATTTTGCAACGTTACATGCCTTATTGAGTCAGTTTCCATTAACAAAGCACTGAGTGCTGCAGAAGTAGCATTGGTTTGTTTTGCTAGCCAACATCCCAATTTATTTAAAGTGGTTAAGCCTTGGGCAGCAGCAACCCCAGGGGCAAGGAAAGAGGCTAGTATGGTTTTGTCCGCAGTCCAAAAATCCAGTTGGTCATTGCACCCTTCCTGATATTTTCGAATCTGTCGTCTTATTCTATGCCGTCGGGTAAGGTTCAATATCATAGAAGTGTTGGGAGTTAGCAATGTCAGGCGCCCCAATGTGCAAGGACCACCTCTCAAATGGGAGGGAACACCTTGCCATGCACGATCACCACAAATCAAGAATATTCCTTTAGGGAGTCTCATTGGGACAATAGTAGAGCACGAGATGTTGCTCGTTGTATAATTACACCAATTGGTAGCATTCTGAAAAACGGCCAACGTGGGGCTTACATCCTGTGACCTGGTATCGTCCTGTCCTGTATAATTAAAATATAAACAGGTAGGGGCTGTAATGCATCCTAAAATACCCAACTCCTGCGGTTCCAACAACTCCTGTGGTCCGTGTGCCATCCATCCGTCCCGCTTATCCATAGCTGCAGAGGTGTTTGTTATTTTTAAAAACAAGGCTAGATCAGGGGCGGTCTTCTTTACCACCATTGCCGAATCATAGTCCCCTAAGGGCAGACCAACCAAGCATGTTGTAAACGGATTCTCAGCAGTGGATATAGATAAGCAAAGGTGGCCTTGGCCCGTTTGATTAGCTAGTGTAACCCAGATATTTTTTCTTGGTTGAACGGAAAACCACGCCTGAACCTGGCATATCAAACACGTGACTATCAGACTCACGAACAACTTTCTTCCGCTTGTGGAGAGAGGTGCGCTCGCCATGGTCGAAGCCATCGACTTGGAACCCATCTCACTCCGCTATCTGTAAGAATACAAGCATAGCCTCGACCAGTCATTTTTAACTCTGCAGGTCCTTTCCATTCTCCAGTGACCACATCTTTATACTGTACTAAAATTCTTTCCCCAGTCTGGGACACCCCAGATTGTATACTTGAAGCATGAATCACCATTGGAGGGTCTTCCCTGTCCCCCGTAAAACGCAAATAATTTAACACATACACCGCCTTTGCAAGTCGTTCTGTCGTGTCCAGCACGCTTTCCCCTTTTTGTTTTTGCAAAAGCGCTTTCAATGTTTGATGCGCCCGCTCCACGATAGCTTGCCCTGTAGGGGAATGAGGAATCCCTGTAATAATTCTTTGCATTCCCTGCCCAGTTCAGCTCCAACCACTCCTTGGCCCTCCTGACCCCATCCATACACAATCGGGCAGCATCCCTGTACTCTTCCCAGGATTCCTGTCCCTGCTTCCACTGCCTGTGCATTTCCTTCTGGCCCTTTAGTTTGCCCATCAGGTCTCCACTCACCCATGCTGGTCTCTTGCCTTCCTTTCCTGATTTCTTACACCTGGGGATCGAGAGCTCTTGTACTCTATGCAAAGCATCCTTAGAGATCTGCCAGCTCTGTTCTGCCCCCTTGTCCCTGAGGGCAGTTTCCCAGGGGTCCTATTGACTAACTCCTTGAAGAGCTGGATGTTTGCTTTCCTGCAGTTCAGGGTCCTGAATTTACTCTTCGCCTGCCCCATATCCCTCAGGACTACAAACTCCACCAGTGCATGATCACTGCAGCCCAGGCTGCCTCCAATCTTGATGACACCAGTTAGCTCACATTGGTGACCATCGGGTCCAGTATCGCATCCCCTCTGGTAGAGCTGTCTATTACCTGGCTTAAGAAGTTATCCTCCATGCATTCCAGGAGCCTCCTGGAGTGCCTACAGCTCTCCATGGTACTTTTCCAGCAGATGTCGGGGTAGTTGAAGTACCCCAGCAGGACGAGAGCCTGCGAGCGCAATGCCTCCTGTAGCTGGAGTGACAAGGCTTTGTCAATAGGCTCCACTTGATCAGGCAGCCTGTACTACACACCAACCACAAGGTTCCCTTTGTTGCCTCAGTCCCTGATTCTTACCCATAAGCTTTCGACCTGCTTGTGGCTATTCCTCAGAGACAGCTCGTCACACTCTATCCATTTCTTGATGTAGAGGGCAATGCCTCTGCCCTTCCTTCTTCGCCTGTCCCTTCTGAACAGTCTGTCGCCATCAATAGCCACACTCTAGTCATGGGATTTGTCCCACCAAGTTTCTGTAATGGCAACCCAGTCATAGCTTTTAGCAGCGTGGTGGCTTCCAGCTCCTCCTGTTTGTTGCCCACGCTGCATGCATTGGTGTAGGAGCACTTCAGCTGGGCTGTCGGCCACATCACTCTCTTAGAGGAACACACTTTAGTTCCTCTGAGGTCTTTCTCTGGTGCAACAGGCTGAGGTGCCTTGCTAGCACCCCATCCCTCTCACCTTGGTGTGTCATCCCACAGCTTGTCATGGGTGAGCCTGATATTATCCCCTTCCAGTCTAGTTTAAAGCCCTGTCAACAAGCCCCACTAGCTTGTGAGTAAAGACCCTCTTCTGCTTTTGAGAAAGGTTAATCCCATCTGATGCCAACAAGCCAGGTGCCATATAGGCCGTCCCATTATCAAAAAACTCTGAAATTGTGGTGGTGGCACCAGTCATGGAGCCATGCATTAATAGATTGGACCCATCTGTTTCTTCCTATGTTGCTGCTTGCAACTGGAAGGAGGGAGGGAAAAATAACCTGTGCTCCACATTTCCTTACCAACTGTCCCAAGGCCCTGAAGTGTCTTTTGATCACCCTTGGACTACATGTTGCAGCTTCATCTCCACCCACATGGAAGAGCAGTAGTGGGTAATAGTCCAAGGGCCACACCGGACTAGGAAGTTTCCTAGCAATGTCCTTAACCCAGGCCCCAGGGAGGCAGCAGACTTCCCTAAGGGTCTGTCCAGCATATTGGACCTTCAGTTCCCCTCAGAAGGGAGTCGCCTACAACTATAACATGTTTTTTCTTCCTTGAGGGGGTGGTCATGATGCAGGTGGTATGCTTTTCTGACCTTGGTGGCACCTCTGGTGTATCATCTGGACTGTCATCCACTTCATCCATGGACACTGGCCTTCCACATCCAGAGCCTCATACCTGTTGTACAGAGGCACCTGGGGAGGCAAGGTGGGCAAGGAGGGTGTTCACCTACCACCCCAAGCATGGACTTGCCTCCATTCGCTCCTTTCCATTAAGGTACTGCCTTCAGCCTGGCAGGGGGAGGATACAGGACACCCTTGATCTTGGGGTTTTTCTGGTGGCTGTTCCTGTTTCTGTCTCAGGGAGGGCAGAGCATGGTTCCACAAGTCCATCTCTTTCTCAGACTCCCTGATGCTCCTTAACCTTTCTACTTCCTCTTGTAGCTCTGCCACCAGGCTGAGCAGATCCTCCACCTGGTCACACCTCACACAGCTGCTCTCACTACTGCCATCGGTTACCAGTGAGAGGCTCTGGCACTCTCTGCAGCCTGAGACCTGGATGGCTGCATGTTTCTGTGGGAGCTCTGTCTGGGTTGCCACATCCATTCTGGCAAGCACAGAGGACATTGCTTTCCACCGGGTGACTACCATAGCTAAGCTCCGAGAGGGTGATGACCACCAACTGAACTCACCTCTTGAGCTGGTGAGGCCACTACACCCTCCCTGTGGCCACGCCATGCCATGCCACGCCAGGCCCTAGCTGATACACCACATTCTGTTTGCCTCCTAGTATTCCCCAGACTGCTTTTTATAGGCGCAGGCTGCCGTTGCGCTGGCAATGCCCAGTCCTCGTTAACGTCTCCCTCAAGAGCTGCCAACTCCTGGCGGGTCTCTCCGCTGCCCTGGCGTTTCCCTGCCTCAGGAAATCCCCTGTGCGCCAAGATCTGCCGCTCTGCTGCTGGTCGGGCCGGCTCTGGAGCAGCTTCCCTCGACAACTAACCCGCAGAATTGCTAGAAAGAAGGCCTGTGGCCACACAAGTTTGGGGTGCACTAGGACAGATCCCAGAGTAAGGATGGCCAGAAACTCACACTTGCACGTGCAGAAAAGATTGTCTCAAATGGTGTCGTATTGTGACTTTTTCCTCTGCCCGGTGTGGACTCACTCTTCTTCAGGGACCATGACCATGACCATTTGTTCTTCCCAAGACCTGACCAGATGGTCAGCACACTCCTAGGAGCCAGGAGCTCCTTCTGCCTCTGTCAACATGCTCACAGAGCCCTAACTCATCTTTAATATTGCCTTCAAATTATACCTTTACTCTGTCCTACAATCATAGAATCATAGATATGAGTTTAAGCTGCAGTGAAGGTCTATTCCGATGTTACAAACTAAAAATATCTTAATATTAATTCACATGCTGTGAGACAGGACTGAAACTCAGCAACACTGAATTAAAAGAATAGCATTGCTTCATTGGCCTAAATATTTGCTAGCCAAAGATGGATTCAAACAATACCATAATTGTTTTTATTTTTATAAATTCCCATGAGACAAGAGCCTTAGTCGTTGAGTTGCTGTGCTCCATTTCAAAGGTGTTGCATACCTGCATTTCTCATTGAATTTAATGACAAGAGAGCT